>NW_015090880.1:10939501-10945043 GCF_001431845.1 Calidris pugnax
CCCCCCATGCCCCCCCCCATCCTTCCCAGGACTCACCCTCCCCCCCTCGCTGTCAGGGTCCACGGAGAAGTAGCCCAGCCGCTCAAACTGGAACTTGTCGAAGGGCCGGGCCGAGAGGACGGAGTTGTCGACCATGGCGTTGTGGACCACACGCAGGGAGTCCTGGGCAGGGAAAAGGAAGCTCAGAGGGCACCTCTGCCTCCTCCACAGCCCCACTCCCCCCAGCCCCTCTCCCCGCTGGGACGCAGCAGGGCCCTTGCCCAGGGAGAGGCAGGGTTCTGGTGGAAGTGGGTGCCTCCAGAGTGGATGCAAAAGGTTCCCAGCTCCCCTCGGGCACATAAGCCCAGCTCCTGCCACTACTCACAGGATTGAGGTCGCTCAAAAAGCCACCAGGCACCTCCGAAGGGTCCTCGGGATTTTTGTGCAAAAACCTGCCAGGAGACAGAGTCTCATTTCAAAGCCGCTGGACGAGGGGACGTGGTGCCCCACGGCAGCTGTGAGGCAGCAGCTTGCAGGACCACACACCAGCATCTTCTCCACCAAGGAGCCGGGCAGACCCCAGCAGAGCCTGCTGGTGCACAGCCACGCTGCTGCTCCAGTGTCACACACTGCTGCTCCAGTGTCACTGCGCTTGCCCCCGCGCCTCTAGGAGTAGCCGGGTACTCACAGCCGCTCATAGAGCCGCACTTCACATGCCACTGGCTCTGACACCCAGTGGATGAAGGCTTTGGGCTTCTCCGACACGTCCGACTTGGTACAGGTCACCTCCAGCTCGATTACGCGCCCGCTGGCATCCTGGCCAAGAGGAGATGACAGGAGCTGAGCCATCAGGCAGCAGATGGGCAGCAGCCCCATCCCACAGGGCAGCCCAGGGGTCAAACCACCAGCCTCCCAGCTCAGGGCAACCCTGCTCCCCACCACCCATAGGGCTGGCAGGGAGCTCCCCACCACCCACACTGTGTCCACAGTGCCCAGCTCGAGATGACGATCGCTACCCTTCCCTGGTGGGGCATAGCCGTGTCCTGACATCCCATGGCCCAACCTTGTTTCACCATCACCCACCTTGATGACGTTCTGGACGGCGATGACGTAGCCAGCGTGACGCAGCCCCACCGGCTGCCCGGGGGCCAGGCGCTTGTAGCCTTTGTCCACCTCCTGCGAGGGAGTTCACAGCTGCATGAAGGGTCCCAGCATGGGAAGCAGGTCCCCCCTCCAGCATGTCTCTGTCCCCACAACTGCATCCCCCCCCACCCACTCCTGTGTCCCAGGGATCAGAGCACCCAGGGAGTTTGAACTCCCACATTGCTGGAGGACGTTCCCCAGCATGCAGACCAGGTGTGGGCACCATCGGTTGGACACATCCTGGCTGTGGTTGAGGGCAGTGGGTAGTTCCCTGGTGCCCATCAGAGCTGCTGACATGTTTGAGAGTCGCGGTTGGGTGCCCAACACCCGCCTGTGCCCCATGCGGCACCAGCGTTGCTCCCAGGTTCCTGCTGCCCCAGCCACAGGTCCCAGGAGTGAGGGCAGTATGGCCTGGTGGGCTCAGCTCACCTCCCTGAAGTCCGTCTCCTCAATGTAGACAGTGGACTTGAAGGGCACTTTGTGAAAACCCCGGCTCTCATCAGCTGGGAAGTTGGGCACAAGGACCTCGAGTGCCTGGGGAGAAGGAGGGGGTGAATACTGACCTTAGGGAACCCCACTCCCACCCCAGCCCCACAGCCCCTCACCTTCGGAGCGGGGAAGTTGGTGATGGTGACCTTGAGGGGCTCTAGGACGGCCATGGCACGGGGGGCCTGCTCGTTCAGCACCTCCC
This sequence comes from Calidris pugnax, assembly GCF_001431845.1. Lineage (NCBI taxonomy): Eukaryota > Metazoa > Chordata > Aves > Charadriiformes > Scolopacidae > Calidris > Calidris pugnax. The sequence goes on from NW_015090880.1 coordinate 10,941,315, forward strand.
GCACACATGCCTCCAGCAGATGCGGCTCCATGGTCGCCTGGGCCACCGTCACACCAACCTGCAGGACAGCCCGTTGTTACCAAGCCAGCCAGGGGATGCATCCACCTGCCCTGTCCCACCCTGTCCCCAGCACCCACCCGGGCACAGAAGTTGTTGATGGCCTCGGGGGGGAAGCCTCGCCGGCGCAGGGCTGTCAGTGTGAAGAGGCGTGGGTCATCCCAGTCCCTGACAGAAAACACGGGTGTGACAGCCAGGCCTGCCCCAGGCAGGACCCACACTGGCTGCTGGCCCCGCTCCTACCTCACGGCACCCGTCTCCACCAGCCGGATGATCTTCCTCTTGGAGACGACGGTGTAGAGCAGGTTCAGGCGCCCGTACTCCCACTGCACGGGGCAGTAGACATCCAGCGCGTTGCAGAGCCAGAAGTAGGAGGAACGCCTGCCAGGGAGGCACAGGCACAGCCCGGCTCAGCCCACAGCCCCACGGACACTCTGTCACACGGACACAGCATCCCCCAGTGCTTTGGCAGCCGCCAGCTGATCCCCCCCAGAGCTGTGCCATGCCCAGCGCTCACCTGGCCTGGAACTCCTTGGTGCAGAGGGAGTGTGTGATGTGCTCGATGGAGTCGCAGAGGCAGTGTGTGTAGTCATACGTGGGGTAGATGCACCTGCAAGGCAGACGCAGTCAGCCCTGGGGCAGAGCCCGGTGCTGCTCCCCTCCTGTGACCTCCCCACTCCCAGGAGACTCAGGCCCACCCCTGCCGTGACACCACAGACCCCTACCACTTGTCCCCAGTGCGGTGGTGTGGAGTGAATTTGACGCGGTAGGCGACGGGGTCCATCTTCCCATCCTCCATCACCAGCTTCATCCGCAGCGTGGCCTCCCCCTCCCCAAACTTGCCCTTCCGCATGTCCTGTGGAGGGGAGGGAAGCTGTCAGCTGAGCCACAGACCCAGACCACACGGACACACAGAGCCTGTCCCCAGCCAGGAGTACCTCGAAGAGCAGGAGCGATTCCTCCACAGGCCGGTCCCGCCATGGTGAGGGCGGTGGGTTGTGGCCCTTGATCTCCTCGACCTTCTGATGGCAGACGTACGCCTGGCCCCTACGGAGGGGAAACACCGTCACCAGACATGAGCAGCCCATCCCTTGGGCAACAGGGAGCCCCAGATGTGGCACAGGGCATCCATGCCACCCCGGCACATCCATACCACCCCGGCACGCTCACCTGCGGATGAGCTCCAGGGCCCAGGTGTAGAGCTGGTCAAAGTAATCTGATGCGTGGGTCACTGCGTAGGGCTGGTAGCCTGCAGGGACAGGGGAAACACAGCGTGTTGGAGGCACCCCCAGGACCCAGCTGCAGAACCTGCATGCACAGGTGTCAGGACCTGGCCTGATCCTGCCCTCCCCAGCCCGAGCCGTACCCAGCCACTCCACCATCTCCCGGATGGCCGTGAAGTACTTCTCCTCCTCCTTCTCGGGGTTGGTGTCGTCGTAGCGCAGGAAGCACACGCCACCGTTGGCCTGGGGATGAGGGGATGGTGAGCAGCTGCTCCCTGAGGGACCACAGGACTAGCCAGCAGGGGGGAGGCAGGGGCTGGGGGGAGCTGCCAGCAGGGCTTGGTGCTTCTCACCTTGGCATAGCCAAAGTTGAAGTTGATGGCCTTGGCGTGGCCGATGTGCAGGATCCCGTTGGGCTCAGGAGGAAACCGTGTCCGCACCTGCAGGGGGAAAAGGAGACATCTCTGTCCTTCAGCAGGAGAATCTCCCCCCTCCCCAACAGCAGAGGCACTAACATGAGCCCCCGACAATCCCACAGGGCTCCCTGTGCCAGGAGGGTGCCATCTCTGGCCATGCCCCCAGTGAGCTGTGTGTCCCCCCAGCCACCCCACGCACCCGGCCGGAGCCCAGCACAGCAATGGCACCCTCGCAGGGAACCGCTGGGCTGGGGGACACCACCTCACCTGCCCACCCGTGATTGCCAGGTGCTGCTTCAGCAGAGCCATGGTGTTGGGGGTCACCACGTAGCCCTCCGTCTTGTAGTTCTCTCCTGCGGGCAGAGGATGCTCAGGGCTGCAGCACCGACCAGACTGAGCCAAGCCCAGGAGGGAAGGACGTGGGGAAGAGAGCTGGGGCCAGGCCCTGCATGTGGCAGTGGCTCCTTGCGCTCACCCGGCTTGTGGAACTTGAGGGCTTCTCCCCGCAGCTGCTCCAGGAGCGACCGTGTCTCTGTGCCCACCTCACCTGCAGGGAAAGATGGGGATGATGGCATCTCCCAGGTGGGTCCCGGCCAGGAACCGAAGGTATGGGGAAGCTGCCTGTGAGATGGTCTCTTACCATTCTCCACCACAGCCGCCTTCTGCTTCTCCGCCGTGGCCGGACGGGTCTTTGCAGCCTGCAGGGACCAGCACAGCATCCTGAGTGCCCAGCACCGACCCAAACCTTCCCCTCCCGACCCAGCCTGCTGCCCCCCACAGCTCCCTCAGACCCATGCCCGTGGTGGCGGGTGGGCCCAGAGCAGCAATTTGGGATCCTGCCCAGACACTCAGCAGGGAAATGCCATCCCAGTTCCCAGCCTCCTGCCTCCACATCACCTTTGGTTTCTTTTCCAGGTCAGCTTCTGTCTTTGGCCCCAGCAAATGCAGCACCTGGGAAAGAGAGACACAGGTAGGGGTAGAAAAGGCTCCCAGTGCCCCAAGGCCTGGAGGTGGCCCTGTCCAGATGTCACCTCCATCACCCTGCCTGGAGCAAGCTGTCCCCAGTGCTGGACCCTCCCGTGGCACAGACCAGCAGGTCCCACACTGGGCATGGCGCCAACAGGAGACATCACCCCATGCCTGACCCGCTGCCCTCGCACCCACCTGCAGGTCCACCTCATTCTTGATGGTCTTCCCGTCTGCCCACCGCAGCCGGCTCCGCGCCTCCCCTGCGGACAGGGCACCCCGTGGGTGAGGGGCACGGCCCAGCCCGGGGGCTTTCAGCCAGGGCCACTGATGCAGGATGCCATGGCCAGTGGCTGGAGGCAAGCCCTTGCCCCAGGGCTGTCCCCGGCACAGGGCACCACCGGCAGCTGCCACCTACAGCCCTGCCTGTGGTAGGGGGACACGGCAGGACATCTCCCCTGCCTTGGGTGGGCTGTGGCACAGCCATGCAGCCAGTGGGGCCGGGGCAACCCAGGGCAAAGGGTTGGCTCTGAGGATCCAGGGGAGCAGGAGCGCCCGTCGGGGGCTGCCCCACACTCACCCATCAGCAGCCCCATGTTGAAGTGGTAGCGCTGGGCCAGCAGCTCCGCTCGGTGCTCGCCGATCACAGCCTCCACCTGGGCAGCGGGACAGGGACACGGGGCTGAGCCAGGCGGGCAGGGAGCACCACGCCAGGGGCTGCCAGCCCATCCCATCCCACCGTCTCCCGTGCTGTGTCCCCCCCCCCACCCCTCCCCGCCTCTCACCGCCTCCTCGATCTGCTCGGGGGTGACACACACCCCCACGCCGCAGGCCCGCTCAAAGTCCCCCGTGTCCAGGGGCTCCAGGGGATGGCTCCTCAGGTACTCCAGGGCGGCTGGGGGCAGAGCAGGGGGGTGAGGAACGAGGCCCTCCCCTCCCAGCCGGGGCCGGGGAGGAGGAGGAGGAGGAGGAGGGGGGGGGGTGTGTCCCGGTGCCGCACGGTACCGCCGAGCTGCAGGTCGGTGAGGATCTGCCTGCGGGCGATGTAGCCCACCAGGAAGCCGAGG
>NW_015090880.1:10946077-10949016 GCF_001431845.1 Calidris pugnax
CAGCCTGGTGTCCCTTGTTCCCCCCCAGCCCAGTGTCTCCCCTGTTCTCCCCGCCCCCCCCTCAGCCTGGTGTCACCGCAGCCCAGTATCTGCCAGTTTCCCCAGCCCGGTGTGTTCGGGGACCAGGCCAGCCTCCCCCCACTCCTTTTCCCCCGCCAAACCCTGTTCCCCTGCTCCTGTGTCCCTCCAGCTCCCCCAGCCTGGTGTCCCCCCTTGGCTGCCCAAGTCCCGTGTGACCCCAGCTCCTCCAGCCTGGTGTCCCCCCCTCAGCCCAGCGTCCCCCAAAGCACAACGTACCCTGGCTCCCCCCGGTGTCCCCCCCAGCAACAGCAGACCCGAGCAGTTGGGGAAGGGGCTTTATTGTTAATACCCGGCAGGAGGAGGCACCTCCAGCTGGAGCCCTTTGATCCTGGCTCCTTCAGGGGCGGACTGGGGAGGCAGCATGGGCATCCCCGGGGGCCGCACACTCCTGAGGGGACAGACGTAATGCCCAGCACCAGGATGGAGCTACAGCTCCTTCCCGGTGCCAGGTATTGTCTCTGTCCCCTTAGTGGCTGCCTGCTCCCCGCCTGCAGCCGGCAGAGGCTTCAGGCTATAGCGGGCACTGATGTTGGTACCCGAGATGCTGCGGTACTCGCCCGTCTCCGTCCGAACAGCTTCGTTCTGGGTGATGGTGAGGAGGACCGGGACGGAGAGCGTCACCTCCTTCCGCAAGACCTGGATGCTGAGTGCCGTGCGCGGGGGGATCTTGGCCGGCAGCTGCACCTCCACGCGTTCCCGGCGGGTGCTGGATTCGCTGCGCCCTTTCTGCACCGTGAAGATGTTGGAGGCTTCCACGGCCAGTGTGAAGGAGAGCCCGGCTTTGAGGCTGGTGGCGTTGCTGAAGTGGAAGCTCTGCCAGAGTGTGGTGACGTACTCCCGGCTGCTGCTGGCCGCCAGCGTCTGCTCCGACTCCGTCTCGTTCACCCCCTCAATCTCATCCACCAGCACCTCCCGCTCTTCCTCCACCCGCTTCTGCTCCCAGAGGAGACGTGCCGAGACCAGGGGCCGCCCGGGCCGCAGCGGGCGCAGGTGGGACAGCCGAGCCTGGAAGTTCAGCTCAAGTTTGTAGTCGGCGAGGCGCTCGCCGGGCCATGCCAGGCAGTGCCAACCGCCCCGGCTGGGGTGCTGGTAGAGCAGCCAGACTCCCCGCTGCACCACATGGGAGGCCACCCGGTCGTTGAAGTACCCATACGCCAGGTTGGTCTCCTCCGTCACCACTTTGCAGGCACCTTGGAAGTTGGGGCGCTCATAGAGGGTGATCTGGGGGTCCCCCAGGTCGTGGTGCACGAGCCGCAGTGCCGAGAAGCTGTTGGGTCGCCCCACGGATGGGTACTCGCCCTCCTCGAAGGCGTGCGGCTCCCCCTCGTACTTGGGGTCCGTGTAGGCGATCCAGGGCTGCCCCACCACCTTCAGAGAGGCGATGCAGTTCCCGAAATCCATCTCGTGCAGGTCGGGCACGTCGCAGGTGAACTCCCGGCTCAGCCCCTCGAAGTTGGCACGCTCGTACACCGTGATCCGGTTCATGGTGCCAGAGGCGCCCGCCCCTGCGAGGGCACGGGGCACGTCCAGTCCCCTCTCCTGGGGTCACGTAGGTGCTACGGGAAGCCTATGGGGAAAGCCTGGCCAGCGGAAGGGCCCTCTGGCACCCTTCTTCTCCCCCCTGCTTTCTGCTTCTCCTTTGCTCACCTCCGCCCGGTCCCCGTGCTTTCACCGTCTGTGCCGGCAGCACCCCGACGCCGGCCGACAGCGGTGACTCTGTCAGAAGGGTGGCGGGGCCGGGGCGTGCAGCAGCACGCAGCGAAGGCGATGACAGCACTCGCCCCCGCACCCAGCCCCGGCCCCGCACCGGCAGTGGGGAGCCGGCCGGGCCCCGCATGGTTGGGCGGTAGCCAGCGCACCGGGATGCCAGCCGGCCCCGCAGACCAGCCCTGCTGGAAAGTCCTGCCGCACCCTGGGCACGCGGCGCTCCAGCCTTAACGAGTCACCGCCAATTATCACTGATGCTTCCGCCCTACCTGCGCTAATTACGGTGTGTGTTGCCGGTGGGGCAGGAACTGCCGGCCCGCCCCGGCGGGGTGAGAGGGTATCGTGGTGGGGCAAGCCGGCGCCCCGAGACACCCCCTCTGGCATCCCGGTGCTGCTGGGTTCAGGACACGGCATCGCTGTCCCAGCCCCGTGCCCGAGGATGGCTGGGGCAGGTGGTGGCACTTCCCTCCCCTTGTCCCTCCATGGGCAGGATGGTCATGGACCACTTGGGGTGGTCACAGCGCTGCTGGAGGATGACGGGTGCCAGTGGTGGGCACGGTGGGACACCTCTGGCTTCTCCCAGCTGTGTGCCTGGGTCCAGGGTCCCCTCATCCCTGCAGCCCTTCCCAGCCCGGGGCTGTCCCTCCAGCATGGCACAAGGACTGGAGAGCCCCAAATTTGAGACATGAGCCGCTCTCAGGGGATCCCAGCTGGATCCCAACCCACCCCCTGCCCTGGGTGGGGGACAGCCAGGACCCCCAGAGCCTCTGGGCTGAAATCACAGAATGGGCCAACCCCAGCTGTGTGGGGTGCCCCGGTCCTGCGGGGAAACCTGAGTGTGGTGCTGCCTGTGGGCACCTGCATCCTGTGGTGGAGGAGGAGCATGGAGACCCTGCTGCTCCATCAGCCTGTCCCCCCTGCCCCGAGCCACCCCAAGAGAGAAACCCAGGTGTCCTGGTGTTCCAGCATCCCTGTCCCCCCCTAAACCCCTCTCCCCCACAGGCAGGTATCCCCCCACATCTCGCACCCCCCACCAGCTGCCCACAGCCGGTGCCCCCCCATTCCCTGCCCACGGTGCCGGGGCTGCCAGGGTCTCCCAGTTTATTGCCAGATGTCGGGGCGGTCGGGGTTACACCAGACAAACGCTACAG
>NW_015090880.1:10949026-10950668 GCF_001431845.1 Calidris pugnax
CCCCTCTCCCCGCTCCCCCGCGGCCGCCCCGGCCCTGCGGCCCCCAACGGCCCCCGCCTTGCAGTCATGCACGCCCCCTTCTGCGGCGAGGCCAGGGCGGCGTGAGGGGGGGGGCGCGGGGCAGCGTGGGTGGGAGGCGGTGCTGGCATTATTGCTATGGCGGGCGGGAGCAGCGCGACCCTCCCCACGCTCAGATCACAGTCTCAAAGAGCGTCGCCTTCTCCTTGGGGGGCTCCGGGGCCAGCAGCTTGGCTTCTGCCTCGGGCGTCAGGTACTCCAGGTGGTGGTGGCCCCAGATCGGAGTGGTCAGGAGCTGCCAGCGCTGAGGGGACAGGGTGTCAGCACCCAGGGACAGAACTGTGCGTCGCCCCGGCACACAGGGACAGGACCAAGGTGGGGACAGGGGTGGGATTTGGATGGGGACGGAGGTGAGATGAGGACAGGGAAGGGACTGAAGTGGGATTGAGAGAGGGATAGCACGGGGACAGGGATGAGATGGGGATGGGACTGAGGCAGTGACGAGATGAAGACAGGGATGTCAGCAAGGACGGGATTCGGGTGAGGTTGACAGTGACGGGGACAGGGATGGGATTCAGATGGGAGAGCGACCTTGGCAGGAATGGGACTTGGATGGGGACGGAGGTGAGATGAGGACAGGGAAGGGACTGAAGTGGGATTGAGAGAGGTGTAGCACGGGGACAGGGATGAGATGGGGATGGGACTGAGGCAGTGACGAGATGAAGACAGTGATGTCAGCAAGGACGGGATTCGGGTGAGGTTGACAGTGACGGGGACAGGGATGGGATTCAGATGGGAGAGCGACCTTGGCAGGAATGGGACTTGGATGGGGACGGAGGTGAGATGAGGACAGGGAAGGGACTGAAGTGGGATTGAGAGAGGGATAGCACGGGGACAGGGATGAGATGGGGATGGGACTGAGGCAGTGACGAGATGAAGACAGTGACGTCAGCAAGGACAGGATTCGGGTGAGGCTGGGAGTGAGACAGTGATGGGGACAGGGACAGGATTCGGATGGGAGAGTGACCTTGGCAGGAATGGGACTTGGATGGGGATGGAGGCGAGACTAGGACGGCAATGGGATTGAAATGAGATTGAGAGAGGGACAGGGACAGCATGAGGACAGGGATGAGATGGGGATGGGATTCAGACAGCCACGGGGATGGGGACGGGGACAGGATTTGGCTGGGAGTGAGAGTGATAGGGATGGGAGCAGGAATAGGTTTGAGATGGCAATGTAGACAGCGCTGGGATTCGGATGGGGATGGAATGGGGACAGGAGTGAGAGGGGGACAGGGACAAGGATGGCCGAGATGGGCTGGGGATGGAGGCAGGAGGGCTCCCTCTCACCTCGCGCAAGGAGCCTTTGCAGCGCAGGAGCTTGTAGATGACGGTGCAGGGGATGCAGAGCATGGAGGAGAGTGCCAGGACCCAGCCGATGGCATCCCCCCACCACGGGTACACGTACGTCTTGTTGTAGGTCAGCGGCTTGTAGTTCACCACGTGGAACACGAAGATGCCCTGAGCGGAGAGAGGAGGGGGGTGAGGTGCTGCGGGGGCAGGGGGGGCTGTCAGCCCCTGACCCCCCCCCCCCAAAGCTGGCGGCCCCCCCGCCCCCCCCCCG
>NW_015090880.1:10956674-10961359 GCF_001431845.1 Calidris pugnax
CGGGGTGCCGCGCTGCCCCGCACTGGGGACCCCTCTCCCCGCTCCCCCGCGGCCGCCCCGGCCCTGCGGCCCCCAACGGCCCCCGCCTTGCAGTCATGCACGCCCCCTTCTGCGGCGAGGCCAGGGCGGCGTGAGGGGGGGGGCGCGGGGCAGCGTGGGTGGGAGGCGGTGCTGGCATTATTGCTATGGCGGGCGGGAGCAGCGCGACCCTCCCCACGCTCAGATCACAGTCTCAAAGAGCGTCGCCTTCTCCTTGGGGGGCTCCGGGGCCAGCAGCTTGGCTTCTGCCTCGGGCGTCAGGTACTCCAGGTGGTGGTGGCCCCAGATCGGAGTGGTCAGGAGCTGCCAGCGCTGAGGGGACAGGGTGTCAGCACCCAGGGACAGAACTGTGCGTCGCCCCGGCACACAGGGACAGGACCAAGGTGGGGACAGGGGTGGGATTTGGATGGGGACGGAGGTGAGATGAGGACAGGGAAGGGACTGAAGTGGGATTGAGAGAGGTGTAGCACGGGGACAGGGATGAGATGGGGATGGGACTGAGGCAGTGACGAGATGAAGACAGTGATGTCAGCAAGGACGGGATTCGGGTGAGGTTGACAGTGACGGGGACAGGGATGGGATTCAGATGGGAGAGCGACCTTGGCAGGAATGGGACTTGGATGGGGACGGAGGTGAGATGAGGACAGGGAAGGGACTGAAGTGGGATTGAGAGAGGGATAGCACGGGGACAGGGATGAGATGGGGATGGGACTGAGGCAGTGACGAGATGAAGACAGTGACGTCAGCAAGGACAGGATTCGGGTGAGGCTGGGAGTGAGACAGTGATGGGGACAGGGACAGGATTCGGATGGGAGAGTGACCTTGGCAGGAATGGGACTTGGATGGGGATGGAGGCGAGACTAGGACGGCAATGGGATTGAAATGAGATTGAGAGAGGGACAGGGACAGCATGAGGACAGGGATGAGATGGGGATGGGATTCAGACAGCCACGGGGATGGGGACGGGGACAGGATTTGGCTGGGAGTGAGAGTGATAGGGATGGGAGCAGGAATAGGTTTGAGATGGCAATGTAGACAGCGCTGGGATTCGGATGGGGATGGAATGGGGACAGGAGTGAGAGGGGGACAGGGACAAGGATGGCCGAGATGGGCTGGGGATGGAGGCAGGAGGGCTCCCTCTCACCTCGCGCAAGGAGCCTTTGCAGCGCAGGAGCTTGTAGATGACGGTGCAGGGGATGCAGAGCATGGAGGAGAGTGCCAGGACCCAGCCGATGGCATCCCCCCACCACGGGTACACGTACGTCTTGTTGTAGGTCAGCGGCTTGTAGTTCACCACGTGGAACACGAAGATGCCCTGAGCGGAGAGAGGAGGGGGGGGAGGTGCTGCGGGGGCAGGGGGGGCTGTCAGCTGACACGCGTGTCACCCCGTGGCTGCCGTGCCCGAAGCAGCCACCTGGGGGAGCCCGGTGCCTGTGGCACGGGGCCGGGGCAGCGGGCACACGCATGCACACGCGTGTCCCCGCTCACCACGCAGACCAGTGGCGTCACCACGGCCCAGCACCACTTCATTAAGGGCAGGGGCCGGTAGCCGATCATGCGGGCCACGTCGTCCATGAAGCGGTCGGCACCTGTGGGGAGAGGGACGTCAGCCGGGGCTCCACGGAGCACCCCACGGCCCCCTGCATTCCTCCCTGCGTCCCCCCGGCCTCACCGTAGACCCAGGCAATGACCACGCACTCCCAGAAAGCCTGCCACAGCAGCGTGATCCCACTAGCCGAGTAGTTGTCAAAGAGCTGGAACACGTACATGCCACCCTGCCAGGACGGCACCGCGCATTACCGGGGCTGTGCCGGCTGCCCCGCGCTGGCACGGGCGCCTCCACACCGGCACAGGCACAGCCTTGCCAGCACCAGTGCCTCACCTGGCAGAGACACCATGCGTGCCATGGGCACCCTGTGCTCCCACAGCACCCCCGGGATGACAGACATCCCCCATGGCCACGGGCACCCCCATGCCATGGGGACTTCCCACTGCTGTGGGTGCAGCAGCCCCAGGGAGCTCCCACCCCACACTGGAGCCCCATTATGGGCGCTGACACCCCAGTGGCCCGGTGTGGGGCCAGCTGGCCGGTGTCCCTGCTGTGTCCCCCACCTGCGTGACCATGGAGAGGTCGATGAGGCAGCAGACGACGCAGCAGATCGCAGCGGTGATCTCGCGGCGCATTGAGCCAGCCCCTGGCTGGGGGAACAGGTCCAGGATGCCCGTGATGAATCCCTCCACGCCGACAAACTGCAGCAGAGAGGCCGGGGGGGAGGAGGGGGGGGTCAGCAAGGACATGCCACTCCACCCTGTCACCTCCCCGTCCCCCTGCCCGCCACTGCACCTGGCTGTCCAGCCCCAGCACGAGGAGCATGAAGAAGAAGAGCGTGGCCCAGAGCGGGGACAAGGGCATCAGCGTCACGGCTTTGGGGTAGGCGATGAAAGCCAGGCCAGGGCCTGCGGGAGAGCGAGGTCAGCGGTGCCACCCCAGGAGGGGGGACACAGTGCCAGCGGACACCTGCCACCCGGCACTCACCCGACTCGGCCACCTTGGAGATGTCCACGCCTTGCTCAGAGGCCATGAAGCCCAGCACGGAGAAGACGACAAAGCCAGCAAAGAAGCTGGTGGAGCTGTTGATCACGGCCAGGATGTAGGCATCCCTGTGGGCAGAGCAGGTCAGGGGGTCCCAGCAGGCACTGAGGGGACACCAGGGGACGTGCTGGGGGGGACAGTCGTCAGTCAGCACAGTGTTACCTGTAGCAGTTGTTGTGGAAGCGGTTGTAGCTGCCCAGCGCGGTCAGGGCACCCAGCCCGATGGCGTAGGAGAAGAAGATCTGGGTGCCGGCGTCGATCCAGACCTGGGGCACAAAGGAGGGTGTCAGGAGGTGGGGAAGGTACCCGGGGGGCACCCAGCACTCGTGCCCCTCCTGCCTTCCCCATCACCCTCACCTGTGCCTCGGCCAGCTTGGACCAGTCAGGTTTCAGGTAGTAGACAATGCCACCCAGCGCCCCAGGCAGCGTCACCCCATGGACCAGCAGCAGGATAAGGACCACGTAGGGGAAGAGTGCCGTGAAGTAGACAATCTGCAGAGGAGTGGGTGCCGGTGAGACCCCCCAGGCCGAGGCTCTCCGTCATGTGCCACAGGTGACCCAGCAGGACCAGGGCTCGGGGATGTCCCCAGTGGCTGGTGGCACCTCCCAGACAGATGTAGGAGAGAGGGTCTTGCACCCCGTGGTCTGCAGCACAGGAGGGCAGGAGCGGGCAGTGCCATGTGCCGCAGCCCCGTCCCTGCGTGCTGGTGCCTGACACGTGCACCCCCCCCAGCCAGCGTCACCTTCCCGGTCGACTTGACGCCCTTCCAGATGCAGAAGTAGACGATGACCCAGGTGGTGACCAAGCAGAGGATCATCTGCCAGTTCATCTCCCCCGGCTCGCTGAGGTCCCCCGAGAGCCGCAGCACCTTGTTCCTGCAGAGCGGGGCCATGCTGAGCGCTGGCACGACCACCCCTACGTCCCGGGTGAGACCCCATTGGTCCCCACACTCACTCCCAAAACTCGATGACAGGCGAGCGCTTGTTGGCCAGGTCAGTGCAGCTGACATTGAAGGAGCCAGCGCTGGCATTGGCGGTGCCGTTGAGGCAGAGGTCCAGGTGGAAGAGCTCGGTGCACTGCTCAGTGTTCCAGGAGTGGCCACAGGTGGCCCAGGGCAGGGTGTCCGTCAGCGAGTGCACCAGGTAGAAGAGCCCCCACACCAGGATCATGATGTAGTAGGAGTTACAGAAGAAGACGATCACCATGGAAGCCAGGCCCAGACCTGCAGCACGGGGAGATCAGTGCCCGTGGGCAACCCGCGGGCAACCGGCAGCCCGGTGGGGTGGGAGAGCCAGCAGGCTGGGTGGGATGGGGGAGGATGTGGGGTGCTGGTGGGGACACAGGGAGCCATCAGTCCAGGGTAGGACAAGGGGGAGCTACTGGGGGATGCGGGGAGCTGGCTGCCCCGGGCAGGACAAGGGGAGCTGGTGGGGATGGGACGGGGGGAGCTGGAAACCCCAGGGGACGTAGGCAACTGGTGGGGACGGGAGAGGGGAAGGTGGCAGCCCCTGGCAGGACAGGGTGGGGACAGTCGGCAGCATGGCTCAGGACAAGGGGGGATCTGGCAGCCCCCCGGGAACACCGGCAGCAGGCAGGGACACCGGCAGCACGTAGGCAGGCAGGGTTGGGCAGGGCAGTGCAGGGTGCCACGGGGCACGGGTACAGGCAGTTGCCACCCTTGGCCGGGGCGCAGGGCAGGAGTGGGAGGCAGGCAAGGCAGGGTGCAGGGCAGGGTGCACGGGAAGCAGGCAGGGTGACACCAGCCCCGGGCAGGCTGCAGGCAGCTGGTGCCCCGGGCAGAGTGCTGCCAGCCTGGCACAGGGTGCCAGGGGCCACGGGCAGGGTGCAAGGGGCCACGGGCAGGGCGCAGGGTGCCAGGGGCCACGGGCAGGGCAAGGGCAGGGTGCAGCATTACCCTTGAAGAGGGGGGCAATGTTCCAGGCGGCGATACCCCCCTGTTTCATGAACTGCCCCAGGGCCACCTCCAGGAAGAAGACAGGAATGCCACCCACGAAGACGATGAGCAGATAGGGGATGAGGAAGACGCCTGGG
>NW_015090880.1:10962713-10963650 GCF_001431845.1 Calidris pugnax
CCGGCGCCGCTCGGCCGCTCCGGGGCTCTCTGCGCCGCGGCACCGGGCGGCGGCGGAGGCAGCGACCGGCCGCACCGCCCCCCGAGCCCCATTGGATGCGCCGCCCGCCCGCGGCTTGACGGGACTTGCAGTCCCGCCGCACCGGCACCGGGGCGAGGCGAGGACGGGAGGAGCAGAGGGCGCGTCGCTGGGCACCAAGGGATACAGGCGAACGGGGCGTCACCGGGGGATACCGGGCGCCAGGGGACACTAGGGGATAGGGCACGCTGCGGGGACACCGGGCGTTAGGGGGCACCGGGGGACACCGAGCACGAGAGGACCGGGACTGGCGGTGCAGCCTGCAGCGGGGGACACCGGGCGATGTGGCACGGGGACTCACAGTGCTGGGACACCAGGCGACGGGGTGTACCAGGGGGCACCCGGCATGTGTAGTCCCGCGGTATCAGTACTGCCACACGCTGGGACGTGCCGTCCCGCAGCACCGGGGGACACCACGGGACACCGGGCAGTGTGACAGTGGGACTGCACCGGGGGACACCAGGTGACAGGGTGCAGACAACAGCAGAGCACACCGAGAAGCAGTAGGCACCGGGGGGGCACACAGTGTCCCCCTGCTACTGCTGTAGGGTGCCCCTGGCAGCAGAGTGTACCAAGAAACACCTGGCACGAAGGGACATCAGGTGACAGCCAGCCCCGAGGAACACCGGGGGCACTCTGTGAGCAGCCAGAGCCCGGAAGGGACAGGGATCCAGGGGGACAGGGAGCTGTAGGGTGCATGGGGTGCCCCAGCACACTAAGGGACGTGGGGCAAGAGGGCACCCGGGGCATCATGGTGCTGGTGCCTTGTGGGGGCTTCACCAGGGAGAGCAGGAAGCAGAGGCGAGGGAAGTTCAGAGAGTTTAATGAGCGCAGGACAAACCCCAACCCCCACCCCGAC
>NW_015090880.1:10963660-10984961 GCF_001431845.1 Calidris pugnax
CCAGGCCAGATCCGAACGGCACGGGGGGTAGTCCCTGCAAGCAGAAGGTGGGCGTAAGAGGGAGACCACGGGCACGAGAGGGAGACCCAGGGGTGTAAGGGGGACACTAGTGCCCAAGTTCACCCCTCTCTTCCCTCCCTCCCTCCCCACTTCCAGGGGGACCCCACACAGCGTGGAGCAGACCGCAGGGGCCGATGCCAGCCCCCTGGCAGCATGCCCAGGGGCCCCCGGTGGCAGCCCCCACCTGCCTGCCCGAGGAGAGCCAGGCTGCGGCACGCTCAGCCCGGCCCCGGCGCTGCTGCCTCTCCCCAGCCCGGCACTCGTGGCCCCGGGGCTGCGGGCGGCCAGGGCCGGTCTGAGCAGAGCCCCGCGCCCCCAGCACGGGCACCCAGCCAGCCCGGGCAGCAGCGGCGGAGCCAAGGGGCAGGGTGCCAGCCCCTGCTGGGGTCTGAGGAACAGCACAGGACCAGAGGGGATTTCCAGAGCCCAGAGCGTGTAAGCCTGGGCCTCACTGCTGGCCACCCACCTCCGGGGACGGCGGGCAGGCAGGTGCAGGCAGTGGCTTGTGGGCCCCAAGCCCGGGGCGCCAGCCGGAGCAGAGGTCACCCCACCGGCGCCGGGCACTGACTCAGCCCCATGAGGCCAGCGCCGTGGGCGAGTGGGGGAAGCCGCCGAGCCCCAGGGCTGCAGACAATGAGGCGACTGTTCCACGACCGGCACCTCATGACCATGGCACAGCCCCCCCAGCCTCCCCGGCTGGGACCCACTCGGCGGGGAGGGGGGATGGCAGGGGGTGGTTACGGCGGCGCACGTGCAAGAGGGGTGGGGGACCGAGGTGGGGGAGCCCTAGGTTCCCCGCTGTCCGGCTCAAACCCCAGCCAGAAACCCGGGCGACCCCCTTCCCTGCCAAGCATCCTTCCCGAGCCAGCCAAGGACACAGCCAGCGGGACAGCAGCGGAGACGGAAAAGGAAGTCACAGGGCTCTGAAGTCACCTCTCGCACCCAAACACGCCCGAGCCGTCTGAGCCACGCTCAGCCAAGGGCAACACGTCTCAATGTCAGACACCGCTGGAGCTGCAGCCTGTGGCCCGGCCCCGTGGGACCGTGCGCTGCCAGCCCCGCCGGGCTTCCCCTGCCCTGTACGTGTCCCACGAGGGCTGCAGCCCACGGCCCGGGGAGGCAGAGCCCAGCCTCTGCCCCAGGGAAGCAGCAGGGAAGAGCTCTCCCCAGAGCCTGCTGCCACACAGGGTGTACAAGGGCAGGGTCACCGCACCTTGTACTGAGACACTTAAAGCAGCTGCCTCAGGCACAGGAAGGTCACCAGCACCTGCCCCGGTGTTGGAGCAGGCTCTGGGGCAGAGTCCCTGCCCCACTGCAGAGTCCCATCACACAGGACAGGGAATGCTATGTCTCTTTGGAAAACCTGGGTTTATTAACACACCGAGGTCCTACCTGTGCTTCCCGACCCCACGTCTCTCCCAGGGCATGGGCAGCCCGTCCCCTCGCAAAGGAGGTACCGCACTACGCTCCCCCTGGCAGAAACCCACCCCCCTCCCCCTCAAAAGATGCAGCCAGCGGGGGACAGCCCCCACACCCCACAGCGCTGGTGGAAGCCAGCAGCTCACCATGGGCACCTCAGCCCAGTTTGCCAGTCTCCCCAGCAGCTGCCTGGGGGAGAGGAGCCGTGGCGGGGCTGAAGAGGGAAGCACACAAGCCCTTGGTGACAAGCGCATTCCGTCCCAGCACAGGGGTGCGGCACGCACAGCTCCCGGTGCGCGGGCAGCTGGCACCAGGAAGGACTGGGCTGGCCCAGGAGCCATGGGTCACACCAGCCCCGGGGAGAACAAGGTTCCCACAGCAGCACAGCTAGGACAGGTGGCCAGACTGGGACACGTGTCAGGGCATCCCGCCCTTGCTGCAGCTTTCCACGAGGTCTCCACTTCTTTCCTGGCAGCCAAGCAGAGGTGGCCAATATTCCCAGGGGGCTCCCAGCCCCTGGCCGTGCTGTAGCAGCAATGTCCCTTCTTGAGCAGCAGGTAGCCACGAGGTCTGCCCCGCTCCCAGCGGGCAGCAAGGGTGAGGGAGGGCTGAGGGACTCCTGGTTCTGGGCTGACACCTTGGCAAGGCAGCGAGCTGGCCACGCAGCCCTGCCAGCTGGCACGGGAGATGCCAGAGCAGACAGGCAGGAGCCGACGGCCCCACGCTTCCCTTGGCGAGTCCTTCCCGGCAGTTTCTGTCCTGCCGCCCGACGTCTTCGTCGTGTAGCATCCTAGGACAGCGCGTGCCCCGGCAGCCCTGCGCCCGCAGCTGGCTGCACGCCCGTGCCTATCTCCAGCGGGTCTGGTAAATGAGCGGGTAGAAGACGTTCAGGAAGAGCGCGACAATTGCGGCCGTGGTGGCCAGGACGAAGTATCTGACGCAGCCTTCATCTGGGTGCTGGGGGGTGCCTGGACTCCGCTTCTGGCCACGGGGCCTCCAAGAGTTTCTTGCAGGCCTTTGGGGTGCCTCGAGCTGCAGCTCTTGTTCTTCAGCCTCCAGTTCCTGCCAGATCAGAGAAGCCTGCGATGTGGAAACCTGCGTCAGCACTTGGAGAACACAACGGGCAACACCCCTCGCCATCCCCCGGGGCAGGCGGGTGCCTGCGAGCCCAGCCCCGTGCCCAGCCAAGCCAGCCCGCCTCCCCATGCAGCGCGGTCACACCCGCCCCCGCGGCTCTTCGGGGTCTCCGGCGCGTGGGAGGTTCTGCCAAGGCAGGGTCTTCGCGGGGCCGCGGAGCGGGCAACCGGATCCCGACGGAGCCAATGCTCTGGCATTGGTGGGTCCAGGTGGCGAGGGGGGCAGGCGGCAGCCAATCACAGCCCAAGCTTTTGTGATCCCCACAGGATCTGTTCTGAGGATGGCCAATCCGGAGCCAGCTGGGGCGGCAGGAGCAGGAGGCGCGGTCGCAGCACAGCCAATCAGAGGTCTGCTTCAGTGGGTGGGGATGCTCCGACAGCCAATCATAGTCCAACTTCCAGGAGGATTATTCACAGGCAGCCAATCGCAGCCCAGCCCTTCACTGGGCTGGTGATCGTGTGGGGCAGCAGGTCTCCAGAGGGCACCCAGTGGCCTGGGAGGGTTTGGGTGGTCGGAGGGGCTCAGGGACCTGCTGAGCCCCGGCGGGATCCAGTGCACCCCAGTGGGATCCAGTGCACCCCAGCGCTGTGGGGAATCCAGCACCGTTGCGGGACCGATGAACCCGTGCTGGGTGGGTTACAGTGAGCCTCAGTGCTGCCCAGGCCCCTGGAGGGTCCCAATGCCAGCGTGGGATGCTTATCACAGCCTTCTCGTTACCCAGGCTACCCCCAGCAAGTGGGGCTGCTCCAGGACACGCAGAGTCCCCCCAGCACAGGAACAGCCTAGGCAGGCAGACATCAACGTGCCGGACACCACCTGGCCCCAGAGGTAGGGCTCCTGTCCCCCAGCTGAGAGGGAAGAGCGGGGATGCCTAACCAGTGCCAAGCCGAGGGCTGTGTGAGCCAGACAGGCCAGGGGGCCACGCCAGAAGGACCTGACGGGGCACACATGTGCCACCGTGCCAGAGATGAGATGAGCATCGTCCTCAATCCCTGCAGGGCCATGGGGGTGCTGAGCTCAGAGGGAAGAGCTGCAGCACAGTGATGCGGGGGGGCTCACCAGGTGGGTGCTGCATCGAGCCCCCCAGTCTGGGCCTTCACATCTGACGTTCACACAAAGACCAGCCCCACCGCTTCCCACCGGTGTGTGCCGAAAGCACCCTGCCGCCGGCTGGCCCACCCCTTCCCCTCCCAGGCGGCCCAGCAGCAGAGCTCGCTCTGGCAGGTTTCTCTTCAGCACCCTGCGGAGGCTGCCAGGCCTCTGGCTCAGCGCTGGCATTTGCCTTTTTTGCACCTAGCTTGGCCCCGAGCTGGGCCCCAGCAGAAAGCGTCCCCCACCCTGCCTCGAGAGCAGCTGCGGAGGGCAGGTTCTCACCGCTCCCCGGCACAGCCAGCTCCTGCTGCACCGCTCACAGCCTTCCCTCGGTGCAGACCCCGGTGAGGCCGAGCCCCCTTCCTGCCTCCTCCAGTGCCCTCCCACCAGCACACCCCACCCTGACGACAGGAACCAGCTCTCCTATGGTCCCTCGGGGCAGGGACCAACCCAAGCACACAGCAAGAACAGGGCAAGACAGCCCCCAAGGCTTGGCAGACACAAGCTCTTCGGTGTTGAAGAGGGGCAGGCACCACACCGCAGCTGCGCCAGGCTCTGTAAGTGCTGGCAGAGTCGGGCTGGGCCCTGCGTGTGGGCACCTCGGCATGTTTCACAGCTCTGTGGCTCCAACAGTGCCAAAAAGGACGCAAGCTCTCACCTGGGTAGCAGCAGCTTCCGCAGAGGGGGTGCGCTCAGCTCGGTGGTCTGGGGGGTGCCCTGGCAGGGGTCTCTCCACAGGAGAGTTCCTCCGGCGGTAGAAGAGGACATACGCGTATCTGGTTACCACCTGACTCTCGTCCACGGTGGTGACTGTGCTGTCATCGAAGAGCCGCCAGCCTGAGAAGAGAGAAGGGTTAAGCAAGGAGAGAGGCCACAGCTGCAGGAGAGGTGGGGCGGCGAGGCCGGCAGATCCTCACCCACGTCGCTGCGCTGGCTGTTCTTGTCGTTGGGCAGGCGGGCGTACGCCGTGTAGTGCCCCCCAATCATCCCTCCGTAGTGGTTGATGACAGCGTACAAGTCGTACATGGGCAGCTGCTGCTCGCCCTTACGGCCGATGCAGAACTTGCTCAGGTCCAGGCTCCTGGGGATAGACAGGGGGAAAAGTCACGGCAGTCGACGTTAGGCAGGGGGAGACCAGACTGCAGGGCAGCCCAGGCACTTCATCCCCCAGGCTCTCACCGGACGGGGAAGTCCACCATGTCATTGATCTTGTCCCTCCAAATAAAGCTGCGGAAGGAGAAGCGCTTGAGCTGGATGATGAGGACATTGGGCAGGCGCCACAGCATCAGCTGCTTGGAGGCCTCACGGTGCTGCTTGCACTTGGGGCAGTACCTGGGGGAAGAGTGTGCTCGTTACCGGTGCGAGGAGAGCCCCAGGCCTCAAAGCCCAGCCCAGCCCCAAGGTCCCCCCAACATGTGGGGCTGGCAGAGGGGATGTGGGAGGTCTCAGCCTCCCTTGCCAGGGCAGGCCAGCACAGCTCTGTGAAGCGCTGGCATTGCTCCCTGCTGGCTTCTAGCCTCCCTCCCCAGAGCACAGGGAAGGCCAGCCCAACGCTCCTGGCTGCCAGAAGAAACGGCGTACAGGCCCAGGCAGCTCCCGGGAAACCCCCACTGCTGTCTGAGCTCACGGCCTGGAACCCACCCTGCCACCTTCCTCACCATGCTTCCTCTGGGGCCAGGACTTCGGGCTTGGTGAAGAGATTGAGGCACTGCTCCAGGGTGAAGTGGCCAGCCCGGGCTGCTTCGCTGGCCGAGCCCGGGTCCTCCACACACTCCAGCTCCTTGGATTCCACCAACACAAACTCCTTGAGGCGCTCATTGTTCTTCCACACCAGGGCAAGGGAGCAGTCATCTGTCAGGTCCAGGGGGGTGTCACCTGCGAAGGGGCACACATCTCACACGCCTGCCCTGTCAGGCTACACCAGGCCACCCTGCTGGAACAGTCTTGCCTTCCCCAATAGATCAATCATGTAGCACTGCCAGGATGGGACAAGTGCCCCTGTGGGGCACCCGCACTGTCTGGTTCACCACCCCAGGGTGTCACAAGCCCACAGCCAGTGGGGCAAGGCAGACACAAACTCTCTCAGCAGCAGCAACATAACCAGCACCAGATATGGGTATCCCATTCAGACATGATGTGACTGAGAGATCAAAAACCCTCTGTGGATACAGGCATTTGAAGGGAATTGGTCTATTTGCCGAGGAGAGGAGCAATGTCACGTCCAAGAAGAGCTTCTAGGCAGCACCTCTGTGCAGCCAAGCCCTGACCTTCACTGTGCCAGATGCAGCTTATCCAGCCCAGAGCCATTGTCACACCTGGGTTCACTTGTGCCATGCAGACCCTGGCATCCTGGCCAGGCAGAGCCACCACCCTGCCAGGGATGAAAGTGGCACCTTCTGGGCTCACCTTTATCTTCCAGCTTGTGCTCTCGGTTGGCGGCATCAATCTTGTTGATGTAGAACTGCGTGGCGCGGGCACTCAGCGAGTCTGGAGTGTGTTGGTACCCAGGGATGGCAGCTGTGGACAAGCAGGGACAGATCCATGGTGGCACTGCCTGTCTGCCCTGCGTAGGGGCCAAGAATTTGCAGTGCCCCCACCCCCACCTCACATGCTACGGCCTTGCAGGGACACAACCACGTGCCCCGTGTCCTTGACTATTTTTAGCAGGCGTCTGCCCCTGGCAAGCTGTGCTCCTCTGCCTGCCTTGCCCCTTCACTGCACATTGCTGCCATCCTGAGACGAGTGTCTGGAAACGTGACAGCCAGGCAGCCGAGCGCGAGAGGCTGCTCCCGTGCAGCTGAGTCAGAGCGAGGGAAACGCTGCGCTCACAGCCCTGAGGGGCTCAGCCCTCCCACAGGACTCGGAGGCTTCTGCCAGCCCCTGCCTTCCCACCCCTCCCACAACATCACAACACTCCGGCCTCCTTCCTAGTCAAGTCTCTGCTCTGCCCCGTGGGCCCTGTCAAAGCAAGGCAGAGGATGGGCAGACAGGCATTTCAGGTGGGGCAGCACTGCCAAAACACAGCTCCCAGGGCCTCAAATATGTCCCCAGGGGGACTCTGGACCAAGCTCACAAGGGAAGAAAAGATGCTGTGGTGGAAGGTCATCCCAAGGAGGGAGAATTGCTCCTGTTTTGTCTTGGGTCTGCTGGGGGCTCTGGGCACAGAAGATGGTTAGTACCACAACACCTCTTACCTTCTGGCTTGAGGGCTCTCTCATAGGACGGCTCCTTCTCGCAACAGCTGTCGCTCTGCGACTCCATGTGCTCAGAGAAGCCTGAATCCAAGCTCAGCAGGGAACTCCTGGCTGCCAGGACCTTGCTCCGGACAGTGCCGGTGTCCCCCAGCTCTGGGTGCAGCTCAGGAACAGCCGGCGAGAGCGGAGGTTCCTGCAGGAGGCTGGAAGCCCTGTCCTCGTCCCCCAGCTCAGGGACAGAGGTGGCTGCTGCACAGCTGCTCTTGGCCAGAGGCTCCAGCTTGTCCGGGAGCAGAGGCTGCAGCCCCTGCTCCGGTGACATCCGGCCCAGCTGGAACGGAGGCTGGAACACGCTGACCGAGTACCTGGGCAAGGAGATGGCAGTCAGAGCCAGCCAGGCACAGGGCTGAGCTCCACCGCAGGGCAGAAGCACCCTCCTTCCCTGCACCCTCACCTTGCATAGCCCTCCAGCAGCTGGGCCAGGCGGGCGTAAGTGAGGCGGGACTCGGGCACGCTGATGATGAAGGGGAAACCGATGTTCTCTGGGCGGCACAAAGCCTTGTGGTCTGGCCAGTGTGTTTTCTGACATACCCTGTAACACACAGAGTCCCAGGTGAACCCAGCACCCCCAACCACCCTGGGCAGGATCACGGCAGGGCCAGAAAGTGGGGAACCAGACTAGCTCCCTCCCAAAGGCCCATCCCATCCCACCTCCTCCCAGTGGACCGAGCTCTCCCATCCAGCCCTTAAAGGCAGAAGACCCTCCCTCCCTGCCAGGCCCCAAGCCAACTCACACGTTGCAGTAACCGACTCGATAGCACCTCGTGCAGCGCTTGAGCTTCTCATCCTCAGGCAGCTGCTTCTTCTGGCAGGCAGCACACTTGGCGATGGGGCCGCTGGGCACCTGCGGACGCTGCAGGAGAAAGGACCCATTGGGCAGGAGAAGGCACCCTTGGTGGGCAACCGTGCTCGATGCAGCTTGTCACCCTTGCATGCAGCTCTCCCCTCCTGCTCAGCCCCACTTGCAGGCTCAGCACTGCGTGCCTCCCGGCAGTCCCAATATTCCCTCTTACCTGCTGGACCTGCAGCTCCACCACCCGCTCCTTGGCCAGCTCTGGGGACAGCACCTCGAAGCAGAGCAGCAGGTCCGTGGGGGAGACTGCGTCCAGCGAGTTGGACGGCAGGAACATGCGGTGGAAGCGATTCTTGACCACCTGCCAGGAAAGCAGTGGAGCGGGACCACGTGAGGGCTGCCCCACACTTCTGAGAAAGCCACAGACCTCGACCCCACAATGAGCTGCAGGATCAGCAGCACCACACCACCCACCAGGGGAGGATGGACATCTCTTGCCATATTATAGTGGCCCAGCGCTCCTAGTAGGCCTCTACCTGGCAGCACCCTGTGCAGGACACTGCCACCATGGACAAAATCTGTCCCATTGACATGCTGGATATGGGCAAGTGACTCAGTGGCCATATTCCCTGCAGAGCTGTAGGAGCCGGGGCACCCACAGGAGCAGCTCATGGCTTGCTCCCCAGCTGGGGCACTCTCACCTCTGCCAGGCGTAGGTTCTCTGGTTTCACACGCACGCTGTGGGCCACCGAGTCGAGTACCTCCATGGCACTGGAGTTCTCCTTGCTGATACTCACGAGGAACTGCCAGCAAGAAAATGCCCCATCAGTCACAGCACACCAAGGTACTTAACTCAGCCCCTTAGCACACGTTCAGCTGCCTGGGGCACCTCCAGGAGCCCTCTCAGGCTCTCACCCCTGAGTAGATAGTGTCATTTACCTTGATCGGTTTCTTGTGCGGCTCCTTTGCAAAGTAGTAGACAGTCAGCACCTTCTGCTTTTGTGGGAGAGGCACGGGGAGGTACAGGAAGGGGTCGAAGGTGATGGACACCTGCAGATGTGAGAGCACACAGTTGTGGGAAGTGCTTGTAGCTGAGCAGCCCCAGCAGACCTGAGATCCAGCCTTGTCCTCTGGCCTGTGCTCTCTGAGGGTCAGAGCCTGCTGCTGCACAGCCAGAACAGGGACAGAGCCTCCAAGGCTGCCCTACCTTTGAACACACTGGGCACACCAGCTTGGATTTGTACTGGCCCTGGAAAAGGTCCACAATGAAAGAGTCGTTTCTCATCTTGTGTCGCTGCCAGGCCTCCTCAGCTACCACCTGCGGGGAGAGAGGGTTCAGAACTACACTAAACCACCCAGGCCAGGGCTGCTCCCTCAGTGGCTTTAGAGGAGGGATGTCCTCACCTCATCAGGCCTTCCATCTGAGTCAACAGTTTCTGTATAGGGCTTGTTCTGGATGCGGTTGAGGTCCTCGTGCAGGCCATCAAGCAAAAAGGCCATGAACTCCTGAGCATCATGCTGGGCATAGCCAGTGAACTGGCTAGCCTTGCTGGCCACGATTGCCTGGGGGGAGCACAGAAGTCAGGGCTGGCCAGCAGCCCCCTGGCAGCACCGCCTGTCCCATGCACAAAGCCTGGCTGCACCCACCCACACCCACCTAGCTCTCAGCAGCGCTAGCAGGGCATCCAGGTGCCCAGAGAGGAGTGGTAAGGACCCACAGCAGCTCCTGTGTAGCACTGGTGCCTGCGGCCTTACCTTTAGTTTGGAGGGCTGGAAGGCATGGTGCGTGCCCTTCCACAGCGCTCGCAGCAGCATGGCAAAGCCGATGGCCAGGCGTCCCCCTGTCCCCAGTGGGTTGTTGTAGTTGATTTCTGACTCAAAGGACCGATCTGTAAGAGACACAGGAGAGTGAGGGTGACACTGGCTGCACCATCTGAGCAGCAGGGCTCTGCTGGGCTCCCGGTGTGGGCTCACCATGGAAGTAGTCGCGCAGCTCCCGGGTGTTGGACAGGGACTGGATGACGCTATTCATGAAGCAGGTGTTGCCAAGGTTCACCAGCCCCGTGAAGCCAGGCAAGCACACCTTCTTCTTCTCGTCCTCATCCTCATCATCCTCCACGCTCTCGGTGCTCACAGGGCTGTGTGTCATTGGTGGCACCATGCATGTCGGTTTGGGCTGCCAAAGCAAAGGTGGGTGTGAGGGTGCTGCACACAGGGAGCCTCTCTGGGAACACCAGGGAAACCAAAAGCCCAAAGCACCCCTCAGACGTGACTGGGCTGAAGCCATCACACCGTCTCCCACCAGGACTGGCATAGACAGGCCAACTGCTGTCCCCAATCCTGCCAGCTCTGATGGCGGAGTGCTGCCTCCTCCTCCAGGAATAGTTCGCGAGTCCTCAAAGCAACACCAAGGAGGTGGGGTCCCACGAGAGGGACAAGTGGGTCTCCCTTTCACCCTGCCGCCCTACCCAACGCAACCCTACTCACCGACGGGATGTGTGGCTCTTGCTTTACTGCCACATGCTCTGGGGCCGTACGAGCTGCCACACCATCCAGACCCCCATCTTCCACTCGTGGCTTCTCTTTGTCGCTGGCTCGGGCCTCCTCCTTGCTGGACAGGGGGTGCTGGTTACTGCCAGGGGGGTTCTTGTCCAGAGGGGTAGGGCCTGTAGGCATGGCAACCTTTGCACCACCCACTGCACCTTAAAAAGGGGGAAGGGTGGGCCTGTGGTTAGCAGCACCATGCGCTGCCCACGGCAGGGCTGAGCCACTCAGTCCATGCTCACACACAGGCTCTCTCCTACCCAACTTCCATGTGAGCAAGGGGAACGGCCATGCCCTTCCCCTAGAGCTTGGCTCACCCTGCCCTACACCCCTCCTGCTTGCACCCGCTCAGCCCCTCTCCGTCCCCACAACCCCTCGCTGGAGGATCTGGCACCATCCAGCTGCTGCCAGCGGTGAGGAGGGCCCCTGCCCCGCTGGGGTGCAGAAGGCAGGCAAGACAAAAACGCAGGGTGCAGACCTCGTGTGGCTGGAGCCTCCAGACCCCCCCAGCGCTGGCTCTGGCGTTTCTTCAAGGAAACGTCAATGCGAGACACCGTGAAGTTGTATGTGCACTGGTCCGGCTCAATAAGGTTCCTGCAAGACACACAGCAAGTCAGGGATGCCCCAGACCCCCCAGCAGCCTCAGACACGCCAAAGCCTCTGGAAGGTGGGGCCATGGCCTCCAGGCAGTAGGGACCCAGCTAGAACCATTCCTGAGGTAGCTCTGGCAAACCAGGATGGAAACCCTCGAGCCTGGCTGCACTGCACACACAAAGGGCCCCTTTCCTGGCCGATCCATTCTCCACATGCCCCTCCCACTGGACATCCCACCCAAAGAGCACATAGGCTGGTCTGGCTCTGTCCTCAAGAGCTCTGGAACAGGCTTGGGGGCAGCGGGGGGGGAACCGTGGGCAAGGAGGCACTGGGATTTCCTCCCCTGCAGGCCACCACACAGAGCCAAGGCAGCTCAGGCTTGTGGCATTAGTGCAGCATGGTGTAAGGGAGACCCCCAGGTGCAGAAATGAGCATTCCTTGCACAGACCCACCAGCCAGGACTGGCTCCTGCTCCTGCTGAGAGCTGCACTCTCAGCTCCCTTGCCCCAGTGCAAGCTAAGAGGATGGGAGCCATACCTGAGCTTCACCTGCCACCGGAACACTGTGTGGGGCCCACAGCCAGGATGGAGGCGAAGGAAGTTTGTGTCACTGCAAAGAAATTGGGAGTGAGAAATTAGTGAGAAGAAGAGAGTAAATAGCCTGACCACAGTCAGGTGCTCTGCAGCAGCCTGGCACCGTCCCCAGGCATGCCCGTACCTCGTCTGGAACACCAGCGTGAAGTCTTGCTCCCGGAACAACACCTTGGACGTTTCCTTGTGGATCTCCTTCACGTAGACATGCACCACCACCAGGTCATTGCCCTTTTCATACGAGTCATTCTTGACAAAGCTCAGGCTCACAAAAGGCTCTGGCTCTGAGCAAGGAAAGCCATGGAGAGAGACATTACTTTCTCTGCACGCCGAGGCAGCACTGCAGACTGACCCAGGAGAGGTCCCAAGCAGATGGACTTTCCCAACCAGGCTGACCCCTGGGCTCCAGCCACTCACCATCAGCCGCTGCTTCCAGAGCCACATCATCCTTGGACCAGTCCCTCTTCTCACCGTCTCTGCCCAGGGGAGGGGTGGCCACTGGGACAGCCTTAGAGCTCTCTCCCAGGACAGGCGTGCAGTCCCGGCCCCGCAAGGCCTCAGCAGGGCTGCCTGGCTGCAGGACCCTCTTCTCCACACAGGTGGCAACCCGGTGGGGGAACACCTCTGTGGTAGCTGCAAGAGGTGGCATCTCCACGGGAACAGTCTCCTTGGTCAAAACCACAGCCTTTCAAGACAGATGGACGTGGTGAAAAACGGACAATGTCACCCCCAAGCTGCCCCGGCTCACCCACTATGACTCCTGCCAGCCAGGGGGGCACAGCCCCACACCACCCGCTTCAACCCCACATCCCATGCTCAGCTCAGCCTCATTATCACCAGAGCACATGCTCAGCCCAGTGACTGTGAGGTCCTCATGTCACCCTCTCCTTTCCCACAGCCAGGCCCATGCCAGCCCCCAGCACCACCCATGGAACCCCAGAGTCTATTTCATTGGCACTGATAGGTCCCTGTGCAAGCAGCATCCTCTGTGTGGGGGCTGAGGAAGCAGGGGTGCCCCATTCAGCTGGGTCCTAGGTACCTTCTCCAGTGGCGGTGCGAGGTCCGTGAGGGCTGTAGGTCCATCCACCTGGCTGGTTCTGCCATTGCGGCGGCTGCCTGTCCTCCCGCTGTGCCCTTTGCTGGGCTCCACGCTCCCAGTGACTCTGGCATTTGGCTCTTCTTCAGTGGGAGCCACTTTGAGGTATACTGCCCGCTTGGCGCTGGGGCCGCTCTGTGTCCCTGGGCTGCCTGGGCTTTTCCCTCCCAGGGCCTCGCTTCTTGCCGGAGCGCGCTTGGGGTTGGAGGGCTCCCGCCGGGACCTGGGTGGCTCTGTGCCTTCAGCCCTCAGCTCTTCAGGGGCCAGCTCTGTAGAAGCAGCTTTCTCCTTCCCATTCTCCCAGCACGCGGCCCCTTTGGCCAGCTCTTTGGATCCGTCTTTCCTTTTTTTCTGTGAAAAGCAGTGCAGCACAGTGGGAAGGTATCCAGGCAGCAGCACCTCTCACGCTCTTTGCCAGCCCTTTACATTCACTTCCCCTTCCCCGAATGCACTAGGGTTCTGCTACAGAACCTGGAGGCTATGTGGTAGGCAGGAACAGGGATACGATCACACCCCCCTCCCTGGGACAAAGGCAGCTGGCTCACTGCCCTCAGGAAGCACGTGGATGCAGGATGTGCCCCACATTGCTCCCTGACCAGCTCAAGAGCAGGGAGTGAAACCCTCCCCCCAGCTCCATAAGCTCCCTTCAAATGGCAGATCCTCCCCTTCTCACCAGAAGCGAAGTCCAGTTGTGCAGTGGTATCTTCTTCTGAAGCACAAGGTGTAGAAAGTTGCCCTTCTTGCACTGGATCTTGCTGCAGGAGCCCTCAATCTCCTCGTAGAACTGACAGCTCCACTGGCGCCCATCTGCAAGCAGAGAGTAACCGGCGTCTCAGGCAGCGCTCCAGAGAGCTGTCACCTAACCACAGCCCCTTTCACCTGCCCCAAGGATCACTCGTCCAGAGCCAAGGAGGCTGCAGGCAGACTGCCACCATACCCCAGGAGCCTTCAGGGTATAATGCCAGCTTCCCTGGATTTGCTTTGTACATCTGGCTGGCCTCCTTCCCAGAGGGAAGGCCCTGGGCCTCTCTGCCCTCAGGGGCACAGTCACTTTTCCAAGGGGTACCCAAGGCCGACTCAGTCATCCCAGCGAGCAGGGGACAGAAATGCACCAGCACAGCAGTCAGTGGGCGCTTGCTCACTTGGCACAGATGCCAGCTCCTGCCCTCCTCAGCTCTACACCCTTCTTCTTTTAGACTGCTCTCCTATGGGCCCTGCCTGCTGGCTGAGGCTGTGCCAGCTGACAGCAGGGCACTGCCTCCGAAGGGAAGGTTTTTGGATCAGCCCCACGTCTAACTGTGCCAAGCCCTGCTGAAGAAACGCCTGCAGCAGTCCCTCTACTCCCCATACCTGGTAGTTTGAGCAAACAGTCCTTGTCGGTGAAAGACGCGTGCACATCCTCCACCTTCAGAGCTCCACTGCCCAAGTTCAGCTTGACAATGATCTCATCAGCGTTCTGCTTCCAGTCCAGCAGCAGCTCTAGGAAGAGGGAGGGAAGCGTCACCCACGCGCTGGGGCATGAGCCTGCAGTGCCCACTCTTTGGCTGGGAAACAAGAGCCTGAACGCACACTCAGTACAAGGAGGTCAACGCAGGGAGCACAGACCATGCCAGTCAAATGGACACTCACAACTTGCTCTCATCAGAGAGGCCACAAACTGTTGTGGCAGGGCAGGTGAGTCCTGGTGGGAACCAGAGAGATCAGAAAGGCAGAGCTGCTCTCGGCCC
This sequence comes from Calidris pugnax, assembly GCF_001431845.1. Lineage (NCBI taxonomy): Eukaryota > Metazoa > Chordata > Aves > Charadriiformes > Scolopacidae > Calidris > Calidris pugnax. Next base: position 10,977,967 of record NW_015090880.1, read on the forward strand.
TGTCACGTGCAGCAGCAGCAGCAGCTGGGAAGAAGGGGTGGCTCCTGCCAACTACAAAGTAATTGCTGCTTTCCCCAGGGAACGAGGAAGCCACAGAATTACTCCAGGGGATTCAAGTGGACTCTGCCCACAACCAGAAATTACCACTTCCTCTTTGCATATGCAAACTAAGCAGCCTAGCTGTAATCACCAAAGCACCATACTCCTGCCAGGTGAGCACTGTTACCTCGGCTGAAACATGGGTGGGTTGGCCAGCCGGGCAAGCAGGCCACAGCCAGGGAGAAAATGGTGTGGCAGTGTCACTCCACTGCAGGCAGAACCCCCACCAGGTGTTTGCCAGGCTCCAGGTCTGGCCCTGTGGTGTTCTGAAGTCTTCAAGGCAAAAAGGTGATTTCAATCACCTTCATTTCAGCCGGGTTCTTTCTGCCCTCTGTGGCATAAGGATATCCTGCTCCATCTGCCCTCAAAGCAGGCCTGGACCAGGCAGAAACCAGCCAGCAGCACTCGCTGGGTGACACAGATTGAGATTTTCCCAGCCCAGCTCCCTGCTTAAAAACAAGCAGGACAGATGGGGGCATCAAGACAGCAAGACATCCCAGGACTGTGCTCAGCAGCACTGTGACACCTGAGTCACAAGCAGCCTGCCATGTGCTCAGGGCCTCCTTGCAGACAGCCCTTCCCAGCCACGTGCATCCTTCTCGGCCCCTGGGAAGGCTGCATCCTGTTAAAGACAAACGCTGTGGCAAGGAGCACTCAGGTTAGTTCTGCTCAATGCTAGAGCATGGGACAACGACAAGGTGAGAGCTTCAGATCCCTCGGCAAGGGCACACCATGGCCATGCACTGACAGCCAGCACACACCTTGACTTACCCTCCTCTGAGTCCTTCTCCTGGGCAGTCTCAGCCTGCTTGAGCTCAGGGCGAGACACTGGTGGGCAGAGAAGCAGAGCGTGGGCAGGTCTGTCATTCAGTCACCTCAGAGCATGGGCCGGCAAGCTGATGCCCAAAATCTCACTCGTCACCTCCTTATCCCCCAAAACCTCTGTCTAGGCCTTTCATGCTGCATGTGCTGCTCATTTCCCTGCTCTGCTTCCTCACACCTCTCCCTCCCCGAGACCCCTTCTGCCTGCAGCACCACAGCAAGTGAGCCCCCAGCACAACTGCTCTGGACCACACCACCATATCTCAGTCTAACCACCACCACAGTAGAAGCAACACAACATCACTGCACTGCGCAGACAGCACTGCTTTGAGGCATGTCTCGGTGTCGGGCTTGTGGCAACCGGGCTGTGTGCCCCGGCTCAGCGCACCAGGCCCTCAGCCTCCAGCCGTACAGAAGAGTCCTGCCTTGAGCTGACAAGGAGAACCTGATGTTTAGTATTGACTTAAACCAATTCTGCTGTAATGAGAGAACCACGTAGCCCAGCTGCACTTTAGCATTCCTATTTCTGCACAAGCTGCCAATGTCCACAGCCAAAACCTCCTTCCAGATCAGGCTGAGGAGCCAAACCAACCTGATACCTAATCCCTGCTCCCCGCAGGATTACCTCCAACAGCCAGAAGTGTCTCAAAGCCTGCTCCACCCCCACAAGGCAGTGAGCTCTGCCAGGCAAGGGGCTCAAAGCAACAGCACCTTGTTCTGGAGCAGAGAAACAGCAGCAACGGGAGCTGTGGCCTCCACCTTGGAACACCCAGAGGGCTGTCGCTGCCTCCCTTCATGGGCTACAAAACAGCAGGAAACCTCTGCTGACCATCACAGTCACTGCTGCAAAGGTGCCGGTGGGGCTGGCAGTGTGAGAAGCTTGCTCTGGCCCCTCGCCACCCCTGCACAGAGGGGACAGAGGCAGCATGGCTGCCCCGCAGCCCCTCAGAAAGTAGGGGCATGGGACCCTTGCATCACAAGGTACGGAGGGTCAGGCCTTGCCAGAGATACAGCACACCTCCCGTGTGAGAGGAGGCACAACGCTACACTCTCTGCACTGGAGGGGTTTGCATCAGGGACTGTAGCCGGCCGTTCCAGCACAGACCTCAGCAAGCGCTCGTTTACCTTGGCCTATAAAACACCCTGTGATTTTGAGGTTACAACAATCATAACGGAGCAGGCACAGAAATCAAGCAATTTTCCAGGGCCGCAGGAACTCTTGCCTGTATCCTGCCCGCAGGCATTCCCTGCTCCACACCAGAGCCTGCACCTGAAGCATCGCTTTTGTCATCGGATACACAGCAGCTACAGAGGGAATTACTGCACAGCAACTATTTCACTTGAGCCACACCTTGCCCTGACACAGAAGCTAAAGCACCAGCTCCACCCACAGGCCCCGCACTCAGCGGGCACTGGCATCTGGCCTCGGCAAACCGATGGGGAAGCAGCACTGCCTCCAGCTGCAAGAGCACCTGCAGGCTTCAGTCTCACTGCCTCTGAGTCAGGGCAGCTCTGCCTCAGCCAAAAGCAGGGTCCAGAAACAACCACCGAGGCCAACTCCAGGCTTAAACTAACAGAGCCATAGGTCCGACCTTCCTCACATAGCCAGGGCTAAGTAACGCCCAAAGGAAGGAGGTTACAGGTCCAGGGAGGACACTCTGCTGAAGAGGATCCCACATCAGATGGTTTACCATCAGCTGCAGGAAGCGATTAGTTAAATCTGCTTATCCTGCAGCAGATGGCTGCAAGGCTCCCACCCTGCAGGGCTGAGAAACCATGGGCCTGCTCGTCGCAGCACTGCCGAGGGGCTCTCACCTTCCTTGCTCTCCTGGTTGGCTCGATCCTTCTGCTTCTTCTTGTTGGTGGCATCATCCAAGCCCCGAGACACTCTCCTCTGGCCAGGGGCATTGGTGCTGCTGGACATTTTCAGCCGTTTGGAGGACACAAACGGCCCGCCGGGGTCGGTAATGGAGTCTGGGTCAGGGGTGCGACGTTTTCTTCCTGGCCCAGCTATCTTGGCGACTCTCTGTGGTCAAACTCTCTGGCAAGGAACTAGTGGCCTAAAGAGAGGAGAGAGCAAGCATGGCAGGAGGATTGGGTGGAGAAGGCCCAACAGCATCAGGATCCACTCTCTGCCCCAGCGCCAGGCCCTCACAGGGCCAGTGCCCTGACATGACCTTCACTGCCGTGTTTACGGGAAGCCCCACACGGTGCTTGGTGAGGAAACCTACCTCATCACAGCTGTTACAATGCTTACTGCCAAAAGCATGGGCTTGTCAGAGCTCCCAAGATACAACCAGGGGTCTTCTGTATGTGGCACTCATTAAAAACCTGGAAAGCAATTGTCATGCTCATGGCTCCCACTACAGCAACACTGGCCCAGAGGAGCCGCCGGCTCTAACACCCAGAGGCAGAGCCGAGGGTGAGGATATGGGGAGGCCCCAATCGGCAAAATCGAGCCTCCAGGGTCAACGGGGCAGCCTGCCCCATAGCTCAGGGAGGCAGCTATTTCAGTCAAACAGTGCCCCGTGTAAGAGGGCAGGAACAGGAGCGAGTAACACCCTAAGAAGGAAGGAAAGGGAGAAGCAGGAGCAGGCCTGGGACAGCCTCCCGTGACAGATGACAGCAGAGCTCCCTGGCAAGAGAAGAGTTCCTCCTCCTCCGCCCACCAGCTGGGAGCTTAACCAGCACGACTGCACCTTGCATATTCATCTCCCCTCTGGTTTACAGACAGCATCAGCAGGGCCTGGCCTGGAAACAGGACACCTCTGCTTTGCTGGCCCCAGGGAAAAGGCAGGGCAGGCAGGGCACTCGCCCCTGCCCCCTTCGACTTGCCCTCCCAGGCAGAGCCAGCTCCCTTAAAGGGTTTGGGAGCTGCTAGCCCAGGGGCTGCTCTCAGTTTCGCTCTCCAGTTTCACTCTCGGGTGTTTACGGCTTCCATAGAGGAGAGCTAAAATAACTCACTGAAGATGGTCCCATTTGAGGCGCCTCCGTGGAGGTAGCGAAAGCGGAGAGCTGGGAAGGCTTTTTCCCCTCACCCTGACCCCATTAGCGCTCACAGGTCTGCTGGGGTTTGCTGCGGGAGAGCAGGCCCAGCCACACGGATCCTGCCCACCCCCAGGTGCCAGCAGCAGCTCCCAGTGCACTGATTCACAACCCATCCCACGGCCCTGCTCCCGTCTGAGGACACAGAGCTGAGCCTAACAGCTTCTCGGTCTAGCCCAGCTCCACTGAGCCCGCCTCTCCCTCAGGAATTCCCCGTGCCCTCGGGAATAGCTTTTCCTGCCCTCACCCAGGCACAGACCCCACAACTCTGCTTGGGCACAGCTGGGGAGAGGAGGCACCTCCAAGGGAAGTGCTCGGTTGAACTGAGTGTACTGGCAGCTCTGCAGGGTGTTTTTGTGTTCTAGAAACACTCAGGGCAATAGGTAGCCACAAACATGGGAGTCGTAGCCACAAACTGCAAGGAAGTCCAGAGAGCAAAGCAATCCTGCCCTGCCCTCAGCTCTGGCAAAGCTAGCCCTATAACAGGCACCGAGCCCAACCCCTTTATCTTCAGGCCAACCCGCCCTTGTAACCAAGAGCCACCGAAGCCAAGCGAAAAGCTCAAGCACGGAGTCCAGCCCGGTCGCCTGGCACAGGCAACACCCACTACCCATGGTGGAAGGGCCCAAAACAACCTTGAGACAGGGATGCTGAGCAGGGCCCAGCATCAGCCCCAGAAAGCTTGAAAGAGTGTGGGAGGACAGCAGTGCCACCCACCAGCTGCCACACAGACTGGGTCTCCCGGGGACACAGCAGCGCCTCTGGCTGCAGAGGGGATGGGAAGGGCCCCTCACAGCAGCAGATGTGGCTCTGGTTCACAAGGCTGGGCCTCCGACGCCGGCAGGCCACTGCTGCCAGCAGCATGCTGTTGCTCATCTCCCGACACCACCAACACTGAAACATGCCAGCTACAGATGCTTCCTGGTGCTGAGAAAGCTAACCTGGGCTTGGCAAACACGGGAAAGCATTTTTTGCTGAATTTCTTTTGCCTCTAGGGTGAGAACTTCCAGAGGAGCAGAAGAAAAGAAGTAACAACTGCTTTGTGCAAGGCCAGGTGAGGCTCCATCGCCTCTTTCCTGCACCTCTGAAGGGGTGGCACAGTGTAACTGCTCGGCAGGGTGACATCAAGCTCTGAGAAGGGTCCTGGAGGGCTGAGAAAAGATCATCCTCTGCCCAAGAAGGGGTGAGGAGGACAGCCAGGGTCACGTGTCTGCTGTCACTCCTCTGGGAGAAGCCTGCTGCTCTCACGCCTCACCGAGAGCCTGGCTCCCTCAGGTGCTTTGCCGACAGTTATTCCTAAGAGCAGGCAGGAACCAAGCAGGGCTGGAGCTCTGCCTGATTCCCGTTCCCAGACCGATGGTGGCCTGAGGCCTCTGCGGGCACTGTGGAGTTTTGGAGGAGTACAGGCAAAGCACAGGCAATTCCCATTCACCTATTCTAATCCCTGAAACTTCCTGCCTCTCTGCCATCAGGAGACATGCAGCCAGGTAGGCCATCCAGCCCCTAGGTGTGCAGGGGCACAGAGGTTTTGGCACTGCTCATGTCGGCACTGTAGGAGCTGCTGCAGGGGAGAGATGGTGACAGGCCGCTCTGGCTGGATGCCAGGTGTACCTCTGAGAAGCACCCGATGGGCTGGGCACTCGTACAAAATCTTGCTCAATCCTTCCCTGAGCTGGGAAAGCCTGGCCATGCTGCCGAGAGAGGAGGTGCCTCCTTGCCCTCTGCTCTCCCAGCCTTTGTGCCGGTGCGAGCACCCACGTGGCTGCGGCGCGCACCAGATCAAGATGCCAGCCAGAGGAAAACTGCTTCCCGCCACATTTGTCTAACCCTAGAACAGTTCCCCGACCCAGTTCATGCTGGGGCTGAACAAACACTTTTTTTGCTGGCCAGAGAAAAGGGAGAAGTCAGGAATGGGAGCAAAAGGCTGGCAAGAAGGGCCGCCCCTTCCCATGGCAGCACCAGACCAGGCTAGTGTAAGTGCTCAGGGAATGACAGCAGAAGGTGCACAACAAGATGCAGTTTGCCCCTCATGTTTGGGGCACATTTAGGACTTGGCAGGAGGAGGTCCCCTGGTTCTTGCCTGCAGCACCTCCCCCTCAGTGCCCAAAGGCCTTTACTGGGGTAGCTGTAGAGGTTGTGTGTCTCACAGCCTCATCCTTCCACAGAGTTCTGGCTCTCCACGTCCCAGACAGAGCCAAGAGAAATACTTTCCTCATGCACACAAGCACTTTTGTCACCTTCTGCTCTTTGTCCCCCTGAGGGATCAGAAGTTCCAAGACTCAAGCTCCTCTTTTACTACAGTTTCTCAGCGTACCTGGCGCATAGGCTAAGCCAGGACATGCACGGAGCTGCTTGGGGTGGGCACCGAACCCAGCACTGCCACACGTAATATTTCCAACCTGCGTGGAAATCACCGTGCCAGCAGCGAGCCCTTACAGCTGTGCCGTGCAGGGAGCCCGGCAGGCCCAGCTCCCCCGAGGCCCTAACAAGTCTCTGGGGAAGCCTAGTCCGAGCAGACAGCAGCCGGCGGCGGTCCCTTGGCCTGTCCTGCGCCGCTGCCAGGCCTCAGGAGAGGAGAAAGGGACGGGAAACGGTGCTTCTGCCCAAGGGCCCGCGGCCCGCAGGCCCAGGCAGTGCCCCCACGCAGGCAGAGCATCAGGCCACGGCAACGGCCCAACCCCGCGGCTCCCGCGGCCCTCGCCGCCCCGAGCCCCTTCGCCTCAGGCCCCTCTCACGCCGCCATCCACCGCCTCCTCCCGCACCGCCTCGCTCCCCGCCGCCCCGGCCCCTGCCCTCCCGCCGCCGCAGCTCCAGCCCTCACCCCGGCCGCCGCTCGCCTCCCCCGCACGGCCCCGCCGCCGCCGTCCCGCCCCGCACTCACGGCCCCGCCCGCCGCTCCGGTCTGTTTTGTTTCCAGCCGAAGTTCCGAGCGGGCCGACTCAGGAGACAGGCCCCGAGCCCGTGACGCACTTCCGGAAGCCGGCGGGGCGAGCCCACGTGACGCGGAAGCGCGCGGATGCGGGGGAGGG
>NW_015090880.1:10988130-10988701 GCF_001431845.1 Calidris pugnax
CACTACGATTCTGTGATTCTGTGTGATTCTGTGTTCCTAAGGTGGGGAAGGCGATTTTCCGAGGGGGAGAGGGGAGGGAGGCGTGTGGGGAGCCCCAAAACTTTGGGGGGGGAGTCATAAAAAATCGAGGGTGGAAGAGACGAAAGCATTCACGGCTGCCCCCCCCCCCCCCCCCCCCCCTCCCCCTCCCCTCGGGCGCGACCCGGCCCGCGGCTGCCGGAGCGTTCCCATGGCAACGGGCCGGGCGGCGCCGCCAGGCCCCGGCCTACAGCGGGTGTGAGTCCCGGGCCCGCCGCCTCCCCGGGCCTCGCTGCTGGGTCCCCAGCCCCACAGCCAGCCCTGCCTCCCTCCACAGCCCCGCAGCCAGCCCTGGGCCCCCACAGCCAAGGGGCTGGCAGCGAGTAGCTCCCACCCCGGGGGCTCGGGGAGGCCACCGTGGGGCCACCCGGGTGGAGGAGACGGGGGCCCACGGCACGGGGCAGAGGCGAAGCAGTCTTGCTCTGTAACTTTATTCACACAGGGGTCGCCCCCACACCCTGCCCACCACTCGGGGGGGCAGGTGGAGGACGGG
>NW_015090880.1:10988711-10999045 GCF_001431845.1 Calidris pugnax
GGTGTTGTAGATCTGGACCTGCTGGTTGATCGTGGCCAACACCTCCCTCATCCTGGCCTCCAGCCCGCCCAGCTGGGCCGCCTTGGCGTCCAGCACCCGCTCGTTCCGCTCATATGCCTCCTCCAGAGCTGTGGGGATGGGGGGGACACGGGTCAGCACGGCCCCCTGCCGCCCTCCACCCCCTGACCCACTGCCCCCAGGCCTCACCTCGCAGCCGCTGCAGCTTGCCCTGGGCGTCCCGCAGTAGCCCAGCGGCCTCATCCCGCAACTGCTGCGCCCGGCTGCCCGCCTGCCGCGCGCCCTGCGCCCGGTGCTGCACCAGCTCCTGCGCCGTCCGGTAACGGTCCCGCAGCGGCCCCTCCAGCACCTGGCAGGGCAGGGCAGGTCAGCGGGACCCCTGCAGGACCCCTGCCCGCCTCCCGCATGCCCTGCTCACGCACCTGCTTGGCCTCGCTGGCTCGGTCCCGTGCGGCACTGGCAGCTTCCTGGGCACGCGTGGCTGCCAGGCTGTTGTTGGCACGTTTCACCTTCAGGGCGTCTGTCTGTCCATCCAGGACCCCCAGCCGCCCCATGGCACCTGCCAGCCACTGCTCTGCGCTCGCTGTCTGGTCCTGCATCTGGGGATGGGTGGCATTGGGGGACGGGCATGGTCAGGGTGCCTGTATGGTAGGGACGGGACCCTGCCTGTCCCCATGGGGCTGAGGTCAAGGCGACTGGGCCCTTACCGTGCCAAGGGCTCTCTCGCTGTGCTGGATGTCACTGGCAGCATGCTGCAGCGCCTCCTCAGCCATGCCCTGGGCTCGCCGTGCCTCCTCCAACGCCTGCTGCACCGCCTCAGCCGTGCCCCGCACACCCTCTGCCCGTGACCTGCAGCCAGGGCAGCACGGCCTCAGCGCCAGCCTGGGCAAGGGGGTCCAAGGGGAGCCATGTCCCCATGTCCCCAGCCTCACCTGGCCTGCTGGGCATCCTGCAGCAGCTGCCCTGCCTGGCGCACATCACCCGCCGTCTGCTCCAGGATGGCATCCACACTGGCCAAGCTGCGCACCCGTGTCTTGATCTCCTCAGCCAGGCGGCGGATCTGGGCCGGCGCGGCGGGGAGCGACAGCTCCAGCACCCGGCTGGCGACCACCTCGATGCTCTCGGGGTCGGCCCCCTCCTCTGCGGGCAGGAGCTGTCAGTGTGTCGCCTGTGCCACACAGGGGAGCAGGGGACATGCAGACCGAGGGGCTGGGGAGGGCAGGGAGAGCCATGGGGAGGGAGCATGGGGAAGGGCAGGGGGGCAGAGGACGGTTGGGGAGGCACGGGATGTTTGGGGCAGGGCAGAGACCATGCAACACAGCGTGGGGCAGGGGCTGTGTGGTGCCAGGGCTGCGCAGTGCTGGGGAGAGCCCACATGCAGTGTGGTGTGTGGGGCAGGCACAGAGCCATGCAGTGCCGGGCAGGGGCAGCCAGCCTCCCCGGCACGCCGTCACTCACGGCTCAGGAAGGCCTTGACTTGGCTGATGAGCTCCCGCAGCTCCTTGTTGGAGCTCTCCACCCGGGCCCTGGTCTGGTTTGCCTTGTCCAGGGCTGCCTGCGCCCGCAGCCGGGCCTCATCTGCCTTCCCTTTGGCTTCTGCCACCTACGCAGGGGCAGAGACACTCAGCGCCAGCCCCCAAGGGCTGGGGGGGGGCACAGCCGTGCCACCCGCTCTCGCCCAGCACCCCATGTGCCACACACCTTGTGGGAGAGCTGGACCACGTCGCTGGCTGCCCGCTGCAGCTCCTCCTGGGCATGGCGTGCCCGGTCCAGCGCGCTGTCGGCTGTGGACACGGCCCCGCCGCAGCTCAGACCCCCGCAGCGCCGCCCCCCGTCCTCGTCCCGACACCCGGCTCCCCCGCAGGGGCTCTCAGCACAGGGCACGTCACCCACTGCACCGCAGACCTGCAAGGCAGCGTGGGCTCAGGGTGGCTCCAGGCTCCATCCCCTCCCCCCGGTTCCCCTCCCTGCACCCCACCTTCTCATTGAGCGGGTGCAGGCTCAGTGCCTGCGCTCGCGTCGCCAGGTCCATCAGTGCCCGCCGGCTGGCTGCGTTTTGGCGGTTGAAGTCATCCCGCCGGCTGGCCAGGAGCTGCTCGGTGCGGTGCCGGGTGGCTGCCGAGGTGCTGACAGGGCTGGGCACAGCGCGGGTGGAGGCGTCCGCCCGGCGCTCAGCCTCCCGTGACTCCCCGTGGGACTGGCGGATGCTGTCGTAGGCACCTGGGGACAGAGGGGGCACCGTCAGACCCTCCCCTGGCCACGGCACTGCCACCCTGGCCCGGCTCGGTGACATGGCTCACCGAGGAAATTAGAGGTCTTGAGAGCATCCAGCCGCTGCTCCAGGTCCTGCAGGCTGTGGTTGAGGGCACGGGCACCCCGGTCCACCGCGCTCAGCACGTGGCTGGCGTTGAAGTTGGCATCCTGGGCGGCTGTCAGCTCCCCTTCCAGCCGTGTCAGCCTCTCCGTTGCCTCCCCGATCTGCTGCCTGCAAGGCAAGGTGGTGACAACCTGCCCCCCGGGGCCACCCTGGCAGCCGTGCCCCACGCCGGGTGCTCACCGCAGCCCCTCCGTGGTGTGCGTCAGGTGGGCAGCAGTGGCGGCGGTGGCATTGCGGGCAGCCACCACGTTACGCACGGTGGCCAGGTTCTCTTCAAGCCGCCGGAAGGTGCCCTCAAAGACGCCGGCGGCCCCGGTGTGCTGCAGGAGGCTGGCCCGCTGCGCCAGCGCCCGGGTGCGGGCAGCCAGGTCCTGCACCACCCGGTCCCAGTCCCCAAAGCAGGGGTGGCAGGGCTGGCAGGCGGGGAAAGTGCCGGAGAAGCCACGGGCGCACTGGTCACAGCGGACTCCGGAGATGCCGGGCCGGCAGTCACAGTGGCCACTGCCGCGGTCACACTGAGTGCTGGCAACACCGCGGGGGTCGCAGTCACAGGCTGTGGGGAGAGTGGGGTCAGGGTGCTGTGGGGCTCACTGTGGACCCCCCACTGGCACACCGGCTCTCACCTCGGCACTGCTGCCGTGGGTCACCCCAGTGGTGCTCCTGGCAGTCGGCACAGGTCCGGCCCCCAAAGCCTGGCCGGCACGAGCATTGCCCTGTGAACTGAAAGACATAGAATCATAGAATCATAGAATGGTCTAGGTTGGAAGAGACCCTTGGGATCATTGAGTCCAACCATCTACCCTACTCTACAAAGTCATCCCCTACACCATGTCCCTTAGTACTGCATCTAAACGGCCCTTAAACACAGCCAGGGATGGTGACTCCACCCCCTCCCTGGGCAGCCTGTTCCAATGCCCTATCACTCTTTCGGTGAAAAATTCTTTCCTAATGTTCAATCCAAACCTACCCTGTTGGAGCTTGAAGCCATTCCCTCTCGTTCTGTCACTAATTACCTGTGAGAAGAGACCAGCACCAACCTCTCTACAGTGTCCTTTCACATAGTTGTAGAGAGTGATGAGGTCTCCCCTCAGCCTCCTCTTCCTCATACTAAACAGTCCCAACTCCCTCAGCCATTCCTCATACCATTTGTTTTCCAGCCCCTTCACCAGCTTCGTTGCCCTCCTCTGCACTTGCTCCAGCACCTCGATATCTCTCTTGTATTGAGGTGCCCAAAACTGGACACAATACTCGAGGTGTGGCCTCACCAGTGCTGAGTACAGGGGCACAATCACCTCCCTACTTCTGCTGGTCACACATGGCGCGGCCGAGGCTGGCACTCCTGCAGCACAACCCCCCCCAGCCCCATCCCACCCCCTTGCCCTGCCCCTGTCTCACCTGGTTGCAAGCGGGTGTCAGGGAATGCTGGGGGTGGCAGGCACAGGGCTGGCAGCCCTGCCCGCTACCCAGGTTCCAGAAGTTGGGGCTGCAGCGGTCGCAGTTCTGGCCCTCCACATGGGGCAGGCAGTGGCACTGCCCACTGCGCCTGTCACACTGGCACTGCTGGGGCCCGCAGGTGCTGGGGTCAGTGCCCAATGTGTTGCAGGAGCAACCTGGAACCCAACAGGCACTGAGTGGGGACGGGGATGGGGACGGGGACAGGAGGATTGAGGGGGATGGGGACAGGATGACAACAGGAATGGGATGGGGAAGGCGATGGGGCAGGATGGAGACGGAGATTGGGCAGGGATGCGGTGGTGACTGGATGAAGATGGGATGAGAACAGCATGAAGACCACTGATGGGGATGGGATGGAGACGGGACTGGGACATGGACACGATTAGGATAGAGATGAGCTGAGGACAGGATGGAGACAGAGGCAGGGTGGCATGGTGGATGGTAAAGGGACAGGAATGGGCATGAGGTGAGGATGTAGATGGGATTAGCTGGGCATGGGGACAAGGATGGGCCACAGTGCCAGGGCTGGGCTGCAGGGATCCCGCAGCGCTGTGCATGATCAAAGACAACCGTGGGCACACGTGGTCCCCAGGGACTTGAGGGGCCCTGGAGGCAAGTCTCTCAGCACAGCCGTGGGTACTCACGCCTGCAGCTGTGCCGTGTGGCATCCCCGTAGTAGCCAGGCTGGCACTCGGCGCACTGTGGCCCCGCCGTGTTGTAGAGACAGCGCAGGCACTGTCCCGTGCGCCGGTCGCACGCCTCCGGGTCCGTCATGTCGATGTTATCGTGGCACTGGCAGGGCAGGCAGCGCCCACCAGGCTGCAGGGGGTCCCCATAGTACCCGGGGGCACACTCATCGCAGCGGGGACCTGTCAGCACAGAGCGCTGGGCAGTGCTCGGGGATGGGAGACCCCTGAGGGCACCGAGCGTGCTGTGGGGGCCACCCACCTGTGTAGCCAGGGCTGCAGTGGCAAACAACCTGCTGGGACTGGCTGTCCTGGTAGCAGGAGGCGGCGAAATGGCGGAGGCTGCCCGGCCCTTCAGGGCAGGGGCATGGCCGGCAGTGCTGCCCAGAGCCCAGCGACGGGTTCCCAAAATGCCCGGCCACACACCTGCGGGCAGGCAGTCAGTGGTGGCCAGGGCTGCTGTGGGCACCCTGCCCCAGTCCAGGTGTGTGCCCACTTACCTCTGGCACCTCTCGCCGTCCGTGTGGTCCCGGCAGCGCAGGCAGCTGCCCGTCCGGGGGTCGCAGTCCTCGGCGTGCCCGTTGCACTGGCAGGGCCGGCAGGCAGGGAAGCCCCAGTAGCCCGGCTGGCAGCGGTCACAGCGCAGGCCGTGGGCACCCTCGCGGCAGGAGCACTGACCCGTGGTGCTGTCGCAGACGGTGCTCACCGAGCCCTCCCTGCTGCACTGGCACGCTGAAAGGCATGGCACCGATGGCATGTGCCCCCAGCACATGGAGAGCATTCCGCACCCCCAAGCCTTAGGGTGCCCGGGTTTCTCTCCAGACCAGGGTGGCACAGCCCCATGACACTCACCTCGGCACCCTCCGGGCCCAAAACCGAAGGTTCCCGGGAAGCAGCGGTGGCAGCGCCGTCCCATGACGTTGGGTTTGCACCGGCACTGGCCGCCCTGGGGCTGGCACTCAGCGCTGAGCGAGCCCTGGGGGTCGCAGAGGCAGGCTGCGGGCAGAGAGCGGGGTGAGCTGGCGGTGGCCGCTGCAGGAGGTGGGACGGGGCACGGGGCTGGACTCACGCAGCGCTCCATCGTGCAGGATGGCCGAGAGGCTGTGCAGGAGGCTGGAGCAGGGCTCAGCCACCGGCGAGGGCCCCGCGGTGTGGAAGGGCTGGGCACAGCGGTACCGCTCAAAGGTCTCCCGTCGCTCCACGGAGCCGGGGTCGCCCGCGATGAACATCTCCAGCGAGGAGTAACGGGGCACGAGCACCAGCTGGATGGGGTTGGGAGGCAAGTCAGGGGGATGTCAGTTTCTACCCATGTCCCCTACAGCCACGTCCTGGCCCTGTGAAGGGTTGGTGTCCCCTCTTCCCCTGCCAGGTCACCCCTCACCGAATCGATGAGCACGCTGGCGGTGGGATCCTGCCGAGCAGTGGCACAGCCCAGCTCCAGGCGGAGGGTGTAGGAGACGCCCCGCTCCAGGCAGAAGGGCTGGGGCAGCACCACGTACCTGGGCAGAGGTAAAGCAGAGCATGGGCAGCTGGGTTTCTCCCGCAAGCCCTGGCACAGCCCGGTCCCGGTGAGGAGCTCACCTGGCACCCGAGGGGAGGCTGGTGGAGAGCTGGTCATCAGCTGGGATGGTGTTTCCACAAGGGCTGCTGGCGGAGACGGGGCTGGGGCGCAGCACTCTCACCCTCACCTCCTGCCAGGGCTCCGGGTGCTGCCGGAGGAGAAGGAGCTGGTGCTAAAAAGCCTCCCCTGCCGGCATGCCCTACCACCACCCGCCAATTTGGTGACACAGCCCCGCTCACCTGGGGCTCATAGCGGATGATCACATCATACTCAGTGGAGAAAGGCACGTTGTTCACATGAAACTCCAGCCAGCCACCCTCCAGCATGCGGGCAAAGCCCGTTCCTGTCCACGAAGCTGGATGGTCCATGGGGGGTTCATGCTCCACCACAGAGCCCTGGTGCAAAGGGAGGTTTTGAGATGAGACCCTAAAAACTGCTTTGGCCAGCAGGCACCACTCTGCTGGCCTGGGGACCCTGCAAAGAGCCACCTGCTGCCCTGCTCTCCCTAATGTACCCCCCAGGGACACCTTTGTCCCTTACCTGATGCAGTCGAGCATCCTCAGCCTCGTAGGTGTAATGGTCCAGGTTGATGCGGTAGAAACCAGGCTCCACCTGGCCGCACTGCCGTCCCACCACATGGCTGCGGCACTGGCACTGCCCCGTCTCCACGGCACACCTGGCACCCCAGCAGCACCGTTAGCCCCGATGCTGGGCAGGGAAAGCCCCTTGCCCCTGGCATCCCCCCGAAGACTCACAGGTGGTTGCGGGCACCTCCCACGTCGCAGTCGCAGGGCCGGCAGCCCGGGAGGTCGTGGCTCAGCCCCCAGTACTCGGGCTGCAGAGGGCAAGGGTGTCAGGGAACATCTGGCTGCAGTGCCATGGTCCCAAGCACCAAGCATGGCTCCCCAAGCACCGTGCATGGCCCCTGGCACAGCCCCACTCACCAGGCACTGGTCACAGCTGCGCCCGGTCACCAGCCGCTTGCAGAAGCACTCGCCGCTGATGGGGTCACACCGGCTGCCCTCAGCCACCGTGCCACGGGGGTCACACTGGCACCCTGCACGGAAAGCCAGCACCGTCCGGAGGGGCCGAGCCACATGCCCCGACCCCGGCGGGTGCTGCCCCGGTACCTACGCTGGCAGCCCTGCGGGTTGGCGGCACTGAGGCCGAAGAAGCCGGGTTTGCAGCGGTCGCAGCGGGGACCAGCCACGTGCTCCTTGCAGCGGCACTGCCCTGCAATCAGCCCCCGGGCTGGGTCGTCGGCGCCATCGCACAGCCCCCCGTCCAGAGAGCCCTCGGGGTCACAGTCGCAGGCTGGGGGCACAGGCAGGGTCAGCATCCCGACCCCCCCACTCCCGGCCCAGCCCCATGCCACGCACCCCCCGGCACCCACCTCGGCACACTGCGGGGTCCCGCAGGTCCTTGCTGGGGTCCTTGTAGTAGAAGGGCTTGCAGAGGTGGCAGCGGCGCCCCATGGTGTTGTGCTGGCAGCCATCACACACGGCCCCGCTGGTGTTGCCCGTGGCCAGGAAGACGGCCATGTCGAAGTGGCAGCGCCGGGAGTGCTCGTTGCAGTCACAGCCTGCAGGGGTGGCATGGCAGCACGGCATGTGGCACCCCAACTCCCCCCCTGGTGGTACCTCCACTGCCAAACCTCCCCGGCCCTGACCCCCCTCACTCCAGTATGCAGCACCCCAACCCCAAACCACAGCCTGCAGCACCCAAGATCCCCCAAAGCCAGTCTGCAGGACGCCAATCCCACCCAACCACACCCCAGCATGCAGCACACCAAACCCCCTGGCACAACACAGCCCGGCAGCCCCGGCCCCGGGATCTCCATGCCAGGAACCGGTGCCGGCGCGGGGCACTCACGGCGGCAGGCGTTGGTGCTGGAGCCCTCGGCCGGGCGCCAGGGCAGGTCGTGGTAGAAGTCCTCGCAGCGCTCGCAGTTCAGCCCCTGCGTGTGGTGCTTGCAGACACAGCGCCCATGCACCTGCCGGGACACCACGGTGAGGGGCTGCGGGACCAGGCAGCGCAACCACCTGGCTCCAGCAGGGCACGTGGGGCCAGATGACCTTACCATGCCATCGGTGGTGGCCGGGGCCCCGCTGAGCGGGGCACACTCGGAGGCGTGCCCGTAGCAGAAGCAGTTCCCGCGCATCACCAGCTCGTAGAGAGCGTAGTAGTACTTCTCCCGGATCTCCCGCCGCGAGTCCAGCAGGTTGTCCCCCAGCGTGTGCAGCTTGGTGAGGTTCACCCGCAGGTTGGTGACACGCAGCAGGTCTGGGGTGGGGAGAGACCCACGTTGGCACGGGGTGGCCGGGGCTCGTCCCTGCGTGGCTCGGCTCTGCCGTGCGTGGCTGGGCCGGGCTGCGCATGGCACGGGGTGTCCCCACAGGGCTGCCCACCATCGGGCTGGGCTGTGTGGGGCTTTCCGTGGCACGGCTTATTGGCACGGGGCTGTGCCTGGTTTGGCTGACAGGCACGTGGCTGCACGTGGCCAGGCTGGGCTGTGCGTCGCTGTGGTGGTTCAGCTCCCATGCACGTTGTTGTGCACGGTCAGGCTGGGCAGGACCCCCCAGCAGATGCGGGCTGGGACCCCACCAGCACAGCACAAGTGCCCTGGGCGAGGGCACCTCTCTGGGCAGCGGGCACCCACCATCACAGCTGTGCCCCGAGGGTGGCTGTGCCCAGTGGACGCAGCCTGGGGGCCCCAGCAGGACAGGACTGCTCCCCTGGGGACTCCAGCTTCCCAGCAGCCCTGCCCTGCAGATTCCTCCCCTCCTGCTCCCAGCCTAAATTTAGTCCTGGCTGATTAACCCGCTGCGTCCTGCGCTCGGCCTCACTCCTCTGCCCGTCACCGACCTCATCCCACACAACGGCCATCACTTGGCACTGGGCTTGGCTCCGGCAGGGCTCTGGCACAACCATCCCCCTCCGCTCCCCCCCCCCCGATGCAGCCCGACCTTTAGCTGCTCCCACGGTGGTGGGGGGGGTTGCAGGAGGGACTCGAGCCCCCACAGGCTGGATCCAGCTCTGACCCCGCCGTGGGGCTCAGAGCAGGGAGAGAGAGGCCAAAATAGCTGTGCCCAAAATAGAGCAGCCAGAAGGGAGCCTGGGGCAGGCAACTCACTCTGGATGGCGGGGCTGTAGGGGTCCCGGATGGGGATGGAGGGGTCCAGCACCCGGTAGATCACCTGGGGGGGATAAGGCAGGGCGGTGAGGGGAGAACAGGGGGTTCCTCGACCTTCCTGGGGCACCTCTGGGGACTCACCTCCCCCTCGGTGGAGGGCTCGATGTCGGAGTAGCGGGACTCGCAAACGACGTCGTCGATGCGGCGCGGGGGCCCGCGGGGGACGTGGGGGAAGGCGGTGGCGCAGTCGTAGGCGAAGTAGCGGTAGACCTTCCAGCTGCGCCCGAAGTCGGCCGAGCGCTCCACCAGCATGGCCGCGGGGCGGAAGGTCTACGGGACAGCCAGCTGGCACAGGGGCCGGCCATGCAGCCCCCGCAGGCCCCATCCCATCCTGTGCCATCCCGTTCCCTCCCATCCCACCCCCAGGAACCCACGTGCCAGGACCCACCTTGAAGGTCATGATGAGGTGGGTGAAGTGGAACTCGGCCTCCAGGTCCAGCTGGATGCTGACATGCTCCACACCTGGGGACGGCACACGTGACTGTGTGGAGCACCCACCCGTGGGTCCCCAATGCTCGTCCCCCGCACCCAGCCATGGTTCAGGGGTGCGGCTGCAGCCGCCGGCTGAGTCACGCTTCCTTCGGCGTGGGAGGAAGGGAAGGAGAGCCCCCCGGGACGCCCTGCCGCCCCCACCCCGTCACTCACCGTTCTCTGACTGCCACCAGGCTTTCTTGGGGCGGGGGGCGAAGGTGGTGACCACGTTCTCGATGCGGTGGCTGTTGGCATCGGTGCGGGCATCGTAGGGCCGCCGGGAGTCACAGATGAAGCACTTCTTCTCCTCCTGCAAGCGGGGGGCTCGGCGCTGTGTGTCCCCATCCCCGTCCCGTCACCCCCACCCCCGTCCTGTCCCCCCCGGTCCCCATCTGGTCCCCGTCCCGCTCACCTGGAGGTGGCTGACGATGCAGTAGGGCTGGGGCCGGCGCAGCCCGCAGGTGGAGCTGGCACTCAGGCGGGGGGCTCGTCCCACCAGCAGGTCCCCGGTGGCCGGGTAGCAGCTGCCGCGGGCACAGCCCTGGGGGGTGTCGGGGGCCGAGGCCCCCCCCA
>NW_015090880.1:10999226-11019228 GCF_001431845.1 Calidris pugnax
CCCGCCCCGCCGGTTCCCGTTCCCGTTCCCGTCCCGGTCCCTCCCGTCCCCCCCTCCTTCCCCGTCCCCCCCTCCCCGCTCGGAGCTGGGCGGCGGGCGCAGCGCTCGGGGCTGCGCGGAAAGCGCGGGGCGGATCCCGGCCGGAGCGGGGAAACGGGCGGGAGGCAGGAGGGAGGCAGGAGGGAGGGAGGGAGGGAGCACCGGACACAGGCACCGGACACAGGCAGCCGCCGTTCAGGGCTTTATTTGCAAATACGGCCGCGCTACAGGCGCCCGCAGAGGCGACGGGACCCCCGGGCTGCGGTGAGCTGGGGGGCTGCAGGGCAGGACCAGCCCCCGGCCCCTTCGCCGGTCACTAGCAGGTGGCGTAAGCGTTGGCCCTCTCTCGGATCTCCTCCAGCAGCCCCCAGACCCGCTGCTCCAACGCCTGCAGTCGCATCGCCTTCGCCGCCATCACCCGCTCGTTGGCCCCGAAGTGCTGCTCCAGCTCTGCGGGATGGGGGAATGGGCAGGGTGCAGCCCCCCCTCTCTGTGTCCCCAGCCCCCCACCGTGTCCCCAGCCCCTGTCACCCCTGGGGCACAAAGCCGACGTGCCCAGGGACAAGGGGAGACACGCACAGGGGAGCGGGCACCCAGCGGTGTTGGGATGGTGGGCAATGCCCCACGCCATACTCTCCCCCCTCACCTTCCAGCTTTCTCTTGCTGTTGTTGGCCTTGTCCAGGAGGTCCCGGGCCTCCGCGTTCAGACGCGTCACACGCTGCAGGGCCGCACTGGGCACCCCATCCAGCCTGCTCAGCTGGCCCTTCAGCATCATGTAGCGCTGCGTCACCTGGGCCAGGTCCTGGTGGCACAAGGGCATGGTGAGGATGAGCCCCCCTGGGACCCCGTACCCCTTTGGTGCTGCACGGCAGCCAGGCAGGGCTAGAGGTCACCTGGCTGAGGGTCCCCGAGGCGGCAGTGGCACGCTGCGCCCCGTCCCTGGCTTGCTGGGCCAAACGGCGGGCGTCCTGGCCCTGCTCCTGCAGGGTGGTGACGTGCCGTGCCAGCTCCTGCAGCCGCTGTTGTGCTCGAGACTCCTTCCCCTCCAGCGCCTGCAGCCTGCGCTCCGCCTGGGCAGGCACGGGCATCGGTTGCCGTCAGGCACTGCGACCGCCGCACCCACCGTGCCAGCCCCACCACTTTGGCAGACCCACAGCACCGCCCCACATCATCCACGGCCCCCCCGGCACAACCCCACCACCCTTGGTGTGCCCATGGCATCAGCCTGGCTCTCCACGGCACTAATCCCGTTACTCCCAGTGCACCCATGGCACCAACCCTATTGCTCCAAGTGCCCCATGGCTCTCATCCCGTTGCTCCCAGTGCACCCATGGCATCAAACCCACCACTCCCAGTGCCCCCATGCCACCAAGCCCTTTGCCTCCAGCATGCCCCAAGCACCACCCCGCTCCCCAGCCCTGCTGGCAGCATCAATTCTGCCCCGCAGCCCTGGTTCCCTCACCTCCTTGGCTCTGCTCTCAGCTGCCCGGATGGCATCCTTGGCGCTCTGCAGGGCACTCCCTGCTGCCGTCACCTGCACCCGCGCAGCATCCAGCGCCCGCTGTGTCCCCGCCAGCTCGTCCCTCACACCCTCCGCTCGCTCCCTGCAGCAGCACGGGCAGTTCCAGCCCCTGGCAGCACTGTGGGACAGACCCTCATCCCCTTCCCTCCCCGGCATGTCCCCCGCCACTCACCGGGCATCCTGTCCCTGTGCCAGCAGCCCCCGTGCTGCGGCCAGCCCCTGCGCCGTGCTGTTCAGCACCGCATCCACTCCCTCCAGCTGGCCGATGCTCTCCTGCATCTCCCGCAGCAGCTCCTGGATCCGGCTGGGGCTGCTGGGCAGGGAGATGTTCAGCACCTGCCGGGCCACCAGCTCGATGCTGGCAGGGTCAGCTCCCTCCTCTGTGGGGACAACGGCAGCGGGGTGGGCTCGGGGTGGGCGCGCTGATCCCCTGCCGTGCCCTTGCCCACCCCGTGCCACCCCTACCTGCCAGGAAGGCCTTGATACGTTGGATGAAGTCCCGCAGCTGGGCCGTCGCCTTCTCCGCGCGGCTGCGGGTGGCCTGCGAGCGCCCCAGAGCCTCCTCCGCCCGGCTGCGCGCCCCCCGCGCCAGCTCCTGCACCTCCTGCATCTGGGGGGGTGGGCACCAGGCTGAGTGAGGGGCACGGGGCGGCCCCAGGGAGGGGACACTCGGGGACATGCATGGGGAAAAGATGGGGGCGTGCAAGGGAGCGTGGTGGGGTGTGCAAAGTGGCACGGGGGGCACGCAAGGGGGCATGAGAGGTGTGCAACAGGGTACAAAAGGGTATGGACATAAAGGGGGTGTGCAAGGGGGTGCAGCAGTGGTCCAAGGGGGGACACAAGTGGCACAAGGGGCATCTGCAAAGGGGCATGAGGGTCATACAGGGGGGGACATGCCAAGGGGCATGGAAAGGGCACAAATAGGACATGGAAGGGGACATCCAAGTGGCATGAAAAGGGCACAAGTAGGACGTACAAGGGGACATCGAGGTTGCATGAAAAAGGCATAAGTGGGACATGGAAGGGGACATGAAAGTGACATGGAAAGGGCACAAGCAGAGCATGCAATGGGACATGCAAAGTAGCACAGAAAGGGCCCAAGTGGGTCATGGAAAGGGTCACAAGAGGACCCCCTAAGAGTGCCACACAGAGCCACCACTCCTACCTTCTGTGCCACAACACCCAGCTGACCCAATGCCACCTCCAGCTGCTGTGAGGTGTTACGGGCGCTGCTCAGGGCTCGAGCCGAGACGGGCAGTGCCCCCATGCACCCTGTGCCACCACAACGCCGTGTCCCCATGCTGTCTTGGCACAAGGCTCCTCCACAAGGTGCTTGCTCGCAGCTCTGGTCCCCAGGAGCCCCACAGATCTGCAGTGATGCCAGTGGTGGGGATGGCAGCTCAACACTGCTCAGGGGGGGAGACCCCCATGCCAGGGCGGCCCATGGGTTTTGCCCGTGTGCCGCTTGGCACAGGGATCCCCCTCCGTGTGCCCATTTACCCCACACCGGTCCCACTCTCACCTTCTCATTGATCCTGGTGACACTGAGTCCCATCACCCGTTTCTGCACCTCCCGCAAGGATTTCTGTGCCGCGGCGGCACCACGGCGGAAAGCGTCTCCCCGCAGCCGCAGCACCCGCTCGGCCGCCCGCCGCGTCGCCCGCGCCTCGCTCAGCTCACCGGCCGTGCCGTTGGCCACCGCCTCCGCCCGCCGCGACTCCTCCACCGATGCCAGGAGGCTGCGGTAAGACTCTGCGGGTGCCGGTGTCAGGGCGCACCCGGGACGGTGGGCACCGAAGCCCCCAGTCCTTGCCGGCTGCTCTTACCGCTGAATCCGGCCGCTGCCACCGCGCCGAGGAGGGTTTGGAGGTGGGAGACGGTTCGGTTGAGACCCCCCAGCTCGCGGCTCAGCCCGGCCAGCTGGTCGCCGTGCCTCACGTCTGCCTGCGCCAGCTGATCCAGATGTTGCTCCAGCTCTTGGACCTGCTTCCAGAAGTCGTCCAGCTCCATCCTTTGGTGGGGAAAAAAAAGGGGTCTCAAGCCTTTTTGGGTGACAAAAGGGGGTTTCCCCCAACCCCAGCCCACCGTGTGCACTTGCCTGGTGCCATCCAGCCGCTCAAGCAGCCCATTGAGGAGGGGGCCACTGGGGCTGTCCCCCTTGCCCAGCAGCTGCTCCACACGCCTCAGGTTCTCCTCCAGTGCCCGCAGGCGGCTGGGGCTGAGCATGGGCATGGACCCCCCTTCCTGCAGCGCCTGTGCCTGCTCCCCCAGGCGCAGTAGTGATTCCCGCAGGCTGCCCAGGGCCAGGTCCCAGCGCCCGAAGCAGGGGTGGCAGGGCGAGCAGCGGGGGAAGGCCTCCTGGTAGCCCCGCTGGCAGCGGTCACAGCGCAGCCCCCCGAAGCCAGGTCGGCACCGGCACTGCCCACTGGACTGCTCGCACTGCGGGCTCTCGGCACCCAGCGGCTCACAATCGCAGGCTGCAGAGACAGGTGGTGGCATGTCCTGGCCTCCCCAGGGACCACCACGTCCCCAGAGTGCCACCATGATCCCAGTGGTCCACTGCGCCCCCCTCCATCTCCAGGGTCCCACCATGTACCCAGGGTCTCCTGTGTCCACATAATCCCACCACGTACCCAGGGTCCCCTGAGTCCCCTCGTGTCCCCAGACACCCGCCATGATCCCAGGGTCTTCCATGTCCCCAGCATCCCGCTATGGGTCCAAGGCCTCCCATGCCCAAAAGGTCTCACTGTGTCCCCATGATCTTGCCATGTCCCCAGGATCTCCTGGGACCCCAGAGTCCCCCGTGTCTCCAGTGTTTCCCCAGGGTCCCCATGTTTAGAGTCCCACTGTGTCCCCATGTCCTTTATCTCCCCATTGTCCCACCACATCTCCAGCACTCCCAAAGTCCCTAGAGTCCCACCATGCACCCTCAATCACCCTCTCTTTCCCCAAGACCCCTCATTCCCCGGGGACCCCGTGTCCCCAGACACCCCACCTCCCCAGAGCCTCTGCACACCCCGTCCCTGTGCCATGCCCTCACCTCGGCACTCCCGCTTAGGGTCTCCCCAGTGATACTCCTGGCACTGGGAGCAGACGCGGCCCCCGAAGCCGGGCCGGCACTGGCACTGCCCCGTCACCTGTAGTGAGAATGGTGTGCTCAGCCAGGCAGCTCACCAGGCACTGGGATGGCAGTGCCAGGGTGCTGGGGAGGGGGGCTCACCGCATCACAGGCGGGGTGCAGGGCACGCGTGGGGTGGCAGCCACAGGGCTGGCAGCCCCCTGCCCCCCCCAGGCTCCAGAAGTGGGGTGCGCAGCGGTCGCAGCTCTTGCCCACCACGTTGGGCCGGCAGGCGCAGGCGCCCGTGCCGCGGTCGCAGGAGCAGGCACCGGTGATGCAGTGGGAGGCCAGGGTGCCCCGCGGGTCGCAGCTGCAGCCTGCAGGAGGGTGAACGACCGCATGGGGCTCAGCCTGTACCCCCCACCCAGGCAATGCCCTCCTGGCACCTGGTCTCAGCGCCCCAAATCCCCTGCCTGGCCCTCAACCCATGCACAGCCCCATTCGTTGTGATCCCAACACCCCTGATGCCAATCTCTATCCCCTGCCCAGCCCCGACCCCAGGCATAGCCCCAAAACCCCCAACAGCCCCAAACCCCCCCGTCCCCAACAGTCCCAAACCCCACCTGGCCCTGATGCCACCCAGCCCCAAACCCTCCAACACCCTCAAACCCTGCGTAACCCAACCCCAATCGCCTCATACCCCAGCCCCAGTCTCACCCCCACCCCAAGCCCTTGCATCACCCCAAATCCCCCTGCACATCCCTGAACTCTCGGGTGTTGTGTCTCCAACCCTGGCACAGCCCCCCCTGCCCCACTCACGCCGGCAGCTGCGCTGCAGGGCATTGCCGAAGTAGCCGGGCTGGCAGTGGGCACAGTGGGGTCCGTTGGTGTGGTACAGGCAGCGCAGGCAGTGCCCCGTGTGGGGGTCGCAGGCCCCCGGGTCACTGGTGTCGATGTTGTTGTTGCACTGGCAGGGACGGCACACGCCCCCCTCCATCTCCGGCATCCCGAAGTATCCGGGGGAGCATCGGTCACAGCGGGGTCCTGCGGGGAGGGGGAAGCCATGGGTGCCAGGGCTCCTTGCAGCCCCGGTGCTGGGGCTCCCCACTGCACGGCATCTGCTCTGCCCCTCACCGGCGTATCCGGGCGCGCAGAGGCAGACGATGTGGTGGGTCTTCTCGTCGGCATGGCAGGCACTCCCGTGGTAGAGCCGTGTGCCAGGGTAGCCAGGGCAGGGGCAGGGACGGCACTGCTGCCCCGAGCCCAGCACTGGGTCCCCGTAGTAACCATCCTGGCATCTGCAAGGACAAGGGGTAAGTGCACTGGGGGTCCATCCCATCCTGCCCATCATATCCCATCCCACCATTCCATCTCATCCATGCCATGCCATGCCACGCCACTCTATGCCACACCATTTCATCTCATCTCATCTCATCTCATCTCATCTCATCTCATCTCATCTCATCTCATCTCATCTCATCTCATCTCATCTCATCTCATCTCATCTCATCTCGTCATCTCATCCCATTATCCCATCCAATCTCACCCCATTATATCCCATCATTCCATTCCATTCCATTCCATTCCATTCCATTCCATCCTATCCTATCCTATCCTATCCTATCCTATCCTATCCTATCCTATCCTATCCTATCCTATCCCATCCCATCCCATCCCATCCCACCATTCCTGTCATATCCCGTTCCATCAAATCCCAGCCCACCATCCCATTTCATCCATCCCATCATATCCCACCCCACCCCATCCCACACCATGCCATGCCATGCCATGCCATCCCATCCCACCCCACACCATTCCATCTCATCCATCCCATCATATCCCATCCCACACCATGCCATGCCATGCCATCCCATCCCACACCATCCCATCCCACACCATTCCACGCCATTCCATCCCATGCCATCCCATGCCATGCTGTCCCATCCCCTCCCCTCCAACCAGGCTCACCTCTCACAGTGCCGGCCGGCGGTGTGATCCCTGCAGCGCAGGCAGCTGCCCGTCCGGGGGTCGCAGTCCTCGGCGTGCCCGTTGCACTGGCAGGGCCGGCAGGCGGGGAAGCCCCAGTGGCCGGGCTGGCACTGGTCACACTGCCGGCCCACAGCACCGTGCTGGCATCGGCACTGCCCACTCACCGCATGGCACAGCTGTGACACCGAGCCCGCCGGGGAGCAGGCACAGGCTGTGGAACGGCACATGGGTCAGGCACATGGGAGCAGGGACACAGGGATAGATGGACAGACAGACAGACGGGGGACCAGCACCCAGGGCACGGCCAACCCACAGCCAACACAGTGGACACACAGGTGGGCAGACGGGTGGGTGGATGGACAGATGAGTGAGTGCAAGACAGGGCAGTGCCCAGGCAGGAGCGTGGGACTTGGGTGGATGGATGGATGGATGGAAAGACAGGACAGAGGGGGAACTGGGACCCAAGCTGCAGGACAGCAGAGGTGAGAAGGACACATGCACAGAGAGATGGATAGACAGACAGACAGACAAGTGAACAGGCAGATGGGCAGTGAACGGGGCTCTGACAGCTGGATGGACAGACAGACAGAAGGTACAGGGATGCCCGGCAGGCACAGATCCCACTACTCACGGCTGCAGCCCAGGGGCCCGAAGCCGTAGCTGCCTGGGGCGCAGCGGTCGCAGCGCCGGCCGAGGACGTGGGGCTTGCACTCGCACTGCCCTCCCTGCACCTGGCACTCGCTGCTGCGGGAGCCCTGCGGGTCGCACTGGCAGGCTGCGGGGAAAGGGCCAGCGTGGGGCTGGGGTCTGCCCTGCCCGCACCCTGCCATGGACACAGCCCCATCCTGACCTACTGCACTGGGTACCCCTCCCCATCCTGCCATGGGCACAGCCCCATCCTGACCCACTGCACTGGGTACCCCTCCCCACCGTCATGGGCACAGCCCCATCCTGACCCACTGCACTGGGTACCCCTCCCCACCGTCATGGGCACAGCCCCATCCTGACCCACTGCAATGAGCATGGTCTCATCCTGACCCACTGCGCTGGGTACCCCTCCCCATCCTGCCACGGGCACAGCCCCATCCTGACCCACTGCCCCGGGTGCCCCTACCTGCCCCCACAACAGGCATGGCCCCCTCCTGACCCACTGGCACAGCGCCCCTGCCCACCCTGCCGTGGGCACGGTCCCATCCTGACCCATGGCTCTACCCTCACCCACCGCCCCAGGCACGTCCCCCGACCCCAGCAGGGTGCCCCCCACTCACGCAGCGCCCCGCCGTGCAGCAGGGCCGAGATGCTGCAGACCAGGCGGGTGCAGGCCTGGGCCAGGGGGGCTGGGGGGACCATGCGAAACGCCTCCAGGCACTGGTACCGCGCCAGCTCCTCCCGGTGTGCTGCTGCCATGGCGTCTGCCCCATGGAAGCCGGGCAGCTCCGACACCCGCGGCAGGAGCACCAGCTGCAACAGGCAATGGGAGGGGGAGAGGAGATGAGGCCACTGTGAGACCTGGACCCTGCTCCTGGGCCGGATCCTTCTGCCCCAGGGCAGCCCCAACCCTGCTGGAGGCTCCACTGCCCTGGTACCAGCAACAGCCCCAGCTCCATTGACAGCCCCAACCCCATCAGCAGCCCCAGCCCCACTGATGTTCCCATCCAAATTGCCATCCTCACAGGCATCCTTATCCCCACCCTCTTTGGCATCCCCAAGACCAGCCCCAACTCCATAAACATCCCCAGCCCCACTGATATCTCCATCCTCATCCATGTCCCCATCGCCGTTCCCGTCCCCACCCCATCAATGTCTCCATTCCCCTTCCCTTTCCCATCCCTATTCTCATCCCTATCCCCTTTCCCATACCCATTCCTGTCCCCATCAACATCTCCATCTGCATCCCCATCCAAATCCTGAACCACTTTCCCATCCCTATCTCATCCCCATCCCATTCCCATCTCCATCCCCATCCCATTCCCATCCCCATTCCCATCCTCACCCCATGTGCAGCCCCAGAGGGGGCGTCACTGCCCACCCCAGTCCATAGTCTCCCATCCCTGCCCATCACCCCACCCCTACTGAGCCCCACATGTGGGGTGCAGGAGACTCCTCCTCACCGAGTCAATGAGGATGAAGGCACCAGGGTGGCGCTGGGTGACACCAGCCCGCTGAAGCCTCATGGTCACCTCGTAGGGGGTGCTGGGCTCGAAGCAGAAGGGTCGGGAGAGCAGCACATACCTTTGCAGAGGCAGGCGTCAGGGCACAGGCACAACAGAGCCATAGGGGCAGCCAGGGGACAGCAGCAGCAGCCGGCCACCTTCCTTGTCCCCGTCCCCATCCCTTGTCTGTGTAGCAGGACTGTCCCCGTTTCCACCCCATCCCCATCCCTCAGTTCTGGGAATGTGGCAGGGCTGTCCTTGTCCCTGTTCTGTCCTGATCCCTGTCCCCATCCTGTCCTGGTCCCTGTCCCCGTCCTCACCCCATCCCCACTCCCATCCTCATCCCACCCCCATTCTGCACCATCCCCATCCCGTCCACGTCCCATCCCACCTCTGGCTGTGGGGCAGGCTCTCACGGTACATCTGCTCGGAGGGCAGCAGGTTTCCACAGCGAGGGCTGGTGGGCAGCACCCGGGAGCTGACGCTGACCACGGCCTCCCAGTCCTCGGTCGACTGCGGTGACAGGAGAGCCAGTGTCAGGACCATGCTACGATGTACACACCAGGGCTGTGGCCACAGCCGTGACCACACTCACCTCGGGCTCGTAGCGCAGCAGCAGCTCGTAGTCCATGGGGTAGGGCACGTTGTCCACGTGGAAGGTCAGGCCGGCCCCATCCCGCACCCGGGCGAACCCTGAGCCTGTCCATGTCACCATGCGCCCAGTGCCGTCCCGCACCACCTCCTCCACGTCCGGCTGGGCAGGACACCGACACGGCTTGGCCCCGGGTTCAGCTCTGCCCCCCTGGCTGTCCCTGCCCCACAGCGCCCACACTGTTCTGCCCCATGCCCCATCCCACCCCCCCGAGGCTCACCTTGGGGGGCGGCTGGCGGCTGCGGCGTGAGGGGGCACGGGGCTGGAGGGCACGGGGGGGGCTGCGCTGGTGCCGGAGGCGCCCCTTCCGCCCCCCCAGCTCCCCAGTGTCGTACTCCAGGCAGTCCTGGGGCACCTCTGCCCGGATGGTGCCCTGCGGGGATGGGTGGCCATGCATAGGGACAGCCGCGTGCAGGACAGAGTGACAGCCATGCACAGAGCACGGTGACAGCCATGCACAGAGCACGGTGCATGGTGACAGCCATGCACAAGCCTGGGATGGAGGTGCGGGGACCCCCCCAGGAGACTCACCGGGAGCTGGGGATGGCCATGACCATGGCCGGTGGCCTGCTCGGCCTCGTAGGTGTAGTGGTCGAGGGGGGCACAGAAGAAGCCGGGCTCCACCTGGTCACACTGTCGCCCCATGAGGTGGGGACGGCAGGGACAAGCCCCGTCCTCCATGGAGCACCTGTGGGTGACCAGCCCAACCCTCTGTCCGTCCATCTGCCTAGCTCTGTCTTCACCCATCCGTCCTTCCCTCCCTCTCCACGTCCCTCCCTCCATCCCTGTCTCCATCCTCCCATCTCTGGTGATGGAGATCCCTCCCTCCCCTCACCCACCCTCCCTCCCTCTCTTCATTCGCTCAGTCTCCCCAGCCCTGTCCCCATCCCTCTACCAATGTCCCCATCCCTCCCTCTCCCCATGGTTGACCCCCAGCCCTGTCCCCACTAATGGCCCCTGGTCCCTGTGCCCCATCGGGTGCTTGTGCTTGGCCCCACCGGTTGTTGTAGGCTCCCCCAAAGTCGCAGGCGCAGGGTCGGCAGCCCCCCACGTCGTAGCTCAGGCCCCAGAACTCAGGCTGCAGTGAGAGGGAGGGGGGGATATGAGGGAGGTGTGGGGCCAGCCCGGCCCTAGGGGTTGCCATGGGGCTGGGGAGAGTCAGAGCATGGAGCAGGTTGTGGGGCAGGTTGTGGGGCAGGTTGTGGGGCAGGTTGTGGGGCAGGCTGGGGCACTCACCACGCACTCGCTGCAGGAGCGCCCGGCCACGAAGCGTTTGCAGTAGCAGTCCCCGCTGATGGGGTCGCACGGGGAGCTGCCCGCCACTGTCCCCCGTGGGTCACACCTGCAGGCTGCCCCACACACACACACGCATCCCAACATGAGGGGCTGCCATGTGGCACTGCAACCCACAGGCTTCATGGCTCTTCCTTCCCATCTTGTGTCATTCCATCCCTCACCCCTCCATACCCATCCCTCCACCTCCATCCCTCCATCCCACATCCTTCCATCCTCATCCCTCCACCTCCATCCCTCCATCCCACATCCTTCCATCCTCATCCCTCCACCTCCATCCCTCCATCCCACATCCTTCCATCCTCATCCCTCCATCTCCATCCCTCCATCCCACATCCTTCCATCCTCATCCCTCCATCTCCATCCCTCCATCCCACATCCTTCCATCCTCATCCCTCCGTCCCAATCCCTCCATCTCCATCCCTCCATCCCACATCCTTCCATCCCACATCCCTCCATCCTCATCCCTCCATCCCAATCCCTCCATCCCACATCTCTTCATCCTCATCCCTCCATCCCATATCCCTCTATCTCCATCCCTCCATCCCCACCCTTCCACCATCTCCATCCCTCCATCCCTCCATCCTCCCGTGCTCATCTATGGGTCCCGGCTCACGCTGGCAGCCCAGTGGGTCGCCATGGCTGAGGCCGTAGGCGCCATGCCGGCAGCGGTCACAGCGGGGACCAGCCACGTTCTCCTTGCAGCGGCACTGCCCCGCAATCATGCCAAGTGCCACATCCGTGTGCCCATCGCAGGCGCCTCCGTCCAACGAACCCGCCGGGTCACAGTCACACGCTGTCGAGAGAGAGACCGTGGGGAGCTGGGGCTGCTGGCCACCAGGAGCCATGGGGCCAGGACGAGCCCCTGGGCTGGCGTCCCGTGGCACTCACGGGCACAGGCAGTGGGGGAGCGGATGTCGGAGCGAGGATGCCGGTAGTAGAAGGGCTTGCAGAGGTGGCAGCGGCGCCCCATGGTGTTGTGCTGGCAGCCGTCACACACGGCCCCGCTGGTGTTCCCCGTGGCCAGGAAGACGGCCATGTCGAAGTGGCACCGCTGCGAGTGCTCATTGCAGTCACAGCCTGCAGGGATGGCATGGCAGCACGGCATGTGGCACCCCAACTCCCCCCCTGGCAGCACCCCCACTGCCAAACCTGGGGATGCAGCCCCTCGATCTCAAGCCCCAGCTTGCAGAACCCCCACCCACTCCCCACCAGGGTGCTCCCTAACCCCAGCCCCCACCCCAAATCACAGCCTGAAGCACCCCAACCCCCCCAAACCCCAGCCCCACATGCTGCACTCCAACCCTGAAGCTTGGCATGTGGGATGCTCAACCCCCAGACCCAAGCGACAGCCCCAGGGATGCTGAACCCCACACACACAACATGCAGGACCCCCGTTCCCCCAGCCCAACACGTGGGACCCCAAGCCACCGGGCACAGCGTGCTGCCGGTGCCGGTGCGGGGCACTCACGGCGGCAGGCGTTGGTGCTGGAGCCCTCGGCCGGGCGCCAGGGCAGGTCGTGGTAGAAGTCCTCGCAGCGCTCGCAGTTCAGCCCCTGCGTGTGGTGCTCGCAGACGCAGCGCCCGTGGACCTGGAGGGGGAGCACCCGGTTCAGAGTGACCACCCATGATGGTCCCATCAGTGATGGGCCCCATGAGGTGGGGACGGCAGGGACAAGCCCCGTCCTCCATGGAGCACCTGTGGGTGACCAGCCCAACCCTCTGTCCGTCCATCTGCCTAGCTCTGTCTTCACCCATCCGTCCTTCCCTCCCTCTCCACGTCCCTCCCTCCATCCCTGTCTCCATCCTCCCATCTCTGGTGATGGAGATCCCTCCCTCCCCTCACCCACCCTCCCTCCCTCTCTTCATTCGCTCAGTCTCCCCAGCCCTGTCCCCATCCCTCTACCAATGTCCCCATCCCTCCCTCTCCCCATGGTTGACCCCCAGCCCTGTCCCCACTAATGGCCCCTGGTCCCTGTGCCCCATCGGGTGCTTGTGCTTGGCCCCACCGGTTGTTGTAGGCTCCCCCAAAGTCGCAGGCGCAGGGTCGGCAGCCCCCCACGTCGTAGCTCAGGCCCCAGAACTCAGGCTGCAGTGAGAGGGAGGGGGGGATATGAGGGAGGTGTGGGGCCAGCCCGGCCCTAGGGGTTGCCATGGGGCTGGGGAGAGTCAGAGCATGGAGCAGGTTGTGGGGCAGGTTGTGGGGCAGGTTGTGGGGCAGGTTGTGGGGCAGGCTGGGGCACTCACCACGCACTCGCTGCAGGAGCGCCCGGCCACGAAGCGTTTGCAGTAGCAGTCCCCGCTGATGGGGTCGCACGGGGAGCTGCCCGCCACTGTCCCCCGTGGGTCACACCTGCAGGCTGCCCCCCACACACACACGCATCCCAACATGAGGGGCTGCCATGTGGCACTGCAACCCACAGGCTTCATGGCTCTTCCTTCCCATCTTGTGTCATTCCATCCCTCACCCCTCCATACCCATCCCTCCACCTCCATCCCTCCATCCCACATCCTTCCATCCTCATCCCTCCACCTCCATCCCTCCATCCCACATCCTTCCATCCTCATCCCTCCACCTCCATCCCTCCATCCCACATCCTTCCATCCTCATCCCTCCATCTCCATCCCTCCATCCCACATCCTTCCATCCTCATCCCTCCATCTCCATCCCTCCATCCCACATCCTTCCATCCTCATCCCTCCATCTCCATCCCTCCATCCCACATCCTTCCATCCTCATCCCTCCGTCCCAATCCCTCCATCTCCATCCCTCCATCCCACATCCTTCCATCCCACATCCCTCCATCCTCATCCCTCCATCCCAATCCCTCCATCCCACATCTCTTCATCCTCATCCCTCCATCCCATATCCCTCTATCTCCATCCCTCCATCCCCACCCTTCCACCATCTCCATCCCTCCATCCCTCCATCCTCCCGTGCTCATCTATGGGTCCCGGCTCACGCTGGCAGCCCAGTGGGTCGCCATGGCTGAGGCCGTAGGCGCCATGCCGGCAGCGGTCACAGCGGGGACCAGCCACGTTCTCCTTGCAGCGGCACTGCCCCGCAATCATGCCAAGTGCCACATCCGTGTGCCCATCGCAGGCGCCTCCGTCCAACGAACCCGCCGGGTCACAGTCACACGCTGTCGAGAGAGAGACCGTGGGGAGCTGGGGCTGCTGGCCACCAGGAGCCATGGGGCCAGGACGAGCCCCTGGGCTGGCGTCCCGTGGCACTCACGGGCACAGGCAGTGGGGGAGCGGATGTCGGAGCGAGGATGCCGGTAGTAGAAGGGCTTGCAGAGGTGGCAGCGGCGCCCCATGGTGTTGTGCTGGCAGCCGTCACACACGGCCCCGCTGGTGTTCCCCGTGGCCAGGAAGACGGCCATGTCGAAGTGGCACCGCTGCGAGTGCTCATTGCAGTCACAGCCTGCAGGGATGGCATGGCAGCACGGCATGTGGCACCCCAACTCCCCCCCTGGCAGCACCCCCACTGCCAAACCTGGGGATGCAGCCCCTCGATCTCAAGCCCCAGCTTGCAGAACCCCCACCCACTCCCCACCAGGGTGCTCCCTAACCCCAGCCCCCACCCCAAATCACAGCCTGAAGCACCCCAACCCCCCCAAACCCCAGCCCCACATGCTGCACTCCAACCCTGAAGCTTGGCATGTGGGATGCTCAACCCCCAGACCCAAGCGACAGCCCCAGGGATGCTGAACCCCACACACACAACATGCAGGACCCCCGTTCCCCCAGCCCAACACGTGGGACCCCAAGCCACTGGGCACAGCGCGCTGCCGGTGCCGGTGCGGGGCACTCACGGCGGCAGGCGTTGGTGCTGGAGCCCTCGGCCGGGCGCCAGGGCAGGTCGTGGTAGAAGTCCTCGCAGCGCTCGCAGTTCAGCCCCTGCGTGTGGTGCTCGCAGACGCAGCGCCCGTGGACCTGGAGGGGGAGCACCCGGTTCAGAGTGACCACCCATGATGGTCCCATCAGTGATGGGTCCCACCAGGCACCATGCCGTGCTGGCGGTTGCGTGCACCTCACCATGCCAGGGACGGAGGATGCAGGGGCACCGGGTGCCGGGGCGCAGTGGGCGGCGTGGCCGTGGCAGAAGCAGCTCCCACGCAGCACCAGCTCATCCACGGCGTAGTAGTACTTGTGCAGCACCTCCCGCCGCGTGTCCAGCAGGTTGTCCCCCAGCGTGTGCAGCTTGGTGAGGTTCACCCGCAGGTTGGTGACACGCAGCAGGTCTGGGGGAGGGTGGCACCATCAGCACCTGCCCCATCGCCCACCAGCACTGCAGCCCTGGCACCCCCCGCCACGCACCCTGGATGTCTGGGCTGTAGGGATCCGCCACAGGGATGGAGGGGTCCAGCACCTTGAAGATGACCTGGAGGGAGGAAGGGGTGGGTGAGCCCAGATGCCCTGGACAACCCCCCAGCCCCACTCTGTGCAGCCCCAGCCCCACGCACCTCCCCATGGCTGGAAGGCTCGATCTCGGAGTAGCGCTGGTCACAAAGAACCTCGTCCACCAGCCCTGAGGGCTGGGTGGGGACACCAGGGAAGAGCTTGGAGCAGTTGTAGGCGAAGTAGCGGTAGACCTTCCAGCTGTGCCCAAAGTCAGCTGAGCGCTCCACCAGCATCGCTGCGGGGCGGAAGGTCTGCAGGACACCCAGATGGAATGGGGAGCTGATTCAACAGCCCCTACAAGTCTGTCCCGTCCCATCCCATCCCATCCCATCCCATCCCATCCCATCCCATCCCATCCCATCCCATCCCACACCATCCCAGACACCCATGTGCTGGGACCAACCTTAAACTTCATGATGAGGTGGGTGAAGTGGAACTCACCCTCCAGGTCCAGGCGGATGCTGACATGCTCCACACCTGGGGGGGACAGAGAGTTGATGGCCAAGGCTGGGGAAGACCCCCCCTCCAGGTCCCATGGCCACACAGCCCCAAGGCAGACACACACGGGGGCAGCCCCGCTGCTGCCCCGGTCTCACCGTTCTCCGACTGCCACCATGTCCGCTGGCCGTGGGGGCTGCTCAGGTAGATGACATTCTCGATGCGGTGGCTCTCAGGCAGGGACAGGTCCCGCGAGTCACAGGTGAAGCATTTCTCCGAGTCCTGTGCCGGGGAGCGGCACCGTCAGGGACGGGCGGCTGGAGGCTGCACCGGTGCCCGGCTGTGCCAGGGCCGTGCCAGGAGCCGGGTGGGCTCACCTGAAGGTGGCTGACGATGCAGTACTCCTGGGGCCCGTCCATCCCACAGGTGGAGGTGGCACTGAGGCGGGGGGCTCGCCCCACCAGCAGGTTCCCGGTGGCCGGGTAGCAGCTGCCACGGGCGCAGCCATGGCTCGGGTCAGGCTCCTGCCAACACCCCACCGCTGGCACCCCCGCTGCAGAGAGCACAATGGCATGGGCTGGGGCTGTGCCAAGGTCCCTGGGCATCCCCTGCCCCCCCCATGCACCCCAGACGCCTGCCTGGCACCCACTCCACCCCCAGCCATCCCATCCCGTCCCATCCCTGCGTCCCAACCCACTGATGCAGCAAGAAGCTCCATGACCCGGAAAGGTGCTGGCAGCGGCGCCGGGACCTCGTGATTGGGGGGCAGGGAGAGGCAGCGGGGGGAGTGGGGGGCTGGTGGCCGTGGGGACGGAGGGGCCAGGCAGGGGGGTGGCTGCCAGTGCTCCTGGGGGGGTGGGCAGCTCCCGGGGCGCTGAGTGGTGCCGGGGGGAGCCAGGAGCCGGGTCAGGCGCTCGCTAATCCTGCCGGGGCTCAGCACAGCCCGCGTTCTCCGCTGGGATTTGCGGCGGTCAGGCCCTGGCTGCTGCTGGCCAGGGAGCATCACCATCGCCACCACCTCTGCCGCCTGGCACCCTCTGCCCAGGCTGGGGTCCCAGGGCCACCGCAGCCCCCAGCACCATGGGGACATGGTGCCCAGCAAAGTGCGGTGCTCCACTGAGTCCAGTGCTTACCCAGGAGGAGAGCGAGTGCCAGGAGGTCCATGGGCAGCCACGGGCTCTGCCTGGGGGAACACAGAGATGGCATGGTGGCAGGGCAGGGGGTATGGCACAGGGTGGCCAGGGCCTAGCCTCACCCAGCTCTGGCATGGTGGTGCACCCCAGGGACAGCACTGGGAAGCGGGATCAGGTGGGGCAGTTGGGTCCCAAAGTCCCCAGGGTGGCACCCAGTGCCCACCCCCATGGCCATGCTGCTGGGGGGCTGCAGCACGTGGACACGGGTGCACAGCCATGCCCTCCACCCCCAGACCCCATCCCCGTGCCCCATCCTGCCCTGCTCGGGGTGGATCCGTCCCACCAGTGTCACTGGTGTCCCCTGGGGGGCCGCAGCACCGGGCCAGGGACAGCCAGGGAGGGGAGCCAGGAACACCGGAGCTGGGCAAGGTCGGTCCCTGCCCACTGGCCGGGGTCCTGCTGTTAAATTTAGGCTGGAGCTGCCTTTTGTGCTTCCTTCTCTCCCGGTACCGCCCGCTCCCAGCCTCGCAGGCGCTGGATCAAAGCCTGGCCCTGGCGCTGCCCAAACACATCTTCCCCGTCCCCTCACGGGAGCCAGCCAGGGGCAGGGGGGGCTTGGGGCAGCGGGGGGAGCCGCCTCTCTGCCCCGCCATCGTCCCCGCTCGAAGCCATGCCCAAGGCGGTGGAGGAGGTGGCGCAGGGCTGTGTGCCGGTGTCGGGGTCCCCCAAACCCCGCGAGCCCCCGGTACCTGGTGTCCTGCGACGGGCGTCTGGTGGGGCTGAGACCCCGGGGGGGTTGAGGGCGAGCTGGCGTCGGCAGCCCGGGCACGCCCCGGCCCCCGGGCAGCACGGCGGGACCCACCAGTGAACAAAAGGGCGGCACAGCGGGACGGGCACCCGACGCCGGGCATGGCTGTGCGGGGGGCAACAGCACCCATGGCAGAGATGCTGGCACGGCACAGCCACGGGGAGCCCGTCTGGGCACAGCCACAGAGCTGCCGGCTGGGCACATTCCTCCCGAGGGACCCAGCCCTCCCCGCCACCACGGCTCCCCGGGCAAAGTCCAGCAGGCACCAACCCCGGGACACGCAATGTGGGTGGGTGGGGGACCCAGCCCGGCCCTGCCAAGGGACCCTGCCGCCCCTTCCTTGTGTGCTGCCTGACGGTGCCCGGCCTGTGCCCCAGGGCTGTGCCTTGTGCCAACGGCTGTGCCGTGCCCAGGGCCGTGTCGTCCCAGGGCTCCCTGCCGGCATGCCGGCTCCTACCTGTGCCCGTGGTGGGGCCCGGCGTGCCAGGCAGGTGGTGGCGGTGGCCCGGGTGGGCTGCGAAGTCGGCCAGGTCGGCCCCGCTTGGCTCGGGCTTGACTCTGTTCCTGGAGGAGGGCGGCCGGCGCCTGTCTCCTCCTCCGGCAGCCGTGCCAGGCGAGGGGAGGGACCTGCCCGCACCGAGACTTAGCCAAGGTGAGGCAGAGGCCAGGTACAAGCTGGCGGTGGCCTGCTTGTGGCACAGCAGTGCCCTGTGCCCAGACTGGTGGGGAGCTGGCACGTGCGGCACGTGGGGCTGCCGAGACAGGCAGCCCGGTCGGGACTCGCCCTGCACTGCGTGGGCTCGTCTGTGCCTATTAGGGGCACGTCTCCAGCAGCGGTACTGGGAGCCCCAGGGTGGCATGGCAACCAGCCATGCTCCCCGGCAACCGTACCAGATGGATCCTGCTCCCCTTCCGCCCTGCCACCCTGGGCACCACCGTGCCCTGAGCCAGGGCCCCACTCACCCTGTGCTGGTCAGTGCTGCCTGGGATCCTCTGGACCGACCTCGCTGTCACGCAGGGATGGTGGCTTTTATTAGCTGAGGCCGAAGGAAGGAAGAGGAACCGTGTGCTCCCCACACCAAGGCTGAGCTCTGGCCGCCCGCCGGCCAGCAAGGTCACAGGACCCACCCGGGCCATGTAGGTGCCAAAACTCGTGGCCACAGGGACACCCCCCCACAGTGCAGGCTGGTCCCGTGTGTCTCGGTGGAGCGAGGGATGCTGTAGGCAGAGCCCTGCCCGCTCCCCATGGCCGAGCTCTCAGCAGGCACTGGGAAACCTGGAGGAAGGGCAAGGCTGTGCCCAGCAAGGCTCTGGCAGCACAGGGTGGTGGTGGCCTGGCACCACCAGCTCCTGGGCTAGGAGATCTGGCAGGAGATGAGCTGATAAAGAGCCATTAGCACTGGCCAGTGTGTCCGTGTCGCAGGGATCTTGCCAAGCAAAGCTTATCTGCTCTGAGGAGATCCAAAGCGGTCTGATAAAGGTGACTGTAACAGGATCTCAGGCCTCGAAAAGCAAGGCAGAAGCGGGAAGGAGGGATTCTCAATGGGATCTGAGGGACAAGCGAGGTGTCCCAGCCCAAGCCCAGGCACATCCTGGCTCCCCTGAAGGTTGCTCTGACCTCCCACCCCCACTGCAATCCCCACAGCCTCCCCACAGCCAAACGCATGGGGGTGGATTGTGTCTGCCCGGGGAGGTGACACGGCCAGGCACGGCTCTGCTGGCCAGAGACCCACCAACAGCTCTGCCACAGCCCTGTCACCAGCTGAGCATCCCCTGCTCCCGGGGCACCCTCGGCCTCGGCTCCACCAGCGATTTCACTGACACCAGCAAACCAGCCAGCTCGGAGGGGCAGCAGTGGGAACCGGCAGCGCTGGCTGCACCAGAGCACACAGAGGAGGGGCCCCCCCAAACCTCAGCAGAGCCCCCGAGCTCCTGGGGCAGGCTCTCACGCCTGGCCAGCCCCGCTTGGACCCACTTCAGTGGGCTCAGCGGGCGGCCAACGCTTCCCTGAACATCCTCAGCCAGCGGGAGAACCGCTTAACCCTTCCCGAGGAACGAGCTCCGGCACCGGAGCCGCTGTCTGAGGGGGGTCACGGTCCCACCGCCGTTAGTGCCGGGTCAGCGCACCCACGGCCCCGCGGCACAAACCGGATCCGATCGCTCACGGGCAAACAATGGCATCTGTGTTGGGTTAGCCGGCCACGGGGTCCCTGTGCAGACGGGGCAGATCCAGTGGGAAGGCGATGGGCAGGCAGGAGCTGGCACAGCGCCCACCGGCGAAGCGGCACGTTTCTAGGAACTAACCTGGAATGTGGATTTATGCCATTTCCCACCAGTTCTGCACCAGCAGCACTCGTCTGGAGCATTTTCCCATCCTTAATAGGGCCCAGGTAATCCCATCCTTGGGGGAACTGGGGAGAAGAGGTGGTGGTGGTGGTTCCAGCTGAGCGTGCCCCAGGCAGCGGCCTGGCACACAGGAGACAATATTCCATGGAGCTCACGCGGGGCC
>NW_015090880.1:11019501-11031185 GCF_001431845.1 Calidris pugnax
CAGGGCGGTGGAGGAGGTGGCGCAGGGCTGTGTGCCGGTGTCGGGGTCCCCCAAACCCCGCGAGCCCCCGGTACCTGGTGTCCTGCGACGGGCGTCTGGTGGGGCTGAGACCCCGGGGGGGTTGAGGGCGAGGCGGGACCCGCTGCCCCCCGGTCTGGGCGTGCAGAAATGAGCACGGGCGAGGGTGGCGATGGGATGGCGGTGGCCCCCCTTTCCCCGCGCACACGATTCTTATTCAAATGGGCTGCCCGCTGAAAGGGACCGGCGGTCTCCAGGCTACGGGAATGTCACTGCCGATTCCTTCTGCCTGGAGGCCCCCGCTGCCCGTGGGTGGGTGGGGGACCCAGCCCGGCCCTGCCAAGGGACCCTGCCGCCCCTTCCTTGTGTGCTGCCTGACGGTGCCCGGCCTGTGCCCCAGGGCTGTGCCTTGTGCCAACGGCTGTGCCGTGCCCAGGGCCGTGTCGTCCCAGGGCTCCCTGCCGGCATGCCGGCTCCTACCTGTGCCCGTGGTGGGGCCCGGCGTGCCAGGCAGGTGGTGGCGGTGGCCCGGGTGGGCTGCGAAGTCGGCCAGGTCGGCCCCGCTTGGCTCGGGCTTGACTCTGTTCCTGGAGGAGGGCGGCCGGCGCCTGTCTCCTCCTCCGGCAGCCGTGCCAGGCGAGGGGAGGGACCTGCCCGCACCGAGACTTAGCCAAGGTGAGGCAGAGGCCAGGTACAAGCTGGCGGTGGCCTGCTTGTGGCACAGCAGTGCCCTGTGCCCAGACTGGTGGGGAGCTGGCACGTGCGGCACGTGGGGCTGCCGAGACAGGCAGCCCGGTCGGGACTCGCCCTGCACTGCGTGGGCTCGTCTGTGCCTATTAGGGGCACGTCTCCAGCAGCGGTACTGGGAGCCCCAGGGTGGCATGGCAACCAGCCATGCTCCCCGGCAACCGTACCAGATGGATCCTGCTCCCCTTCCGCCCTGCCACCCTGGGCACCACCGTGCCCTGAGCCAGGGCCCCACTCACCCTGTGCTGGTCAGTGCTGCCTGGGATCCTCTGGACCGACCTCGCTGTCACGCAGGGATGGTGGCTTTTATTAGCTGAGGCCGAAGGAAGGAAGAGGAACCGTGTGCTCCCCACACCAAGGCTGAGCTCTGGCCGCCCGCCGGCCAGCAAGGTCACAGGACCCACCCGGGCCATGTAGGTGCCAAAACTCGTGGCCACAGGGACACCCCCCCACAGTGCAGGCTGGTCCCGTGTGTCTCGGTGGAGCGAGGGATGCTGTAGGCAGAGCCCTGCCCGCTCCCCATGGCCGAGCTCTCAGCAGGCACTGGGAAACCTGGAGGAAGGGCAAGGCTGTGCCCAGCAAGGCTCTGGCAGCACAGGGTGGTGGTGGCCTGGCACCACCAGCTCCTGGGCTAGGAGATCTGGCAGGAGATGAGCTGATAAAGAGCCATTAGCACTGGCCAGTGTGTCCGTGTCGCAGGGATCTTGCCAAGCAAAGCTTATCTGCTCTGAGGAGATCCAAAGCGGTCTGATAAAGGTGACTGTAACAGGATCTCAGGCCTCGAAAAGCAAGGCAGAAGCGGGAAGGAGGGATTCTCAATGGGATCTGAGGGACAAGCGAGGTGTCCCAGCCCAAGCCCAGGCACATCCTGGCTCCCCTGAAGGTTGCTCTGACCTCCCACCCCCACTGCAATCCCCACAGCCTCCCCACAGCCAAACGCATGGGGGTGGATTGTGTCTGCCCGGGGAGGTGACACGGCCAGGCACGGCTCTGCTGGCCAGAGACCCACCAACAGCTCTGCCACAGCCCTGTCACCAGCTGAGCATCCCCTGCTCCCGGGGCACCCTCGGCCTCGGCTCCACCAGCGATTTCACTGACACCAGCAAACCAGCCAGCTCGGAGGGGCAGCAGTGGGAACCGGCAGCGCTGGCTGCACCAGAGCACACAGAGGAGGGGCCCCCCCAAACCTCAGCAGAGCCCCCGAGCTCCTGGGGCAGGCTCTCACGCCTGGCCAGCCCCGCTTGGACCCACTTCAGTGGGCTCAGCGGGCGGCCAACGCTTCCCTGAACATCCTCAGCCAGCGGGAGAACCGCTTAACCCTTCCCGAGGAACGAGCTCCGGCACCGGAGCCGCTGTCTGAGGGGGGTCACGGTCCCACCGCCGTTAGTGCCGGGTCAGCGCACCCACGGCCCCGCGGCACAAACCGGATCCGATCGCTCACGGGCAAACAATGGCATCTGTGTTGGGTTAGCCGGCCACGGGGTCCCTGTGCAGACGGGGCAGATCCAGTGGGAAGGCGATGGGCAGGCAGGAGCTGGCACAGCGCCCACCGGCGAAGCGGCACGTTTCTAGGAACTAACCTGGAATGTGGATTTATGCCATTTCCCACCAGTTCTGCACCAGCAGCACTCGTCTGGAGCATTTTCCCATCCTTAATAGGGCCCAGGTAATCCCATCCTTGGGGGAACTGGGGAGAAGAGGTGGTGGTGGTGGTTCCAGCTGAGCGTGCCCCAGGCAGCGGCCTGGCACACAGGAGACAATATTCCATGGAGCTCACGCGGGGCCTGGAGCCGGAGCCCAGGGAGGAGCAGTCTGGCGGGGCCCAAAGAAAAGCTGGACACACTAGGTGGTTCTGAGCACCATTTTACTGAAGGGCTGGACACCTGCTAGGACTTCATAACAAAAAGTTCACTTCATTTTAAGAAAAAAGACAGCCTGGTTTTTTGTCCCATTCCCTCTGAAGAGCGGAATAACAGTAACACTGTCTTTTCACTAAACAATGCCATTCCAAAATATACAACACTGAGTGTGGAGCAGCCCAGCCTCGTATTAAACATTAAATATTAATATAGCTTCGGAAACATTCTACACAAACAAATGAAACAGTAAAAAGTTCACTCAAGAACAAGATGGTCAGTTGTTGTAAATTCACCATACAAAAGTTTGTTACTCGCCCTCCCGCGGGCTGCAGCTGCTGCTCCCCGGCCGTGGTTTGGGATCCCCCAACACCGGGATGCCCGTGGCTGAACCGGTGGCACCGGTCCCAGCCGGAGCAGGTCGGTGGCTCTCTTAGAGACAACGGTTGGCAGAGACAAGCTCGAGGGGCCGGGCAGTGCCCACCCAAAGTCCCTCTGAGTCTCTACTTGGGAAATGCTACTCCTCAGGAGCGCTGCAGAGGGAAGCAGGAGGAAGGAACGGCGTCACACACCGAGCCTCCCCCACCGACACTTGTTTTGTCCCCTCCCAAGCTAGGGCAGAGTGACAGAGCAGGGGAAGGAGGGGAGGTATTTCTGGGAGTAGCTTTGCAGCACCTCTTTGACAACAGCACCGTGTGCCTGACTGCGTCTGTGGGAATCACCAGACTCTCACAGGGGCTGCCTGGAGCAACAGGAACGGAAAGGGCTAATTAAGACAACAAGGAGAGTCCCAGACGATAATAAGGCCTTTAAGGGACTCTCAGGGACAAGGCCTAATTGTCCCTGTCGGGGAAGGTATTTTGGATGCTCACCAGAGGAACTGCTACCCTTCCTGCGAGGGTCTCCAGGGGGTAAAAGTCAGCACACACAGGGCTGGGGGGCTCTGCAAGCCAGGGAGCAGCTTACTTTCCCCATGGCCACCGGAGCAGGGCTAGGGTGTGCGACTGATGAAGGATGGAAACCAAGGGTTAGGAGGGGCACCTGCTCCAAAAGGGCACCCTCTCACCAGTCCCCGGAGCCTGTAGCACCAGTGCCTGTGCAGTGCTGCCAGATTGGGCAGAGCAGGCTCCGTGGGCTGGGCAGGGACAATGGAGACAGTGCTACGGGACGCCACAGACCTGGCTCCTCTCTTTGCAGGTCTCAGAAGCAGAAGCTGGCCGGCCAGGCGCTGCTGACGTCTTTGGTTTCTCCTAATCCCAGCTTCTTGCTTTTTCACCAGACCTCCTCAGTCTTCCTAAGCAAACGGAGGGGTCTGGCCTCAGCACCATGGCTTTGGGGGCGGCAGCCAGCCAAGCTGTGAGTGCTAGCACAGTCACACCTACAAACAGGGGTCACTCGACACTCGGGGCTGATCCAGTGACAGGGGCTGGCTCTCCTGCCTTCTGGGACAAAACGCTCCACCAGCCAATGAGGCACCTGGCACCCTCCTAACAGCACCTACCTCCAGGCAGGAGCGGGTTGTGAGGAGAAGGAAAGCCAAG
The DNA here is from genome assembly GCF_001431845.1 of Calidris pugnax. Taxonomy (NCBI): domain Eukaryota; kingdom Metazoa; phylum Chordata; class Aves; order Charadriiformes; family Scolopacidae; genus Calidris; species Calidris pugnax. The sequence continues at coordinate 11,023,664 of NW_015090880.1, forward strand.
CATGGTGCTCTCTAGCACACAGACCCCAACATGAGGGCCTGGGAGCAACCTGCCCTGCTGCCCTCCCCATGGATGGTGCCAGCCCACCCAGCTCACAAAGCCAAGGGCTGTGGCACAGTTGAGAAGGTGAGGGGTGCCTCAGTAATAGCTGTCCTCTCCTCAGGCCACCTCAGCTCCTGGAAAGCCATCCCGATCTGACCACTCTGAAGACTGAAACAGAAACTGTCACTTACACACAAACCAACCAACCTGCTTGAGGGGCAGGTGCTGTACACAGCTCAGCACCAACCCTGCCAACCATGGCCAAAACAAGGATCCTCTCACCTAAACCCTTCCCTCCTGCCTGGGAAAACTGCCCAGCTCATGCCACACTGTCCAGCTGCAGCTGAGAGACAAACCTGCTCTCTGTCCCCACATGTCCCTTGTGCCGTGGCAAAATGCCCAGCTCCCAAACAGGGCAAGGAACCCGGACCCAATGGGGAGAGCAGCTGGAGTGGCTGCACCCCCTGCACGCTGGCACGGTCTGGCCGTGAACATAGCACAAGTCACAACTGAAAGGGCCCAAGTTCTGTGCTCAAGCCCAAAACACAAAGTCCCCGAGCCTCTCCTGCCACAGCTGGAGCCGGGGGACTTCCACCAGCTCCACCAGTGGAGAAGTGCGAGGGTGGACACGTGGCAGAAGAGGGGCAGCTGCAGAGCAGAGCCACAGAGCAGCATCACCCACCCGTCCCGTTCTGCTCCCAACTTCCCTGGCGACTGGCTGAACTCTGTGCAAGGAAACACCAGGCAGCGAGGGGTCTCAGCCCACCGTCCCTGTCCCTGTCAGCGCTGCGGGCTGGGCGGGTGGTGCCCTGGTCTGAGAAACATTCAGCTACATGAGTGCTCGCAACGCCCCACAGAGCACACCTCCTCCCCAGGCTGAAACACCACTAGTGGGCTACAGAACAGAAGTAACAAAATAATCCCTTCTTATTTTGCAGAAAAGTGCTTAAAAAATTCTGTACGTGGATCGCTATGGCAGCTGGCTCTGCGGGGGAGAGGCAAACAGTTTGGAAGAAGGGGCACCGCACTACATGGCTTGCAGGGTAGAGGCCAAGGAGAAGCTTCTCCAACTGAAAGCAGTGGCAGAAGGTGAAATCCGATCAGAGTAGACATGAGCTTCAAAACATTTCTGCCAATTAACAATGTGATTTCAACTGGTATCTGATGTCAGCTTCCCCTTCAGCTGCCTGCCGGACAAGCTGCTCTCCCCATGGACCTTGCTGACGGACATCTGAAGCATGCAGGAAGCTCAAGGACCTTGTCTGGTGGAGGCGAAGCATAAACTCTGGCTTCTTGGCAACTGAATAAAAGAAGAAATGATTTCCACAAACTCAGTTGGAAATACAGCCCTTTGACCGCTGGCTGAATCGTTTCTCAAAGTGACAGTGGCACAAATCCATGCGGTAAAAGCATTCCTAAGAGAGTCTCCAAAGCTCTCGGCTGTCACAGTGCCCAGAACAGCATAGCCCAGGTTAGGCACTTGGATGAATTCAAAGTGAATACAGAAACAGGTCTGAACAACCTGCACACAGCCCACTCAGCAGAGACCACAGGACTCCAGGCAAGGCACTTCTGTGTGCCCTGCCTGTTACTGCTGCACAGGTCCCTGGAATCTGGGTGTCACTCTGCTGTCACAGACTAACACGGGGTGGAAGGGACCTCTGGAGGGAGGTCTCTGGTTAGAACAGGTCTTAGGCAGGTCTGGTTTGATCAAACCTTTTATCTTTCCTAAACACCAGACAGCAACGTTCACAGCACAGCCCCTTCTGCAGTCTCCTGCACATCAGTGTTGAAGGCCCTGGACACCAGGAGCACCGGCACCCAGCCATGAGATGAAGGACAGCAGAGCCAACCACCCACAGGCTGCAGGCACCCCGGCTGCCAGCACTGGCTGACAGGTTGCTGACATTGGCACCAGGGGCTGTAAAGTGAATAACAAGCTGCAGTCCTTCCAGCCAAGTTCCCAAATCATCTGCAAGGAGGAACAGGAGACATCAGGAGGGCAGAGAATTGAACTCCAGCGCTGCCCAGTAGTTCAGGGGCCCTGAGGCCTGTTAGAGATGTGCAGAAGAGCTGACAGAGGCTGCCTGACAGATGATGAACAAGTCCCCAAGCACACAGCTGTGGAGTGCTCGCTTCCCTGGCAGGAGCCTCAGAGACACAGAGGCATTTCTAATGCTCATCTCTCCCTGGGGAGCACAAGACCTCTTGCTGGTGGCCCGGGAAGGACACTGGGGGAGCTGCTGCCACCAAGCACTCACAGAACTCAGCTCACTGCCAGGAAAGGCACGGCAGGGCTACAGCAGTATGTTCTGCTGGATGTGGTAAGCAACAGGACAAGCCAAGTCCTTGACTGGCAAGGACCTGGGCTGTGAAAGACAAGAGGTGACGGAGAAGGGAGGGGAGGCAGGCAGCAGTGCAGCTGGGGGAAGAAACACAGCAAAGAGGAGGGATGGGGCCTGGAAAGATGGCCTCAGGTGCTCGGCTTCCTGCTCAGGCTGGAGGAAAAGCAACGTCAACCCGAAACCAGCCTTGTTGATGCACGGTTGTTTTTCCCACCGGAGGCCAGGCACTGGGCTGGGATGTCTGCACCGCACGAAGAGGCTCCAGAGACAGCTCTCGGTGCCCTTATAAGGGGCTGGGAAGAGGGGAAGCTGCCGAGCAGCCTGTCAGACAGCGATACCGCAGGCAGGAGTTCAGAGCCCTCCTCGGGAAACAGCCAAAAAGAGAAACTCCAGTGCAAGACTTCAGGACCTGGCATTTGAGAGCGTGGGAATGAGAAAGGTCTGAAGGAGTGGGAACAAAAGGGACAAAGCAATTTTTGGCCGGTTAACAGTGATGGAGGGTCCCTGTTCATCCAGCATCATGTCAGGACAGGGAACACTCTGCCAGGGCATTTTAAAATACAGAGGCAGAAGAAAATATTTCCTCCTCCTCCTCTGCAGCCAACCAGCGGCATTCACAGGTCAGTCTCAAACACTGCAAGTTACATTCTCTGACAGCAACTCAAGACAAACACAGGAAAACCACTCAGTGTCACACACTGAGCGTGTGATTCAGAGCCTGCAATCATCCCCTGAGGGAAAATCTCTACCTGGGCGAGGGCAGAGAATCCTGGCTGTGCCTTGGGACACCCAGCTTCTCTGCCCTCTCACTCCCTCACGCATCTCCTCTCTTCTCTCCGTGCCACGATTTTCGTCTCTGAGCTGGGGATCAGACACTGACCCCTTTTACAAAGCACTGAAATCCAGCCAGGTGCTAGGGAGGGGCTGAAACGTAAGGAGCTGGGCCTTCCCAGGGGAGCTCATCCCTGCAGCCAATGTCCACAGAGATTACTAGGTCAGACAACTGGTATTTTGAGCTGGTGAGAGAACGAGTGGATGGATTACCAGCTGAACGTATGGCAGCGTACGGAGCCGAGCCCGCGCCTGGCCCGATGCTGCTCCCTCTCCCTGAGCCACCAGGTTCTGCTTTTGCAGTATCCCAATGCAGATCATCTCATCGGAGACCGTCCCTCCCAGGTGACAGTGGCAGCACCCACCGCTCCAACGCGGTGTTTCTCCTGGAGGTGGGGGATCCTTCCCTGCGGAGAGCAGCCCCACGCAAGCAGTCTGTGTTCCCGTCTGAGGCAGCCGCCTGCAGCGGTTCCGCAGTGCCTCCTGGGGACGGCAGAGCCTGCGCTCTGGGCGCTTTCACACCTGCCACACACCTTCTCACAACATCCCAGCAAAGCTGTCACACTTCACAACACGGTGCTGACCTCCTCTCCTACTGCCTCACCCCCCCAAACAGACAGAAAGAAACTCTCCATGCTTAAGTACTGGCACGTATCCTCTCAACTCCTTCGCTTTTCTGCTTTAATTCAGGTTCAAATATCCCACTGAGCTCTGGGAGGGGATGTATCTAATACATTCAAACACAACCTGTGTCTTCTCTACCAGCACCTAGAACTTGCTCCTGAAACATCCAGCAACAGCAAAGCAGTTAAGTGGTGGGGAGGACACTTTCCCAATTCCTGTTAACACCTTCCAGCCCTTTGGCTCTAACAGTCACAGTTCACGTTCTACGTCTGCACCTGGGGTACGGGAGAGCAGAGCAACACTGGGTGCTGAGGAAGAATGGCTCTTTGGAGGCAAACCCTACCAGGAGTTCAGAGCTTCTGCTACCAACAGATGGAGGAGGCACCTAGAGACGTCAGGCAGACTTGCAGGCAACAGCCCCGTAACACTCCCCCACTCTTACGCAGAGGTAATACCAAAAGTATGATTAAAACTATAGTCAACTATCAGCTGGTAATTCTCCAAATTGCTTGGCATTTCTGGAGACAAACAAGTGGCTATAACCGCGCCTGCCTTTGAGCTGCTCAAGAGAGCTCAGAACAGACTGTCACAACACTGAATCACAAAGAAATCCTGGCACCTCTCAACAAAGGACTGGCTGAAGGGGAGGGGGAACAAAAGCTATCAAACCCAATCCCAGAGGGATGGAGGAAGTGCATCTTCCCACAGTTCCTGGGCCATATGCACATATATGGATATATATATAGATAATAAAGTTATAAAATTTGATCAAAATAAAACCAGTAAATGTACAGCTTGAAAAAGAGCAATATCACAGTGCGTCAATGTCATGAGCAAGTCCCGTGTTCTCCCCCTGCACAAGAGCACAGCCTGCCACGGTCAAAAGAGTGCCCGCTGGAAGCGAGCCCCCTGGCCTGCCGGGCCACCGCGGGCGAGAGTCACCAGCCCGCTTCCCCAAACAGGATTTTTGTATTCCTGCAGTCAGTTCTGCTTAGCAGTGGTAGACAGGCAGAAACAAGTGCTAGAGCAGGCTGCTCCGTCTGCAGGTGAGCTGACATATCGTCACCAGGTACCAGAGATCCAGAGTTACTCAAACTTCTCCACGCTCTGGTGCCAGGCTCGTATTAACTTCCTTACAAAAAAAAAAAAAGTGACAAAGTGAAGAAAGTCAGGGGACACTCTGAGAGTGGGACAAGGGCTGAATTCGGATGACAGGGGACAAGTTGACCCTAAGAATCTTCTGTGCTCTCCTCCTCACTTCATCATCAGAGGAAGAGTTGCCCACCTTGATGGTCCGGAATTTCAGCAGGTTCAAAGTGCTCTGAGGCTGTCGAGATTTATTTCGGACAGGAATGAGACTTGCTTTCTTCCTCTTCGGTGCTTCTCTTGCCTCTGTTGCTCTTCTTTTCTTCTGCCCGACGCTCTCCCGGTAAGTGCTGCTGTCCTTCCACTCTGTTTTCCCCACCAGAGCTTCCTTACCTTTGATTTTCAAGGTCCTGGACTGCGGTGCTGCGGTGCAGCCTTGGGACGAGCTGCCTGTGACTCTCCCGTTCAGAACTCCCGAGGCTTTGCAAGCATTGCTCTCCTGCAGCACCCCACCCTTTGGTCCCTTCAGAAGATTTAAAGCGAGGGTGGCAGAATCGGGTGCTTTCTTTATCAAACGCTTGTACCCCTTACCTTCTGTTAATTTAGTGGTCTTGCCTGAAGGAAACTGCCTCGGCGGATTTGAAGCCTTGAGGAGTTTAAGGTCAGAGTGCGAGATCCCCAGACGCCCTTGTGTGTACTTGGACTCCAAACAGGACGCGGTCGTTTTCAGCGGCACCAGAGCTTCCAGAACCACTGACAGTCTCATGGCTGGATACACGTCGGGATACATGCCTGTAGGGAAGCCCACTGCCGCGGCTTTGGACGCGCCAGATCTTGTCTGCTTCAAGGAGCTCAAGAGGAGATTTGTGGAATCCCCTTTGGAGACGGGCTGAGTGGAGACTTTTGAAGAGTTCACTGAAATGCCGGTGGGCGAAGCAGACACCTTTGCCACAGCTGCGGTGCTTCTAGCCAGATTCTTTGTGGACTCGGCGGCGCTGGCACAGCTGTGTGGAGTGCTCTCTTTCGTCTGACACGGTGTGTCTGCCGTGCACGAGCTGTACCCGTACACATCCTTACTCCTCAGAATTGTGGGCCGGTAGCCCTCCTCCTTCAGGCTCTGAATGAAGGCCACCAGCTGGGTCTCTGTGTCCGAAAGATCCTTGGACATCGGGTTGAAGACTCGGAGGGCTTCCTCCAGCACTTTCTGTCCTGCAGAGGAAATTCTCGACCAGGAATGGACAGCTTTTTCTTCCACATTGTTCACTGCAATATTCATGGCATTAGGAAAGCGGGCACTTCAAAAAGGTCCAAATTACTGGAAAAACAACCCTTGACACCTCGAAAGACAGAGAAGATAGTTAGCTTACAGCAACTGAAATCATCGTGCATTTTTAAGCGGGGACCTGAAACCATTAAGCGCAGGCGTGGCTACTCAGAAACACTGGGTCAGATTCTGGGCATAACCCAAGTTAAAGCATTGTCAAGAATATCCCGTCACTGATTTATCTCTGAAGTAAAACTACAACATCTCTTGCAGAAACATCCTCAAACCTAAACAAAGATTTCAGGCAAACCCAACCAATCCAGCCCAAGGCAAAGGGTTCCAATTTCTCAGTGAAATCTGCAGCTCGTTTCCAGTTTGAGTGTGACACGCCTCAGCTTTGGGTAACCAGATCTCATTTTCACTTGGTGAAGAAGCCCTTCATTGAATCCTCTCCCTGTGCACGATCGAGCCATCTCAACACTAAGCAGCCTGAGCACCTCAAATCTATCCCAGCATCATGTTCAATTTTCCAGCTTCCTAATTGATTCTGCTCAAAAATTGATTCTGAGCCCCTGCCAAAGCTGCAGCACCCTCCCGAAGACCTGAGAAGCGGAGCTGGAGGCTGTATCGGTTGTGCTTCATTGACGCTGAACGCTGTGACAAGGCAACACCGCTCCTTGCCGTTCCCTTGTTTGAACAACGGTCTGCAACTTGCTGTCACAGCAAACTGGTGTTGATCCAAGGGCACTCGCTGCCAAGTGAGGAGGAAGCAGGAAATTCAAGCAGGGCGGCATGAAGGAAACACACATCACCAGGGCCAAGCGTACAATGGCCTGAGGGACAACACTCTGATCATGCTCAGGGCACTACACAGCTGTCTGCCCGGGACAAAAGCACTATTTATTGCTTTTAATGAAAAAAAAAATAGGCACTGAAGAGCAGTCCAGACAGGACTTTGTGATGCAGCTGGGAGATCCTCCCACGCCGAGTTATAAAATCTTTAGCTTCATTGATACCTCTCAAAATAATGAGGATTCAGTGAAAAGTCCTTTTTAGGGAAATGCAGAAGGTGTTGGAGACACTATTGGAGAGGGCAGCGCACAGGCAAGAAAGCTGTGATGGAAAAGTTAGCCCCTGAGCAGACACAGCAAGGAACTATTCATGTCTGGAGCTCCTCCCTGAACTCCAGTTTCACTCCAACCCTGGAGCCCGGGAGTGCCAGCCCCAGACCCGCACCCCGTGCCGCCACCGGCTGCACAAGTCAGGCAGAGACACAAGCCAAAAGCTGCTGCAGAAGGGGAAGCACAGGTCAGCTTTGGGGGGGGGGGGG
>NW_015090880.1:11031476-11032624 GCF_001431845.1 Calidris pugnax
GGGGGGGGGGGGTAAGAGCCTCCGCATGACAGACTAATCTCAGTCAAGTGTTCTGCAGACGTCACAGCAGAAGAGGGATTTGGAGGAGGATAATGCAGTTGCTCTGCGACAGGCGGGGGATCTCCCACGGAGGAGGGGAGGCAGGCAGGGGAGTGCTCCAAGAGCTGTGCCCAACGCCATTGGCCAGCAGTGAGATTTGCTACCTCCAAAGTGAACAAGCGGCAGCAGGGAGAGCGAAGCCAGCAAGAACATAAAGCTTAATCCCAAACTGGTAGAGAGGGAGAAACACAACTAACAACATGCGCTCAACAGGCTGCTAAATGGATCGTCTTCTGCTGAGAACTTCAGGCTGCAGCAAGCCTGGGAACAGCTGGGACACCTTAAGGGACATTCTGATGTTGAACAGAGAGGCTGTGACATCTCAGCAGGGACAGGACATCTCGATATCCATCTGCCCAGTCTCGTTTTGTGCAGTGCAAGTTGTAGTAGGAGTGAAAACCAGCCATAAACAGGCACACCCAGAAACTCTGTCCACCCAGCAGCAAGACGGTTCACTTGACATGCCAGTGGGGGACGTGTCCTGGCTAAAGTGCCAGGGGGCACAGGCCCGCAGTGCTCCTGGCGGGGATGCAAAGCACCAGCAGGACCCTCACGCAACGCTTGGGTAATGCCAGGCCCAGCTGCCCGGGCACAGTGTTGGAGAGAAGGGCTCTGCCGTGCTTCTCCGGACATACCGGAGGGGCAAACCAGCTGCTGGCAGGGGCCAGACGTGGGGCTGGAGCAGCCCGGGGAGACCGAGACTGCCGTGGAGACCCAAGGAGGGCTCGGCAGGGGCTGCCCGCCCCGGCGCGGCCTCTCTTCCTGGCCCACCCCTCGAAGGAGGAGATACCCCTTCCCGAGCGCCCGTCCCTCGCACACCCCTACCAAGGCCCGGCCCGGTAAGGAGGGGCCGGCGGGAGTCCTGGCCTTCATCCCGCCGACCGGAGGGGCCCCTTGGCGGGGAGGGCCGCGCGGTGCCAGTGCCCTCCCTACGGGGCTGCGGGGCGGTGATTGATGCAGACAGCGGGTGCGGCCCCCCCGCTCGGCCCCGCGACGGCTCTCGGGCCCGGGGGGGCGGGGCCCGCAGCGCCCCGGCTCCGCCTCCAGCG
>NW_015090880.1:11033004-11037684 GCF_001431845.1 Calidris pugnax
GCGGGGCGGGGGCGGCGGCTAAACACCCTCCTCTCTTGCAGGCGAGTGGCAGTGGGCGAGCGACCGGCCCTCCTTGCGGCCACCCTGCCCCGGCGTCCTCAGCTACTACAGCCGCCACGGCCGGGACCCCGCCTTCACCGAGGCGGGCCCGGGCCGGTGTTTCGGTAACCTCCACGCCCGCCACCTGCGGCTGCTGGAGTGGCCGGGCCGGCCGCACGACGTCTTCTCGGTCCAGGGAGAGCCCAGCAAGAGCTACCACCTCATCCTGCCCTCCTTCTTCCGCCTCCTGGACGCCCTGCACCGGGAGGGGAGAGACTTCGCCGTCGTCTTCAGGACCTTCGGTACCGACCTGCCCCGCGCCCTCCGGGCCGTCGGCTGCGCCCTGGCCGGGCAGCACCCCCAGTTCCCCGCCCTACGGGAGGTGGCGGTGAGTGGCATGGCTTCTCGGGATGGAGCTGTTAGCCGGGGGAGATGCCGGGTGGGAAAGGTCTCCTCTCGGGGTGTCCTGGGTTGGATGGAACATCCCTTCTCCCGGAGAGGGGCCGCTGGAGCAGAACGGGGCTCCCTGGCTCAGCAGTGCCGTGCTCTGCCCCGGGCAGCACACCGGGCAGGAACGCCGGGAATCAGCTTCAGAACCTGCTTTGGATATTGGTGGAATCATGGAATTGCTGGAGTTGGAAGGGACCTTCTAGGGATCATCCAGTCCAACTCCCCTGCCAAAGCAGGGTTGCCCGGAGCACAGCACTCAGGGCTGCATCCAGGCGGGGCTTGAAGATCTCCAGAGAAGGGGACTCCACACCCTCCCTGGGCAGCCTGTTCCAGGGCTCTGACACCCTCACCCAAAAGAAGTTCTTCCTCATTTTTGAGTGGAACTTCCCATGTTCCAGCTTGTGCCCGTTACCCCTCATCCTGTCACTGGAAACCACTGAAAAGTGTCCGGCTCCATCCTCCTTCAACCCACCCTTTAGATACTTGTCAGCATTAATTAGGTCTCCCCTCAGCCTTCTCTTCTCCAGGCTAAAGAGTCCCAGCTCTCTCAGCCTTTCCTCATCAGGGAGATGCTCCAATCCCTCCATCATCTCTGTTGCCCAACACTGGACTCTTTCCAGCAGTTCCCTGTCTCTCTTGAACTGGGGAGCCCAGAACTGGACGCAGTATTCCAGTTGTGGCCTCACCAGTGCAGAGCAGAGGGGAAGAATGACCTCCCTAACTCCTGGGAGCATTGTCAGGGAACAGAGATTGAAACGGGGGCAGTGTGCAGCTGGAGGCCATTCCTTTCCATCCCAGGGGAGGGGATGATTTTTGGCGGGGGGGGGTGGGTTCCATGCCTCTTCTTGTCTTCTCCCCAGCGCTGTCTTCCCACGCTGCGGTGGTGGGGAGTCTCCACCCTGCTGCTTGTTGTCTCTGCCAATGCGTGAAACAACCTGCCTGCTTTGGAAAACTTTCCTCTCCTGCTTTCTGTCGTCCTGCAGCTCCCTGTGGACCTCACCCCTGGCCAGATACGCTGCAGCAAGCGAGAGGTGGTGCTGACAAGGGGAGCAGAGCGGCTGGCCAGCCGGGGAGATGGAAGAAAGCTCTATGACTACTTCAGCTCCTTGGAGGGAGTTGGAGGCTTCCAAGACCACTTTGACTGGTGAGAAATGGGGTACTGAGGAAGTGAGTTGGGCTTTTTCTTCTCTCCTGTGGCTCTCCAAGCTTCTCCTGGTCTGGGATAGCTCCTAGTTTTGAGGTCTTAATGTTGTTGGGGCCCCTATTGCTTATGTGCTCCCATTTTGCCTGATGGGGCACATGCATCTTTCCTCAGGTCACCATCCCCTGGTGTACCTCCTGCTTTTCTCCAAACACCCCCTGATTTGTCACCTCACTGCAAAACGCCTCTTTCCCAGGAGGCAGCAGCAGGCAGAGGGACCGGACGCTCTCCATCCTGCTTTCCTGGCTCACAGGGTTGCCCTGAACCCGCCGTGCAGCCTTTCCTGCCTTTGTCTGAGATCTGTTGCCCTCTCCCTCCCCTGACTGCTCCTTGCCCCGTTTGCTGTTTCAGGTGGGCCAGAAACCAGTTCTCTTCCCAGGGTGGGAAGCCCCTGTGGATCGACCCCCATGATCCTGACGTTCACCACATCTTCATAGACGACAACATCCGGCTGGACGATGAGGACACCATTGTTCATCCCCTGGTAGGTGGCTGAAGGCTCCTCCGGTGCCAGATGCCTGTGCTGGGGGAGGTCGGGCACGTTTTGTCCCCTTTGCATGAGCATGAACCTGCAAAGGGGGATCAAGGCGTAGCCCCAGTGCCACTGCACCCCGTGCCACCAGTGTTGGTGGCAGCGATGTGCAGGGCTGCCCGTGGGCAGGGTGTCAGCAGAGAACAGGGGGTGCTGGCTGCCTCTGCTCACTGCCAAGTGCCGCTGCTCTGCCGGCGTGAGTCAGCCCCGCTCCCGGAGGCAACTGGCCAGCCAGCCTCGGCAAGTGGCCACGGCTCGTCTGTGGCCCCACATTGAAGGGGCAGTGTTTGTGGTGGAGCACGCTTGGAAAAGGGAATGTTTATGCAGACAGAAATGTGCCTGGAAGTTGGACAACTGTCGATGCTCGAACGAGAGCCGCGGCTCCAGGGGTGAGCCTGAGCTCCTGCCCGCTTCCACCCGGGAGGAGACAGCACCAGCCCCTGTTTGCCAGGCAGCTGGGGAGTGGTGAGGGATGGGATGCTCATCAGATATTCCCTTCTGTACAAGCTCTCTCAGCTCACGGATTTGTAGGTGGTGGCAGGAGTTGTTGCTGCCCGGAGCAGACCTGTCAGGAATAGGCTTCGGTCTGTGCCCTGCCTGATTCAGGGGAATTAATGCGGACGGCTCTGTTGAGAACCTGAGGGTCCTGTGTGCAGCAGCTGCTGCCTGTGTGTCTGCAGCAGCCAGAGTGTGGCTCACGCAGCTCCACTCGCTGCAATTCAGGCTGAGGCTGTTTCTCTGAGCAAGGGGTTCCTCCTTTGCCTTGCTCAAACCACGACATGTCCGTACCCAGCACGGCTGGTCAGTCAGGCTGCACGGCTTGTCTCGGGGCGGCCGGGCAACCAGCCCCAGGGCTCCCCACACCAGATGAGTCAGGTAGGATCAGGTTATCATGGCAGCAGACCTCGCTGGGGTCTGGGTGGCAGCTGAGCATCTCGCCAGCAGGGCTCATCCCTGCTGCTAGGACTTTGCTGTCCTGCAGCCAGGATCGATAGGTTGGATGCCAGTTTCCCCTCCTCTTGCGTCACCAGCTCTGCAGGGCTGTCCCTGTGTCAGTGACGGTGACAGAGCAGCAGTGGGAGGGAAAGAGATTGCCAGGTGGGCTTAGGCAGAGCCACAGCTAAGATCGGAAGGTGAAGTCCTTGTTCCCTCCTGTGTGACAGCCAAAGGAAGAGCTGTGGGCAGATGTCTTCCTGGGGTCGGCTGCTTCACAGAGCCATTTTCTTCAGCTTTGTGGTGTGGCCCATTCCTTAGGGGAGGCTCAGCCACACGTGTGATGAGCTGGTGTGGGAGGGAATGGAAATCTGGAGAAACTTCATCTTTTGCCACCGGAGTGGAGATGGGAGCCCTTGCCCTCTGCCCCTGACCCACAGCCAGCGTGAAGGCACCTGGCTGAGGAGGAGAGCAGGGTGCACCGCAGGATGCGTGCGCTGCCACCAGGCTCGGTGCTGGTGCTGGGCATGGCTCTTGGCACTGCTGCCCGGGGAGGGTGTGAGTGCTTCTGTGGGCTGCTCTCTCCCCACAGGTGTTTTCTGAGCGGGGCAGCAGCAGCCCCAGGCGTGTTCCCACCTCGGAGCTGTATGACGTTTGCCTGGTGCAGACCGACCTGCTGGAGGCCATTGCCGATGAGGACTATTTCCTGCGCTGCGTGAGGAGGTGTGAGGAGAACTATGACTGCTACCTGGCCAGCATGGAGAAGGACACCCCAAGCCAGGAGAAGGATGGACAGTGATGCCGCCTCCCAGAGCCGAGGGGCTCTGGACTGGGACACCCACCGCTTCCTGCTGTGTGCAGGCAAAGTCCCGGGCTGGGCTTCTGCTTCGAGTTGTCCCTTCTCTCTCCGATGCGTGATGTGCCCACTCGGTCCTACCGGGAGCCCCCATGCCTGAGCACAAGCGTCCCGGGAGCTTGTGTGACGTGATCCCTGGAGGAAACAGCTTTCCTGTCCCGGGCAGCGCTGTGGGGAGCTGCCTGCCTGGCTGGCAGGGCAGGAGCAACGCAGGCAGCCACAGTGTTCACTCCTCCCTTCCCACTCCCACTCTGGTGGCTGGCACTGAGCAGGTGCCCGGGTAAGGGCAGTGTTACCGGCGGCACACCCAAGTGCCGTTTGTGCCACGGTGTTCTCCCCGGCAGAGCTAGCAATGTCCCGTCACTTCTGCCCGTTTTTAAAGCAAACCTTTCTACCTTGTCTCTGTTGTGAGTTTCCTGCCCGTCCTTGGTTCTGTCTGTGCTGGCGGGTGGAAAAGTGCCTTTCTTGGTGGCGTGTTCGTTCTTAGGGCTTAACCGAGTGGGGATGGAGGTGACGGTGGAGGGTTTGGGACCTGAGTGCACCCTCCTGACACTGCGAGAGCCCCCAGCATGGTTGTGTTGAGAGTGGGGCCGAGTTCACACTCTGTCCCCAGCAGCCCCGCAGCGGTGACAGGAGCGGGGGGGGGCATCTTCAGGGCAGGACGGTGGC
>NW_015090880.1:11037694-11072130 GCF_001431845.1 Calidris pugnax
CGGAGAGGTGAGAGCCGCCGCCGTCCCTGCCCCGCTGCCGGCTGCGGGGCGGCGCGGGGAGCCCGGAGCCGGTGGTCCCGGTGGGTGCGGGCTGCGGGAGGGAGCCCCGGTGGGTGCGGGCTGCGGGAGGGAGCCCGGGGGGTGCGGGCTGTGCGGCAGGAGCCGCGGAGAGCAGCCGGTCGGGTGGTTGCGGGCTGCACGCCGAGAGCAGAAGCCTCGGGGGGTCCGGAGTGTGCACCGGGAGCCCCGGGGAGGTACGGGCCGTGCACCGGTAACCCCCGTGGGCGTAGGTTGTGATCTGGGAGCCCCAGGGAGCAGGAGCACCGGTGGGTTCAGGCAGGGAACCCTGGGGAGTGAGAGTCCGAGTGGGTGCGGGCTGTGCCCCGGGAGCCCGGGGGACGGGATTCTTGGGCAGTGGGAGCCCCGGTGGGTGTGAGTTGTGCACCGGGAGGCCCAGGGAGTGGGAGACTCGGGGGTACAGGCTCTGCACCGGGAGCCCCGGTGGGTGCAGACAGAGAGCCCTGGGGAGCGGGAGTTCAAGTGGGTGCAAGGCTGTGCCCCGGGAGCCCGGGGGACGGGATTCTCAGGGAGAGGGAGCCCCGGTGGGTGCGGGCAGGGAGCCTGGGGAGTGGGAGTCCCAGGGGGTGCAGACCGTGCAGCGGGAGCCCCAGGGAGGGGGAGCCTGGGTTGGTGAGCCCCAGTGGGTGCAGGTGGGGAGCCCTGGGGAGCGGGGGGCTGTTGCACTGCTGCGGGGAGCCAGCTCGCTGGGGCCGGTGGGGACCCAGATGCTGACTCGGGTGCTCTCCCCGCAGGAGGTGGTGGGCAGAGCCGGGCCAGCACCGAGCCAGGCCGGATGGGTGGCACGGCAGGGCTGGGGCCCGGGGACCCCCGGGGTGGCTGAGCCGGCCCATGGCGGCGGGCACGGGCTCCTTTGCGTGGGCCACCTTCCCCGCCATGCCCACGCAGCGCGTGTACTGCAGCGCCGCGCACCGCGACGGGCAGCTCTTCGTGCTGGGCGGCTGCGGGGGCAGTGGGCGAGCCCTGGGTGCCGCCGAGGTGCTCGACCTCTCGGCCCAGCGCTGGACCACGCTCCCACCACTGCCCACACCACGGGCCGGCGCCGCTGCCCTCGCCCTGGGCAAGCAGATCCTGGTGGTGGGCGGCGTGGATGCGGCGCAGAGCCCCCTCGCCTCCGTCGAGGTCTACCATGTGGATGAGGGCAAGTGGGAGAAGAAGGCAGCGCTGGCTCAGCCCTCCATGGGCATCTCAGCTGTGCAGAGAGGTGAGGGCTGGGAATGGGACTTGGCTGTGAGTAGCTCTACCACCTGGAAAAGCAGGGATGTAGCGGTCGGGGATGCTCGGGTGGGATTTGAATCCCACTGCTGCTTGGGATGCAGCATGAGGCTTTCACTCAGCAAACGAAGTTGCCACTTAACAGCAGGGTCATGCTTCTGCCCCAGCAGCCGTGTTGCAGCTCAGGGCTGGGCAAAGCAGAGCCCCTCCAGATATGGGAGCCTTCCCCAGCTGCCCTGGTTGGGAGCCGTGCCGGTGTGGCCAAGCACCCTGCTGCAGCCCGACTCGGTCTGCTGTGCCTCGAACACATCGTGATTCCAGCCCAAACTTTGCTGAGCAGCTTCAAAGCCTTGGCACAGCCCAGTAGCTCGCAGGCTGAGGGCTGGGGTTGGTGCCATACGTGGTGCCCACATCTGTTCCTTGTCTGGGGACACCGTGGCTTGGCCCCGGGCTGCAGAGGGGTGGGCAGGGCAGAGGGGCCGTCAGGGCAGAGGTGGGAGCGGGCAGGGGTGCCGGCCGCACCGGGAGCGGGAGCAGGATTTGGCAGCATGGCTGTGTTGCCATGGTGTCTCCAGGGAGATGGTACTGCCGAGAATAATTAGAGCCGATGGCCTTGTGCTCCGCTGTGCGCCGGATGGATGGGGTGGAGATGGGGGCGAGGGGGTCCCGGCAGGGTCGGGGCACTGCTGGGCTCAGGTCTGGTTGCACTCACCATCCCCTGGCCACCCTGGAGCAGCAGGTGGCCATGGGGCTCAGCAGCATCTGTGCTGCCTGTCCTGGAGGGCACAGGGGGACTCCCTGCCCCACGGCACTGCCCATGGCCCCCCAAACTCCACCGCTGCCTCTTTTGCAGATGGGGTTGTCTACGCGCTGGGGGGAATGGGTGCAGACACCTCTCCCCAGGCACTGGTCCGCGTCTATGAGCCAGCAAAGGACCACTGGCAGCCCCTGCCCTCCATGCCCACCCCATGCTACGGGGCCTCCGCCTTCCTGCAGGGCAACAAGATCTTCGTCCTGGGTAGGTGCCACTGGGGTGAGCCGAGCATCCCCCCGCACCCCTGTCCTCTCCCTCCACTGCCTCCCTGGACCAGGGAGTGACCTGGTGCACCCCAGGGTGGCTCTGTGCCGCCCTCCCACCCCAGCACTGCAGCCGGCGGGTCCCATCCCGCTTACTGAGCCCACAGATGGTGCTGGCTCAGGGTGCTGGCAGCCGCAGCATCTGGTCTGTGCGCAGGGGGCCGGCAGGGAAAGCTGCCCGTCACCGCCTTCGAGGCCTTCGACCTGGAGACGAGGAGCTGGACGCGCTACCCCAGTGTGCCCAGTCGCCGCGCCTTCGCCGCCTGCGCCATGGCCGATGGCGTCGTCTTCAGCCTCGGGGGGCTGCAACAGCCAGGACCCCACAACTTCTACTCCCGTCCCCACTTTGTCAACACCGTGGAGATGTTTGACCCTGCACAGGGTGAGACCCGTGGCCCTGGGTGCGGTGGGAGCATTCCCTGTGGGTCCGGGAGGACTCCCTGGGTCTTGGTGAATGGTGTCCATGCCTGAGGGACGCAGTTCATCCAGGCTCTGAGCACCCCTTGCACCCATGGCGAGTCCTTCCCGGCGCTCCCTGGCCTTGGGGAGCTGTTAGCCCTGGCCTTGGTGTGCAGAGAGGAGCCCTGATGGGCGATGCTCACACCCTCTTGCCCCCTAGGTGTGTGGAGCAAGCCGAGCCGTGCCATCCGCATGAGGGAGAAGAGAGCTGACTTCGTGGCCGGCTGCCTGGGAGGAAGAGTGGTGGCCGTGGGTGGCCTCGGTAATGCCAGGGGTAGGCGTGTGACCGTGTTCCTAGCCCTGTCCTTTGTGGCATGTCAGTGACCGGTGTGGTGGCAGGCAGGTCAGCTGTGCAAAACTGTGGTGGTACTGCAACACCCTCCACAGCCACGTGGCCTCATCTCTGCCCACCATGTCCCTTCTGTGCCCCCTAAGTGCTGGGGGGACCATACTGCCCTGCCCCAGTGAGCTGCTTGCCCCTTCTGCACCCCGGCCAGCCTTTCTCCAGCTCACATGCAGGGTGCTGGGCTCGCACAGCCCATGCTGGCTTAGCTTCGCCATGCGGGGCTGCAGCGCCGCATCCCTCTCCCAAGAGAGCTGGGGAAAGGTTAGTGCTGTCACTCAGCAGTGGGGATGCAGCGGGGAGGGCTGCCGGGGAGCCTGGCACCGGCTGCAGTACCCCCAGCCCCTGCAGCAAGGGCTGCCAGAGCCCACCGAGCTCACCAGGGGCGATCCGGACCTCCTGGTGCAGGGCAGGAGGAGGCGATGGGGATGGTGAGCCGTGCTGGCTGGATCCCTGTGGTGTGGCATTGCTTCCGAGCCCTGCCGGGGCTGGGGCTGCCCTCCCTTATTCCCCGGTGACGGCTGCGGGGTGCCGGTGTGGGGGCAGAGCCCGCAGTGCGGCATCAGTGCCGGCAGCCCTCCCTGTGGGGACGCTGCTAATTCTCCTGTGCCCCTGCTAATTGTCTCTGGGATTGCAGAGTCCCGGCAGCCCAGGGCTTGGGGATGCTTGGGGCATCACAGATGCGTGAAGGGGAAAAGGCAGAGCCTGGGGTGCGGGGAGGGCTGCAGGGGGGAAGCTGATGCTGTCCCGTTTCCCGCAGGGAACCAGTCCTGCCCACTGGACTCGGTGGAAGGGTTCAGCCTCTCGCGGAAGAAGTGGGAGCCATTGCCCCCCATGCCCACCGGCCGCTGCTCCTGCTCCAGCTGCCCGGCGCCCAGCCTGCTCTTCGTCATCGGTGGGGTGGCCCAGGGCCCCAGCGGCGCCGTCGAGGCTCTGTGCCTCCGTGAGGTGCCCTGAGCAGGGCCATGGGGACCAGCCCCGGCCGAGCACCAAGTGCCTGAAGACGGGGGACAGGGTGTGCACGTGCCCGTATGTGTGGGTGACCCAGCTCCAGGGAGCTGCCGTCCCCTGACGCCGGAACACTGGGGCAGTTGTGGTTTCTCGCCGTGCTTCGGAGACCCCTCTTGGCTTCTGCACCGCTGTGGCAATGGAGCCTGGGGCAAAATCCTGCCTGGCGGGAGGGCCGTGCCCGGTGGCACGGAGGGAGCGGCAGTGGCAGGACTGTCGCTGGCTGCGCTGCCCCGTCCGGCCCCATCCGTGCCGCGGCGTGTCCGTGCCGTGTGTGTAGCAGTGAGTCCTGTGTCGTCGTAGACCCAGTCGATGTCTCATGTAGCACAGAGGTGCCCTGTAGCTCAGTGCCTAGGAGGTGATGTAGCACCTCGAATAAATGAAAGACATGGAATTTTACCCTGCTGGAGTCATGTTGTCCCTGGTTATGCTGCTCTGGGCAGGGATGTGCTGCAGCTTGTCGGGGAAAAACCCCTTCCACGGGAGAGCCTGGCCAGCCCTTCCCCAGTGGGGCCCTGTGCTGTGGGGCAGGGATGGCTCTTGCTCCTTTCCCCAGTGCTAGGGGGAGTGGAGCCATGCGATGTAAAGTCCTAGCTCTCCCTTTGGAGAGAGAGCTGAGCAGTGGCTGCTCTGCCTTGGCACAGCCTTGGTCCTACTCGGTCTCTCCCATGGGTAAGGGGGCCATTGCAGGTGAAGGAGCAGCAGGAGAGGGGCTTTGTTGGAGAGAACTGGGATGTGAGAGCAGAGAGGGAACGGCAAGACTGCCAGGATACTGAGAAATAAAATGAGATGCTTAATGACGCTGGGGCTCCTGGGCGCCATCCAGCACCACAGCCCTGTCTCAATGGATGGAGCATGTCTGGTGCCCAGGAGAGACAGATCCAGCTGTGTCCAGCTCTCCTGGGAAGGAACACCACATCTTCCATTTACCGGCGCTGGGAAGGGAAGGTAAGCTCCATACCGGTGCTGTCCGTAGGTGACATTTAGGGGTACACAGCCAGACCAGTGAGGGGATGACCCCTCAGTTGCTTGGTGCTGTGGGTTTGCCTGAGCCTCGTTGGTCTTGGCTCCATGTAGAGTCACGTACCCCAAAGCACAGAGCAGTGGCTGCAGACACAGACGAGGGATTCGATCTTTCACTGATGCGGCATTGGAAAGATCTTGCAGGTCTGGGTAAATATCAAGCGCAGATACATGACCTTTCGGAGAAGACAGTTGGCACAATCCTGGGATGGGGTAGCAGGGCCAGAGAGATGGGAGGCCAAATCCTGGCAGAGCGCAGCAGCCTCCGGCACACCGCTGGGGCCGGCTGTGCTGTCTGCCGGGGGCGTCGTGGCATGGGGAAAGTTGGAAACAATTTAGAGAAGAGCATTCACAAGATGTTTTCAGTGTTGTTGCCCCATCACCTCCACTGCCTACCCGGTGCAGTGACCACAGGCTCTGTCCTGATGTGCTGCAGATGTGGCCATTTGCCTGCGTTTCGGGAGGAACATCCTGGGATACCTGGGCTGGTGGTACCTCAGCTGAAGCCATCCCTGCATCTGCCTCTGGAGTTGCCATAGAAACCACCGCTGTGCCGGAGCCAGCATCAACAGGGAGCCCCGAAATAGTGATTGAGCTGTACCTTGGTGGCTGGGGGGGTGCGCTGGCAGCCAGAGTAGGACAGCATCTCACACTGTGCCAGGGGGGCTGGACAGAGGGACCCTTTCCTCCAAGCACAACATGGCTACAGCCTTTTCCTCTGGATATTGCAGCAGCACCCCATTTTCCCAGTGCTCCCCAACCTGTGCTCTGCCCCAGTGGGCTTTTCCTTCCCAAAGTCCTGGGAGGTGACAGAACCCTCAGTGCTGCCATACACTGGGGTACTTCCCCACAGCCTGCCAACCCTTTCCAGAAAGCACTGAGGTACGTATCTTCACTCTCACCAAAACTTTAGTCACAGGAGACCCTACATCACTGAGCTGCATTGGAAATGCAGGCCTGATTAATAAGCTTTTCCCGCAGGAGCATCGCATGGATGGGATAAATCAGACGCTGAGTCACTGGCAAATTTACATCCCTGTGTGCCAACTTTGCAGTTTTCCCTGCAGCTGATGGGGCGCCCGGTGCTGCTTTTACCAAATTCAAGACAAGAGCTGGGAGATGTCAGAAGAGGAAGCCATTACTTGGAAGCCTCTTGCTGTTGCATGTCCCCATTGTGGCAGTCTTTCTGGCAGCGCCGATGCTCAGCCCAATGTGCCTGGTGGTCCCTGTCCCACAAGAGGTCTGCCCATTTCTTGGCAGCACCTTGCCTCAGGCATGCAATTGCCTGGCACATCAACCCAACACCACACCCTTTGGTTTGTTCCACCCAACGTGAACATAAACCTGTGACCTCTTTTCTAAAAGTGTGGATTTCTCATTCTTTGCTGTCTCTTCTTCTGGGCACAGGACCTGGATCTCATCCAAATGAGGGGAGGAGAGCAGCCAGGACGATGGCCAGTGACATCTTGGGGTGGATGGAGAGATCTTCAGGCAAAGGGATAATGGCTCTGACCACCCTCGAAGACTAACACGTTATTAACTGAAGAGGTCCTGTGAGTTTATAATGAAATGTGCTTATGGATTAAAAAAAAGTTGAGGGATGTACCAAGTATATTGCTGTCCATCTCCTGGCAGCTTCTGCTACTTTTTACTAAATGAAAGGCTTCAAGTATCTGGCCACCCTCCCTAATGCTAGAAGCACGGTCTGTTACTTCAGATATAAAGAGAGCTATGAGCCAGCGCCTGGCAACGTGGTTAATCTCCCCAGAGCGTGTTATGGATGGGGGAGACTGGAACGGGAGGTAGCTGTCAGACCTATAATTAAAAAAATGTGTTTCATTATAGAAATTTATTTCCGTTGTCAGGAGAGATGGAAATATAAAAATCTCATTTATCATATTCCACAAATTCGGTAGACACTTAAACCAGAAAGCTCCATCCACACCAGAAATAGGAACAGCTCTGTATAATAACTAAAATAATGTGACGAGCCTTATCGCCGGTGTGCAAAGCACCGGCAAATCCTTTCCTAAGGGCAGTGGAAGTGCTGTAAAGGGGCATAGGGCTCTGCAGTCTCTTCTGAAGGGAGCTCTGAGCCAACTTTCCAATTATGACCAATAAAATGATGGAAAATCACCATTTATGATGCAGGGCATTATTGGACCTGCACACACAGCAAGGCTCTTGGCAGCAGTGCCGTGCACCAGGCCGTACAACGGAGCTGTAGGCAGTTCAGGAGCAGAACAAGGCTTTTATTTACTCTACAAGTGCAATAGACATTAATGTTCCCATCAGCACGGCTCTCTGGAGGGCAGGTTTGCCTTCCAGCCCATGGCTGCCTTGGACAGCCCAGCCATTATCCCATCCCTGGAGCAGGAACACGATCCAGACTGCAATTCACTGCTCTGGTGCTAGAAAATCAACCCGTTAGAGGCTCAGTCATGCAGCTGAGAGTTAACAAGCTGCCGTGGTAAATCCGAGCTATTTATACCAGTCCAAGTGCTGTAGTGACAAGCAAAAACAATGCAGCAAAGTCACTCCAATAAGTTTTTTATGGGTAAAAGTCCAGAATATATATATATATTTAAGTGAAAGCTTTATTTCTGAGGGATTTGATTAGGAAACCAGATATATACATCAAGAAAGCCATTGTTTTGACACCTCTGAGCTCCAAGCTGCCTTTTATACTAAAGCCAAAAGAGCATAAAGGGGAATGCGAGTAGCTCTCTTAATCTATCCATGAATTTATATCAACCTTATTTCTACAGTGGTTTACTGCTTATGGACTATCTTCAGAACCAGCAACCAGACATTCTAACCAGTATTGAATTGTTTTGAATTAAAGGAGAGAAAAATAGGCAAGTAAGTGTGCCCACTCTCCATTCCTGAAGACGGAGGCTACAGAAGTACAAGGGGAAAAAATTCCAGTAAAACCATATTTGAGAATCTTTCTCCGGGGAGTGTTTAGATGAGGGATTATTTTTGTCATACTTCTAATGGGTGAAATTAAATCATGCAGCGTTTCTGCAAGAGATATTTACATGAGAGACCACACAGCCTCTGGACGTGAGGGACGTGGGTGCCATGGCCACCCTGCTCCTGTGGGGGCTCAGGCCTCCTCCTCCTCCCCTGCCCTGTGATGGCCCCTTGTGCCTCAGGCTCTGGCCAGGCGCCTGCCATGGTCCTCCTGGGGAAAGCCTGGAGCTGGGGCTGATCCTGGGATCCATGTGCTTGGGGTGAGATCCAGGGACTCCCAACCCCAGGGTGGGATCCATGGAGAGACACTGGGCCCAGCCCTGGGGCGGCCATGTAGGCCAGGCCTGCCCTCAGCCTGCAGGGCTGTGCTCCCCCCCCAAGGCTCTCCCCACAGCGAGGGGGCACCAGGGGATGGTCCCCCCACACCAAGTGGGGCTTATCCCTCTCTCTCCATTTGCCTTCTCCCCACAGGGGAGCGTGGTGGCATGGACACCACCAGGTAGGAGAGGCCAGGCATGCTAGGACCCATGGTGAAGGCCGGGAGCTCCCAGCGAGAGTGTCAGCTGTGAAAAAACCATGAATTTTAACGTCTGGAATATCAAGGAGATGTTGAGCACGCCGACAACCACCGGGTGAGCTCGGGCCATGGGGTGGAGAGGAAAGATCATGAGGAAATTGTCTATAAAATTAAACACTTTGGGTGTTTGATAGTGATGGGGTGAAACACAGCTCTCTGGTTAATTGCAATCTGGTTAATGATGGTTAATTAGCCTCCTCCATGATCCTGTTTATGCCTGCATTGCACCCAGCCTGCCAGGCACTGCGATAGATCCACCATTGCAGGGATTTAAAAACCAGCGTTGGCTGAAAGATGTGCTTGGGTTTATTTGGGGGAGTCCTGTGGCCTATCTACGTCTAATTAGATAAGTTAAATGTTCCCTTTCGCCTTGTGCAGAGAGTAGATAAAATGAATTGTGATTTGCAATATTGTTACACGTTATGTAACTCTAAAATTATTCCATATCCTGCATTTATACGCATGGCTTAATTTTTCTTCCCAGTAGAAGTCAGAGAGCAGCTAGAACTCCCTACATCTACAATATATAGTTATACAGCAAATACTGTTTGGATGTAACATCTGGAGAGCAAATACATAAGAGGCTGCATTTTTTACAGCGGAGCATCACCTTTTGCATCACATGGCTAAAAAACAGAGCAAGATTTATCCCTTGTTTGACTCTGGAGCAGCTAATTGATGAATTTGGTCCTCCGAGCCTCTGTTAGTTAAATAACCCACTTACATAACTAACTGTTGTTCAAATTCACAGTTTTAGTCATACTGTCTCTTTGGCCTGATGTTACCACAATGATGGATGATAATGAAAACGTAATAGTGGTTTTCTTGCCCATTATAAAAATATTTGTCATATATATATGAATTAATTGAATTTTGCACAGATGTGGGGGTCAACGGGCAGCCAATTCAGGGAAAAATAGGTTTTTATCTGTCATGGTTTTGTCTTTATAAATATGCATTGCATAATGCTATTGTCTTTTTGGTACTTGCAGTTTTCTTTTTAATTTTTTTTTTCCAATAAGTTGCTTCTAAGTAGTTTGAAAACCCGTGACTGAAATTCTGGTCAGAGATTGACCAGGAGAAATGTAGATAATATATTTAAAAATACATAACATTATATATAACAATATATAATTATATTTCATATTATATATAAAATATATAATATAGCTTTAAAAAAAATATATAAATCATTCTGTGAGTCATGCAATAGGAAGGGAAATAAGTGGAATAAGTACAGGTGCTATTTGGAAAGGGATCACTTGAATTCCTCCTCCCAAGTAGCCTATCAGCCATGAAGACTTCCCTTTTAACTCATTTATTAATGCAGGAAGAAAATACAGTCAAGATTTTAACACCCACTCCTCAGCATTCCACATTTTTTGCAAGTGAGTTCAAAAGGGTCAAATAGGGCATAAAACGTTACTGAAAATGCAGCTGTGTTTTTGGAGGAGTTCAGAAGGGGTAGAAGGTTCTCAGGAGGAGAATTAACTTTTTCTAAAGGAAAAAAACCAGTTACTCATAGGAGCGTGTGAGTGTATGTGTGTGTTTGAAGTAAGGGAAAAAGGTGTTGATTGCTTTTCCCCATCTCACTTCTGTTACTAGAAACCTTTCTCACCACAGCAGGGTATACTGTATAATTCCCAGAATACTGTCTTTCAGGGAGCTTTAAAAATTAAGCATAAAATCAGCATATAATCTAGGCAGGGGTATGAATCATGCTGTGAGTTCTTTGCAAGTTTGAGTCAGGGTGTTACTTCTGAGAGCAGCTGCCACCATGTCCCTAAGAAATGCAGAGCTCCAGGGACACAATACCCTCATGGCAGCGGTTCTGCAGAAGCCCAAGATTTCTCTGAGTTTTATTTTATTCATTATCTCTCTGTCATATGCACATGTGTTTCTTCATAACTGCTAGCAGCCTGAGAAATACGGTGGGGGAACCAAAGTCCCCATTTTTCCATTTTTTATGTATGAATATTGACATAATAGAGATCCTAGAAACGCAGGAGAAGGCAGATTATCTAGTTGGACACTTTAATATCAGGGCCCCAATTATTTAAGAAGGCGGGAGGGGGTCACATGGATAGAATGACAGCTATACGGAGGAGAAAACTTAGACTTAATTTAAGTGTATCGACCAACTACACCATTTTTGTGGATTGAAATGCCAGACTTCATTAGGGAAAGTGCCGTGTTAGAGCAGCAGCGCTGCTGCCTGCCCAGGCAGAAGGGCAGGTGAAGAAAGATCACAGAGGATGTGAGAACAGCAGCCGCAAAAGCAATGATGCTTCAATCAGCCTTTTATCAACTGGAGAAGCGTCACTGGGGCGTGATGCTGAAAGGACATTTTCAGACACCATAAATACCTGCCTCAGCCAGGGAACTCCCCGGGGAAGAGACGTGTCTGCCTTGGTCCTGAGCGTTCAGGGCATTACTCTTGTACTGTTGCTGTGAGAGTGACAGTGGTGACCTGGCGTCAACAGCTCTGCAGGAGGAACAGAAGCCAAAAAATCAACTGCTGTTTAATTTCAAAAAAGACACTGATGTAGTAATAAGGAAGCTCTTTAAATATAAATTAAACCGGACAGCCAAAAGGGTTAAAGGCTTGCCTGAGGCATAGACATTATTTAGACCTCATGTTGAAGCTCTGAGCCTGCCAGCTCTCAGATCAGACAACAGAAGGACCAGTACCAGACTGACATAGTAAAGATAACTACTGAAAATGAGAAGGCATCCTTCAAGAAATGAAAGACAAACAAAACCAGAAGAATAGAAATCAATGTTACGATTTTAAACTGAAGTTACGAGAATTTTCTTGTTCCATAAGAAAAGCAGTAACTTGCATAAAAGCTACTAATATACCTGATTCCAAAGACATAAGAAGCAAAAAGGCTGCCAGAGAATACATAAGGCCAATATATGATGAAAATATTAAAGAGATCTTCAAAAAGGATGTTGCAAGTTAAGGGCTACTTGGGCCGTTATCCTACACGGCTTATTTCTGCGGTTGAGAGAAAACTCCCAAATTTAACAACCTCACTCAATCCATTATCCCATGAAATTCCATTCCACATAGCAGAGTCACATATTTTGAAGTCTCCTTAAGGTCCCAGGATAAGCAGAAAATGAAGGATACTGCCAGGACAAAAACTGAGAAAGCAGCCATAAAAATCCCAGGCCTTGGAGGAATGAGAAACCAGGGCTGTAAGTACTGGCTGGAGGATGGCTTCAGACTGGGGGGACAAAAACCCTGTCTCCAGATGTCTGATTCTTAATGTGGTCGGGGATATGTTTTGTTTAAGTAAACAGGGCTGCTCTGCAGAAATCCCAGTCTCCTCCTAAGAAAAAGGCCCTGCGACCCCCTGCAATTGGCAACCAGCTCAGGACAAAGGGCTAGCATGGTTTCCAAGGTGAGGAACATCCGGGCAGTATTGAATCACAGCTGAATGAATAATGGAGTGGCTCGTAGAAAGTAAAAATGACCTTGAGGAATTAAAACAAGACCAAAGCCTGAAATCTGGAAACTGGAGGCAGTGTTTGAGCTGAATAACCAAGAGGGATTTCACTGTAGTTAATGCATTAGGGTCAGTACCAATATTTGTAGAAATTCCTTTTACGATATAGTGGAAGTGATTTGCAGCAAGCAGGTCATGCCATTCCAGGGGATAGAAAGCAGAAAAATAATTTTATGCTGTGGCAATTCCCAGTGAAGAGATGGCAAATAGCTGGAAGCTGCAATAGCAGCCAGAGCTCCTTGATTTAAACTCCTCCAGGCACCTGGATGCTGAAGTTCCTCTGCACCCAAAGCCAACACCGATCCTTGCTCATTTGCTGAACACATTGGCAGGCGGCAAATAGTGACAATGAGAGCAGCATAGCAGATCTGGAGACAGTTCCTATAGATACGGACTAAAGCCAGGAGGAAGAGCAGGTGAACAGCAGCTCCCAGAATTTCAATTGGGTTTGTTGTGATGCAGTCCTGGTCACTAAATGAGGAGGAGCCGAAAGGGCTGGGAGATTTTCTGGAGGGGAATCAGGAGAAGAGGAACTATATGGCACTGATCCTACTCAAGATTACTACCAGGAGAAAAAGACCTCTTCTTTGGGAAAGAGGCTTTCCTGCACTTTGAAGAGATATGTCAGGAAGGTGTAAGTGAGCTTCACTCGCAGTGCTTGGGAAGGAAAGGGATGTTGGCACAGTGTCAGTGGGGATGACAGAACCACATAAAATCACAGCAGTACTGCGGATAAATGTTATTTTGCAAATTGTAGAAGATTCAATGTGCTTTTCCAACTGACTCGTAAACCTTGGTGTTGGCGTGTAAAGATAGATCCAAACCTGAGAATAAAAATTACCGATTTTATAAAAGACTGATAATGCCTATGAAAATTTGAAGTTAAGAATTTTTAGCTTGCCAGTGCCCCTAGAAACATCTAGGAACCACGAGGGTATTTATTGCATGCTGTATTTCTCTTGGTGTGTTGTATCTGACAGCTGTTTGCAGGCAAGGCAGAATCTTTGAATGGAAGGTGAACGTTTGCATATGGTTGGGCTAAAATATTTGGAAGTGGAAATTGAAACTTAGAAAAATGAAAGAGGCTCCCAAAAGATTTTACTTCTGTGGAGGGGGAATTCCCACTGACAACATGGAAACTGAGACTGCAGAGAACTAGCTGACTCCCCAGATTTGCAGAGGGCTGGAGATTTTTTACATCCTGCTCATATTACAGAAAGGGTTGGAGTTGCCAATATTGCTATACCTTGCGTAAATTTAGGTGGGAAAAACAAACTGTTCCATTGGTCAGCAGAGGATGATTTAGCATTTTTTGGAGCTGACAAGGAGTTATAGTGGCACTTGTCTTACATATATGAACCTGGGTTTGCTTCGGATGCATGTGCTAGTGCAGATACCATAGGAACACCATGGACACAAATGCGTGAACGATTTGAGGAATGGGTTGTGTTAGCAGAAAGCTAAAAGTTCTCCTGAGATAAACTATTGCATCACTTGGGAGTGACTTCTAACTGGGATTAAATATCTAGGATGTTTCCTCACTGTTTATAAGGCAGGGTTTATATTTAGGATGGAGCATGCATCCCTGCAGCTCAGGCATCCTGAAGGGAATGGTCAGGTGGTTAGAAGAGCCGTGGTTGCCTGATCATGGATCTGATCACAGATCTGACTGCGGTTGTCTGATCGTGCTGTCACGGACAGGCCTGGGCCAAGCATGGCCAAGCTGATGTATTGCCCAGATGGTCTTGTTAGTAAATTAATTGCCAGCAGTGTTAAGCAAGGGAGAAAGAAATGGGTTGCTCAGGGGAATGAATGTATTCAAAAGAGACATCTGTTTTGTGTCCTAATTGTGGAAGTGCCATCGTTCCAAAACCAACCACTGAGATAGTGGACTTAAAACAGAAAAATTAGGCTCCAGAGCAGCCAACAGCTGCCTTTGGTTGTAGTGTCAGTACAGAGTAAGCCTGGGAAGTCACTTGGCTCATAAAGTCCTCTCAGCTCAATACTTCTCAAAATGCTGGTCATAAAAGTCTTTGTTATAGGAATGTTGTACTTCAGGCATTAAGTAACATGAAGGGACTGAGAAAATGAGCAGGTTATGGGATGTGATATTCACCAGTTGTACCAGGCACTGTTAAAGGGGGTTTGACGGGACAGTAAAGCACTTAGGGGCTATAAAAACCCTTCCTTAAACTAAGAGAGAGCTTTTTTGGCTAGAAGACAGGAGGATTTAGAAAACTGGTGCAGGAGATGTGATACTCACATTGCAAGTAGGGGTCCTGCCCATGTCGGGTCATGGCAGCCCGTGTGTTCACATCTCTCCCTGACACACTGGCTGTAGATTAATTTTTTTTTTTTTGGAAAGCTTAGCTGAGATGGAAACAAGAAGTTGTGCTAGTAAAAGTTGTATTCAGATTTCTTTCTTAGTAAATTTGGGGTCCAGAGACACATCAAGGGAGAATTTTTTAATTTGGACAGATTTATCAGGCTTTTTGAGAATCCAGAAACCCATACCTCATCTATTTTTGCCTGCAGCTCAGTGTACTCCATGAGCTTAAAGCCAAAAGTATTAATACGATATTGTTACTGACACCACTATATAATGAAGAGGGAGACTGAGCAGTTCAAGTGCTGCTGCTAAATCCCTTCCCTGTTGTGCGTATGATGATTGGGCTCTTTCCAAAACCGGGGATTAGCCGAACACATCACTGCTAATAAATATTGGGGTGATCATCTTTTGTTATACACATGAATTAGTCTCCTGTTCCTTCTCCTTTACTTATCTGATTTGGTATGGAAGGAAAATCCTGTGCAAAAGTCTCTTTCGTCAATTTCGGTCTGTAATTCCCAGTTCCAAAGGCAGCAACACCTCTCTCCATTTTGGTAGCTTAAAAACCAGCAAGAACTGGGAGTTTAAACTTGACCTAGCTTAAGCACTCCATCAGACCTTGTGGATGTGGAGCAATGGAATAGTGATCATGTGAAAAATGAAAAAAAATCTATATCTTTGCTAGCAAAAAATTGAAGCCAGTCTCTGTCAGAACGAGAAGCGATGCAGCTGTGCGGGGAAACCCTTGGCTGAGGGAAGCTGGTACCATGCCATGATCCTAGTCCATAAAGCGGCAGAAGCCGTGTCTCTGAAAAGGAGTAAAATCTGAGCCACACAGCCCAAAGTCAAGGCTAGTTGGAAAAGGTTTATTGGGTGATGCTCAGGGGAAAGAAGAGAACTTTTGAGTAACATGTTATTATGTTTGAAATATTTCTAACAATTCACATCCATTTCTCCAGCCATATGCTACCTATTTATTTGTTGTTCGAGTGTGTCAGACTGAAGGCAACTGGAGAATAAATGCTCAAGAAATGTCAACTGTCAGTCCGAAAGGTTTACTTTTTTGGAGCTGCCTTTCAAAATAGCCAAGCAGCATCTGAGTTACAACAGCAATTATTTGCTAGGAGCAAACCCCAAGGTGTCCCTTAATCTAGGACTGACAGGTAGATAGGATGAACTGAGTTAGCTGGCCAGTCCTGGTTTTGGTCTTCCCTCTGCAGGATGTGCTGGAGAAACATCTTCAGCCCTGCGTTCATATGGATGTGGCAGTTTAAGAGAAGCTAGTTGGCTTTGCGTAGCAAAACCACATGCTATTAAACATTATGCAGTTATAGGAACAGTACTCTCTGCATGGAGACTGAAAATGAACATGTTGGGGTGGGCCATGCTTGAATGGTTCCAGCAGGTCATGTAGGGAATTCTGTTTGGCTTTTTAATTGCTTGAGACTCATTCACAACGTGCTCTGCCCCATTTCAGGCCTAATAAGTTTTCCATCCGGAGCAGTGCTCCCAGCGACTACTCCAGTTTGAGCGATTCTCAGCTGCTCTTCGGCTCCCAGTTCTGCCCGGAGAATGTGCAGTCGGCAGCGACGCCGCTGGAGCTGGGCACGCAGTTGGGACAGCACAACTCCCAGGACGTGAGTCTCCCTCTCCTTCAGCCTGTGCAGGCACACAGCCACCATTCAAAGTTAATGGAAAATGCTGAAATCAGGTGGTGACATTTGCAAATGTTAGTAACTGCTGAAATCAAGTTACCTTCTTGATCCATATACATATTTACGGTGACTAGATAAAAGAGCAGCCTGGTTGGCTGAAAACCTAATATTTATAACAGATTACTAACAATTTTTATTGGGATGGGTATTATTTTCTTTAATCACATTTTTAAATTACTGAAATAATATGACATTATTTTCAAGTTAATGTCTTTAGACCACCTGAGGTAAAATATTCCATGTATTCCTTCTGTGAAAAAAACTTTGCTTCACTTCATCAGCTTTCTGCAAGAGCGACAGAGGTATTCAGTATTTACTTCCACTGACTGAAAATTACCTTGCTGTATCATTGTTATGGCAGATGCTTGAATGATTTTGGATGAGGAGCTTCTACGCTCAAAATCTTTCTCCTACAGCACATGGTTTCTGATGTTACCAGCCTCACTGAAATAGTTTCTGTGCCGCTAACAGATAGTATTGGATCTGAATAAAGACACCTGAGAGTAAAGATTAGGAAAGAGCAGTGGTGCCAGCATGGTGGCTAGTCCTTAGGCTAGTCCTTAGGTTAGTCCCTAGGCTGTCCTTCAGTTCCAGATCCTATCTGCTCTCCTCTGCATTTTGCTGGAGATCTTGTCCATTAGTTGCGGCAGCTTTTCATCAGACACAAAAAAGGAAATTCACTCTTCCTAATGAAAGAAGACAATTTAATGGAGCTTGCATTTTCTTATGTTTTAAGGAAATGACATTTCCATTTTGGTCACACAGTGCCTGGAAAGTTTGTAGAATTAAGAAGGTCTTTACAGCTTTCACATAAATATTGAATTTCTTCTTCTGATATGTATATTCAAGCATGTGAAAAACTGATCTACAGTCTGGTGATCTACAGTCTTGCTCATTGGCAGCAAAATGGTGTCATTCCCCAGGAGCTTCAATAGGGTTTTCTCTAGATTGGTGTACAGGGAGGTCCCACTGGTATCTTTAACTTTTCCACAATTCCAAGAACAGTGGAATTAATTCATAGTCTCTGTGTTGAGTATGCAGAAAAAAAAATCTGCATACCTGATGATTGCAACCAACTGAAAATCCTCAAGATGAGAAAAAAGCCCGAGTTTGGAGGAATTTGGATTTGGTCTCAGTTCTACAGGGAGTCGATCTAACTAGGCACCCTAAGTGAGCCATAATCGTGCAATTCTTAATCTCCTCATCCAATCTGATCTGTCACGTCCAATCACTGTGATCTCTGTCTGCAAAACACTTGGTATGCAAATGTTTTTTGCTAATTAGTGTTCTGATTATTTTTATACTTCAACATTTTTCTTTCTTTTGTGCAACAGAGTGAGCCCAGTATTTTTACCAAATACCAGACAAAACCACAGTTATTTGATGAAGATGCAAAAGAAAAAAGTTCACTTAATTTTGGTGCAGGAAGACTGAAAAATGTCTTTGAAAATTTTGAAGTAAATAAGAACAAAATAAAGGACAAATACGATCGGTATGTAGACATCCATTTGAAATTTTTTCTGTGCTGGTGATTATCACTCCCTGCAGCTCCTTCTTCTCTTCTGAAAATTCATACATGACATGTTTCTCCGAGAAAAGTATATTTTCAGGTTTTAGATAGTCTCTGATTGGAAAAAGTCGCACGATAAGATAATAGGGTTTATTTGCAATGTGATTTATGTAACACATTCAGCCATAAGCCACAAGGAACAACAGAACTCTAACCTGAATTTACCTTTGTCCTTCTTTATCTGATCAGCAGGGGTTTCTCTCTGTATTGATTCTCTGCAGAAGCCCGTATTTCTCAAAATCTTACAGGCTGTGTTGGGGCTGATCAAAGGGGCTCTGAGGATGCCCTTTACATTTAGGAGAGATGAGGAGACTGCCAAACATAGATGTGAGCAGTGGAAGGTGCAATGATTACACCCTTATAAATCTGCACATATCTCTGCAATTTTACTTGTATACAAGATTTTTATATATTGTGGGCTTGGTAACAGACAAGTGTAATTTGCTAATGGAATTTGCATCTGATCTTTGCCAGATGTCAAGAATTAAATGTACATGTAGGTCCTAAAAGACTTTAAGGAACAAACTAACAGTTTCAAGCTCAAAAATGAAAGATGGCAAACTCCCCAGTGCACCTATAAATAATTCCTAGCTCTGTACATTTTGTAATGTACATCCAAAGTGAAACACATTTTTGTTAAAAGCCTTTGATCAAATCAGGCTGTGTTTCTCCTCTTCTGCAATGGGCACTAGGCTTCTGATAATGCAGAATTTAATTCTCTAGTGCCTATTAGAGAAGAGGAGGGGGTTTGTAAGTGAATTATGAGAAATTAACAAATAGTTTTAAATGTTAGTCAGAACTCTTAATTATCCTTTATTTCTTCTTTAAATTAATTATACTCCTTCCTACACTGCAGACTCACTCCCAGATTAGAAGCCTGTTTATAGAAATAGCTTTATTATCTTTACAAAGATAAATATAAAATTTATCGAGTGTATCCCCCGCAAGTTTGACTAATAAAATGAATATCTTCCTTCCCATGAGGCTAGAAAGATTTCAGAAACCCTGCCTAATTCTCACAACTAGACTCTACCTGGCCTCCACCTTTTTTGGTTGTTGCGATTTGGATCACTAAATGATTGATTTAAAATGACCCGTATCTTGAGAGGAAATAGATTATCGCTTTGCTTAGCAACCGTCCTTGCATTTTGGTTTGATAGGTTAATCATGAATATAGCCTGGTTCCTGATAGGCTCACTCAACTTAAAAGGACAGATAACACAAACCACAGGCATAATCTCAGGAGAAAAGGATTTGCAGTATTTGTTCTTTCTGGCTTGGGCTTTGTTGATGCTGAAGCTTTTCCCATATTTTTCCCCTAGTTATTTTAGTCCAAATACAATACCCATGTATCCCAGCAACTGGCACGTCGCCTCTGCCAAGGCTGGGTCCTTCCGGAGCAGATAGCGCGCTGGTAAACACCCCAGCAGCTAATGGACAGTTGAGTAAATGCCAACTAAAACTTTTGAGTAAGCCACGAACACCAGGGCAAAAATGGGAGAGTTAAAAAAAAATATATTTAATGTATATGATATATATGTGCATGTGTATATATTTTTCCTTAGTCTACACAGCAGAATGCATGCTTTTCTTAAACAAGTAAGGTGACTTCAAAGGGTTATGGCCCCTACAGGAAGCATTTCTGTGCTCAGATTACCCACTATGCTATGCCTTGCAGTTTCATGTCTCTTGCTTACTGTGATCTTTACAATTTCTGTCCGTTTCAGTAACTTACATGTCTGTTTCATACTTGTTGATCTTTTTCTTTTTAGTGAGGTTTTAAGCACCTTTATTTCCAGTATCAAAGACAAGCTCCAAGGGGTAAGTTAATTCAAATTCAGAGTGCAAAAAAATAAACAGTTAGAAACACTACCGACCCTTTGCCTTCTCTCATTTACTGTACTGATATCTGAATTATTACACTGTTTGTCTTGAGCACTCAAATACTTTAAACCAACAATTGTCAATTTTTTTGCATATAGCATTGTCTTTGTGGCCTAACCTTGGGGTCAAGGTCTTTAGGGCCTTGCCTCAGTGTCAGCAGTGGAATTTCTGTGGGGTTGGGGAGCAGAAACAGGCTGTAATGGCTGTCTGCAAATATCAATTCTCTTTTTCTCATGCCTGAATAAAATAGTCTGCTTTCAGGAATAAGTAAACATGATGTGATCTTAATCCCTGAAGGCGAAGGGCTCCCCCCTCCCCACCCTAACGCCTTTATAATTACTTTGATTTTTGTTATTAATGCTATTTTATAGATCAGTATCTCTATTTTGAAACCTGTTAACATTTCATGAGCCTTTTGAGCCATTCCAGATCTCCTTTGGGGTTCCAACCAACAGTTGGACAAATTGTTTCAGGCGACAGATAAATAACCATTTTCAGACTGTTTCATTCCATGAGTTGTAGTCGTCGTTCTGTGGCATTTGGGGCTGTGTTTTTGCAAACAAAGAAAAGGCAATGTATTAGTGTTCTCATTTACCTTTGTTTTTGCAGCTGCAAGCATGCTTGGACAAGTTTGGAGAAATGTTTGATTCAAGAAATAAAACCATTTTGGTTCACCTGGAAACCACTTCCAAGACACGTAAGTCCTTTCTCTATTTCTGTTAACAGCAGAGGGCACAGTCAAACTGCTAAATGTCAGCGTGTTGTCTTTGAGCCGGGGTGAACTAGGCAGGTCATGCCACTCACAGCTGCTCTTCATAAGGGAGAAGAGCAAGGAAGACTTATCCATGGTATGAAGCTGTCTATTTTCCCATTCTTACTCTGTTAGATTTTCCTTTTCTCTATTTTCTTATGCTGTGTCAAAGGGCTGAGGTGTTGAGTGCTTGGACACCATGCATGCATAGATAAATGCACCTCTGTGGTTTTGTGTTCTGCCTGGAGTATGATCTTTTTTAGACTATCTGGAGCACTCATGGAATACACAGTAAAAATAACTTAGATATTTATATCCTGAGTATCCAGTTTCAGTTTTCAGGGCTTTCTAAGATTTTCATGTGTTAGTTTGAAGTCTTCCGTCACTCCTCTGTGCTTGAAGTGATTATATTTTAGATATGAGAAAAAATAGTACTGCTCATTTCTTATGTAAGCAGCGCATAGGGAAGCACACTATTGCCATGATTAAAAGGTGGACTCCCAAAACAGCCAATAATGTGAAATACTTTTGAACAGCTCTGTATCCGAAGTGCCCAGTCACAGCAGTCTTTACTGAGGGAAAGTGCTTCGGTGAAATTGTTTCTAATTTGGCTTAGATCTGAGCCTTTGAGAGTGCATTAATTTTTAATGCTGGTATGATTTTTTATCAACACCCTGTCAGGACTCTGCTCAGTGCTTGCCCTGCTCTGTGTACCACAAGCAGCCAGCTTCAATACATGCCAGAAGCGTGCAGTGAGTTACACTTTGTGAGTTCAAGGCAGCAGGCCCTCACAGAAGCACTTTAATATTCACTGTGCAGTAAAATGCAGTTTCCATGAAGCACAGCTTTGACAGATACCCTTAAAGTCAACACAGCCCTCTCGGGCAAAAAGAGTGGAGTCTGGTGCATTCCACTGGAGGCCGTGATAGCCTGTACGTTTGAAATACCAATCTTGTTATACTAAGAACACTCCCTTGCTGTGCTTGGCAAGTGCTCTTGGTAGGACCTTACTGTAAGCAAGAATCTGTCTGCTTTGGCCAGCACCACAAGCTCCCTATTACGCATTTGCCCATGTCCTAATTACTTCAGTGCCTCAACTTGTCCACTCTGCAGCAGGACTTTGCCTAATTTCATATATCTCATGCACAGAAATTGCTGTCATGGCACTGAAAATCAAATCTATTGTTCATGATTCCCCCTCTTCATTCCATACCATTTGCTCAGCTGTCCTGTTTATTCTCCATGCCCATTTTAAATAAATGTGCCTTCAATGAAATGAGAAACCTCCCAGAGGTGCCTGCTGCTAGATTTTCAAAGCAATTGAGAAGAAAAATTGGCACTTTCTGTAATGTATCACGCTGCAGAATGTTGAATATATAATGAAAATCATCACATGCTCCACAATGTTGTTCTTTTTATATTTCTGGGAGGGTTCATCTGTCACTGGTTAATTGCTGATAAACACTGCCATTTGACTGGTATCACAGTGATGGATAATTAAGTTCCCACTAAATAAATACCTGCACTAGTGCCTTGAAAAGATCCCAACTGAGGCAATTTCCTTGAAAAACTGGTACACAATTCCTAAACTCAGGTGATAAAGAGCTAAACTCTGAGCTGAATGCCAGTGGCTGATGATACAGTACCTTGGGATGTGGGTGACATAGCAGAGACATGGTACATCACTGGCAGTGCAGGATTTCACGCGTAGGAGAGGAATGCAGAAGATGAAGAGGCTCTCTTCAAGGAGAGAAGTAGTACACCAGGACATTCGAACAGCTCTGAAAAGCAAAGAAAGGTATAACTTGAAATCAAGGCTGTCTTCATAAAAAGCTTATAAGGAGTATCACAGGCTTCGTTTATAGCCGTGGGTAGCAAGCACATTTGGCACAGTCTACATAGCCACTGGGCGAGAACAAAACAGAAAATATTTTTCAAAATATATTTCCAAATGGGTTGGGTTGGCATGCTCTATGCAGTAAGATTTAAAAAAAAAAAATTAAAAATGTTCTCTTTTGAGTGTTTGTCCATATGTGCTTGCACACAGTGGATAGAGCTGTGTCTGGCACTGGAGATGAGACAGCATTTGCCTGAGCAGCTTCCACAGAGGCAGAGCAGCTCTATTCCTTGCTCACATCTGGGTGTGCTGTGCGCTGGGATGTAAAGAGGCAAGCGGACCCTGTGTCCTCAGTTCTTCCACCTTCTGTAGAGTTTCTCTGGCTGACTTGCCCACTCATCGTTTGCTCTTTCCTTCTGGTTTCAGCTCCTGTAACTCATTTCTTTTTATTTTTTTCTCATTTTTATTTATATACCACACTCCTATCAAAACTTTTTTTTTTTAAATACAAATCCCCATTTTCACAGCTCAGCCCTCTCTGAACTGCTTTGCTTTTCTGGTATCTGGTAGTTCCAGCTGTGACAGCTCACAACAGCCATATCCTCCGCACCACCTTGACTTCATTGCAAATGAGAAGCGTATTCCCAGCCAGCGTACCACAGGCAGTCCTCTGATGTTCCTGCCAGCAAGGGTGACAAAATAACGTGAAATATGTCCCTTACAGAGGTACGAGCTGGTGCAATTCTCTGACAAAATCCAGTGCCTCGTGGGCAGTTTTGAAACCTGACTTGTTTTGAGACTGCCGACACCCGGTAGTTGCTGGCAAGGTTTCTAGGGGAATTTGCTGTGTTTGTAACAGTGGGGATTTGAGTTGTGAACAGTATGGTCCGGACTGGGACATCCAGTTCAGATTCCCTTGTGTTCTGTATGGATTGAAAAGTCAAAAGGTTTAAAACTGGTAAAGGAAATGCCTTTCCCATGCAGCTGCTCACTAGCAATGCGGTGACCAGCAATGGAAGTTGTTGAGATGAGGTTCTTAATCAGACTCCGAAACACCTCGGCACGGATGGCAAGAGGATGTGGGCGAGAGGCTGTACCCCTCAGTGCTGCACTTGGGGGCCTGGGGCACTCTCTGCCACGGGGCAGGCTGAGATCAGGAGCAGCTCATTCCACAGCCCCCAGTGCAGGTGTCTTCTGCCATGCCGTGGAAGGGGACCCAGGCTAATCAGGCACAAACCCGCCAGCTGATTACTCAGGCTACGTCCCAGCAGGATGCAGCCGTGACAGCCCAAATGTCTCACCCGCTGGCACAGCACAGTTACTGCCCAGGGAGAAAACACAGCGCTCTGCTGAGCTCCATAGCTGTCTTCCCTGCTCGTGTCTCACCAGGTTTGTACCACCTCCTATTTCCCCTACTGAACCCAGGCATGGGGGAGCCAACCTCCCTCCAAAGCATTATTTAAAGCCTCTGGGCTGTCAGTGCCAATCTTGGGAGGAGTTGCATAGATGGTGATAGATAAGCATCAGAAGCAGTTGCTGTTTAATATTCCTAGGCTGGGAGGCTGGCGCTCCCTCCCTCGGCTGCTCAGGCTGTATTTTTCAGCTGTTGGGAGTGCAGCTGCACCTGAGAGCAGGCTGATCTGCTGGGAACCCTCTGAAGCACAGGGTGGCAGACCTACCCCAAGGTCCTACAGCCTTTTATCTCACACCAGATTTCACATTCCATATGTTATTAATATAAACCAGCAGCATCCGGAAACAATGGTGCAGCAAATCAAAACACAGTGATGTTCCAGGTTGTAAAAAATTGTTTTGTTTAGAGTAAAATACCTTAAGAGAGGCACAAGTCTGTGCATAAGCCACTCATTAACCAAGTAAAGATTTTCCCTCAGTGATCAAGTTATTCAATAACTATCTGCTGCAGGGCTTATTTGAAGAATACTTTCTCTGAAGCAGCCGTTCTTGATCATTTTCAAAGGCAAGAGACTTGACTAACAGGGTCCTCGATCTGATCTAGTTTGGCCATCTCAGTGCCTATTTTTTGAAGTCTAGATTAACGCTCGTTTTTATTTTGTTTAATGATGTTTGACAAGTCTGAACACTCCTCTGGTATGGAAGCCAGAGAAGGAAGAAGCGTGCCCCTCCCCTGTACTGAGGGGATTTTTTCTGCAGAATACTCCTACACGTACAAATGAAGCGCATTCAAAAGGCTGGCTGCTGGTTGCTTGCCTGCAGCATGCTGTGCTGAGTCAAACGTATGTGCAGATCACAAGCCCAGTGGATGCTGCTCTATTTTTAGTCTGAGGATACCATGTTGTAAAAGAACAGACAGACTAGGGAAATCAAAAGTTTTAAAAATAATTCTGAACTAAAATTAAGCGTACGGGGAAGAGCAGCAAGCTCAGGTAAGCTTGTTGGTGCTGGCCTTCCTGTGTCCTCACTATGTAGAGAGGGAAGGTGATGAAGTGACGTGAAAGGAGTTTCCTTCCTTCAGTCGCTGCTGCTTTCTTCCTCTTTATAGCCTCGCAGACCAGGAGGGGGCCGGCAGACTCCCAAAAACCTGCTCTCGGACTGCAGGTAGCCCTTAGGTCTAGCCAGGGAGATGCAAACTCTAAAAGGCCCACTCAAACATTCACTCCACAGTTACAAACCCATTCTGTAAGCCACAGCTTTCCCCTGTGATTTCTTGAAAAGTCTAAATCTGTCAGAGCAAAAGACTAAAAGCTTAAAAATGGCAGTGAGAGAGCAGGGACAACCAAATTGCCTGCAACAGCAGAGAGCTTATTAGTTGAAATATGTGCAGATAATCCTCAGAAATCAGCCACGCTCCCGCGGAGAACAAGGCAAAGCCGTGTGTTGATGGGCAGCCTGAAAAATGGAGAAATTCCCCCCGAGCCTCGGTCCGGGAGGTGGTTTAACTCCGTGCATGTGAGGACGACACATGAAGGAGGCCACTGCAGGGTTCCTTCTCCCAAATGCCAGCAGCCTGTGCTGTGCCCAAACATCGCTCCTTCGGAGGAAGGCAAATAGAGCTAAATGTAGAGCCTGGCACAGGGATTCCCTGCTGCTGGGAGGCAGCTCTTGGCCCAGCACCCTGTCCCTCAAGCGGCAGCCCCACCACCCTGCGGGAGCACCTCCAGACACCTCTGCCACCAGACACCTCTGCTCTGCGTGGCTGAATAAGCCAAACGCTTTCAATCTCCTTTCATAAGAGGAGATTATCATCTAAGCACTTAATTATCTTGTAGCTTTTCTCTGCACGTGTCCCAGTTCAGTCTCTGGTTTTTTTTCCCCTCGCACACAGGCGGCTGGGGCTGTGCACAGGTTCCAGCCTCCCCGGGGTGCACAGGGGTTGCCGTCAGCCGGAGCCTGCGCACCGCCGCACGCCACACTGCCCCGTCTCACCTGTAGCCCCTGGTGCTGGCATTTGCGTCTTTGTGTCACCTGCTAATTACCTAAATGCCTGCTGGCTTTTGCACCCAGGTGACTACGGCAGATTTTAAACAGATCTGGCTCATGAGCCAGTCTTGAGGAGCACCATCTAGAGCTACCTTGGCGCCTCATGCCACCCCTCTCAAGAGCTGATGTGTTCCCTTTAATTGAGGCATATCTACTTATTAGCTCTCAACTTTTTTTTCGTATTACTTCCACTGAAAAGCTTTGTTTGAATCTACAGAAAGTCCAATGTGTCGCCTTTGTCTAAGATGTCACCTATCTTATCCTAGTGCATTACATTAGTCTGGCAGAATCCGCCTTCTATAAAATCTTGTTCCATTTTATTCCATTTCCCTCCATGTCTTTGAGTGCTCTTTGCCTTAAGGTCTATTCTAAAACCTTGCACAATATGAGAACAAACTAGTAAGCCCATAATTGCTCAGATCTCATTCCTTTCTTCCTTCCAAAATGTACCTTTTTTTAAATGTCCCTGTTTTTTCACAGAAACAAAGCCTGTGCAATCACTTCCGGCCTGCCTCTCCCTAATAGTTTTTAACTCTTCGACCAATTCCATTTAGAGTTTGACAGAAGGGCACAGCTCCCCGAGACAATTAAGTCCCTGCAAGCTTTAATGAAAAGAGCTGGGCAGGAGGAGGAGAGCTCCCGAGTGCTCTGCAGCTCTGCAGCCTGTGAGAGCATCTCTCTGCTGCTCTGAAGAGCTGAGATAAATCCTCCACGTGCAGGAGAAGCTTCAGCCGGGCTCTCGGCTCCACCGACACCGAAGTCCATCAGACACGTTGGATCTGTAGCGAAAGAGGATTAATTAATTGCAGAGCTCTTGTAGCCACTTGTTGAAATGCAGGCTTTATTCTGATTTTTCTCAGGTGTGCAGTGCTGGTCCGGGACTCCAGAGTTATCCCACCCCCTTGGCTTGGCGATGCTTTGTTTTCAGAGAAGAGCTTCGCATCCTGGTTTGTTCCAACCAGCCCAGGTTCTGCCCCAGCCACCCCGTCTGTACACACCTTCCTGCCCTGTTCACAGGGAAGACCAGACATGTCTGGCAAACGGTTCTTTCTCTCCATCCTAATTTACGATTTCAGGGGGAAAACTTCCACAAGTTTGCTAAGGATTTTTCACATCCACACACGCTGCAAACTGTGCCCCCATGCTGTAGTGTATTAGGCACAGCAGTGATTCCTGTAAGAATCGTTGCAGCTGCATAGGGGGAGTTATATTGTACAGTCATTTAACACAAATCTCTATTTTTTTTTATCAGGTTTTCAACAAGACTGACTGAGGCCAAGAGCATCTTGCTCCAATTTAAAACCCCCCCAGGGGGTCTGTTCACCCACAGGACACTGCTGGGGCCCCCACTACCTTCCAGCGTTCCAGCTGCAGCTGCCCAAGCGCTGAGCACAGCTGCCTGGTTCAGATGGTTTCTGACCCCATCTCTTCCCGTCCCTGGCAACTGGAAATCCCAGTTCTTTGCACACTCCTGCAGAATTTCCCACTGTCCCTTCAGGCAGCTTTCCTTTGGTTACCAGCCTCCTGCGCATTTCTATCATGTAGTCTCTGGCTGCACTTCTTAGCCATGAACCTCTCACATCTCCTTGCAGTTACCAGCAATACTATTCTTCCCATCACGTGTTCAAGCTCCCATTTACCAGAAATAGGTTTGTTATATTGGGGTCCCCCCTCCCCTGGCCATGCCTGTTGTGCAGTTGGCAGACAACTCAGCCTCAGCCTTCCCTGCACTGAGCCAAACAAGTTTTGTAGCTTCACGTAGCCTTTCATCTCCAGCTGCCATATTAATAGAGCACAGTAAATGAGGTTTGGCCTGTATGCAGCATCTTATAAATTTCAAGTGCTTTGCATTAAGCATCTACCCTATTGTTCATCGCTTGGGGCATGGGGAGATCTCAGCGGGTGAATCACTATGGTTGCACAGCACAGTGAAGTATTTCATGCCAAGCCGTGGAGGAGGTAGCAATAGTATTGATAGTACTTTATTCACATTTACAAATGAAAGACCAAATGTGTTTTATATTGATTTCCCTGTTTAGTGCAAGATGCTCTTCAAAGTCACTGTGGCTCGGTGCTGAAAGCTCTGACAGATAAAAGCCAAATGGAGCAGACGCTGCTGGAGATGGAGAGGAGACTTGCAGCCGTAAGTGCAGAAATTAATCTTTTATTCTGAATCCTTGTTCTGAATTTCTCCCGCTTCTTCAAAATATTAACTGAATATTAAATTGCCTTCGAATGGTGGATTATAAAGTAGACTGCTCCCAATATAATGAACGGGGAAATACATATTAAAATGCTAATTCTGGGCTAGATGCTGACTGGTGCTTACCCAAGCGCTGGCTAACGGTGCTGTAAGCTCTGAGAAACCCTGGTCAATAAGCGGGGAGCCCGACAGTCCCCTGTTCTGTCAGGCCACGATGGAGCCCTTGGTCACACTGGCACATGCCTTCGCTGGAGGAGGTGGTGCAGTGCATGCCTTGGAGGAGAAAGCATCTCCAAGGAGTGCAGTGCTTTGTCCCTCCAGCTGGAGGATGTCCCAGGGAGCGGAAAAAAGAGGTGAAAAAAGAACAAGTAGGTGTCAAAGACAAAAGGATGAACTATCAGAGACCTCCTGGACAGGTCTGGTTTCTGCAAAGGCCCTGCTGCAGGAATTGCTTTTGGCAAGGATGCGTCATGCCAGCGTGAGAAGGCTGGGAGAGGGGGCACCCGGTGGGTTAGGGGTATCCCCAATCCCAAACCTCTCGCTTTTGTGGGACAGTTGGAGAACACATATTACACAGGGAGATACAAATTGCTGATCTTTGGGTTGATACCCAACTTAAGGGGTCTAGCTGACACACAGTACCTGAAGTTTCTTGTTTGAATACTATTATCGTACCTTTCAATGTGTTGCTTACTGCTTCTGCTCTGCTTGCTGCTTCCCCAGAAAGATGTGGAGATTTTGGATGTGAAATCCAGTGTCCAGTCACTGAAGGAGGGTCTGGAGTCACTGCCAGCTCAGCTGAAGGATCAGCACCTGAAGCTGTGTGAAGAACTAGGCTTCCTGAAGCTTCCTAACACCTTAGCTGAGCTGCACACATTCATTTCCAGTGCCAGGCTCCCCCCTCACACGGCAGATAACTCTTCCCAGACCTCCCCTGGCCTGTGCCAGGGCTGTGCTCTGGGCAAGGAGAAGGCCTGCTGGCCATGTTGCCAAGGAAAGGGGGTTTGCAGCTCCTCGGGTCAGTCTCAGTCCCCCTGCATGGCAGGGGGGGAGCAGCAGGGAGACTCCCCCGTGAGGGACCGGGTCACTGGGGATGGCACATCTCAGGGTGATGTAGCCACAGCTTCGGGAGGGAAAGCCAGCCCCACTACTGCAGTGGTGTGTAGCAGAGAAAACACCTCTTTGCAGGAGGTGAAAAACGGTTTGGAAACGCAGAGCTGTGCTACCCATCCTTGCATGTGCTGCACAAACAGGCACTGTTTGGGGGATAGTCAGAAGAAACACACTCCTGTAGCACCAGAGGTGCCTCTACCAACTCCTCTGAGGAAGGCGGTCAGGAGAGGCACCAGAAGATTCGAATGCGTGACGCTGCCACAACAGAGGCAGCCTCAAGTTTTCCACCTTTCTGTAAGAAAAGATACGCCCAGGCAAAGAGACTGGGCCACAGACTGTGAGGTGGAGAATGCAGCTGGAGGGAACAAAGCAAAGCAGAGGCCAGGAAGGACGCCCTGGAATAAAGCAATGGGGAGGAAGAAAACGTGCCCTGCTATGAGAAAAGGCGAGCTCTCTCGATGTGCTGAGGGTGGGCTGAAGCACAGGAAGGCAAACGGGATTATTGAGTTGGAAAGCTCCAGAAAAAATTGCTTTCCCAGACACACGGTTGCTCTCAATTTAGGAAGCTGTAACCCGGTTTCTGCAGGTCCCCATCAGCAGGTCCTCAGCAGCACTCAGCCCAGGATTACAAAGAATTTCCCACCAGTGCCATGCTCCAATAAAAGCCTGCAACAGCTTGCAGATAAAAGAAAGAGAAGTTTGGAAATTAAAAAAAGAGTTAATATTTGCAGTTTAAATAGGAATCTCTGGGATTCCTCTCCCCAGGAGAATATATTTTCCGTGTGTAGCACAACAGGTGAAAAACAGATGAGCTGCTTCAGCCTCCGAAGCCCTGCAGGCTCCAAGAAACCACATCCTGCCAATAAGCTGGCTCAGCAGAATACAGCCTGTTGTTCTTTAGTTTTCGATAGCGATTATTCCGATTAAGGGGTTTGGTTTTGTGTTCGGAGTCCTCGGCTCAGCCTTGTCCATCTCAGTCACAGTTTATTGCTCTAGGTGTGTAACCTGCCTGGTCAGAGAGGAGGCTCGTGCCTGGATGCTTGAAAGTGTTATTGCCTCCTTTGATATATTGTAAGGGACTGTGCAGGACCTGAGGGGAAGCACTGCCATAGCTTGGAAAGCTGATGGGATCTCTATTGCTTTACCTCCCCACTCCCAGCAGAGGTGCCACAGGCTCCAATTACTGTCTTATTTACGCAGCAGAGAAATACCTGCAGAGTCTGCCGAGATGTTTGCTGGGGAGGAGGGGGCTGGCAGAGCACAGACACGCAGCTCAGTCAGATTTAGCACCGAGATCTATTTGACTTTTCAACTAGATCGATGTAATAATATCTCTGTGGCCAGAGGCTTTACTCTGTTTCTCACTCGTAGTCTCTATGTTGGTTTTGTGTGTCTAAAAGTTCAGGTTTTTAGCTCCCTCGGCAGTAATCGTGGTGTTCTGGTTGGTTTTGATAAGGTTCAGGTTTGTCCCAGGAGTTGTTTGTGAGCTTTGGACAGGGACAAGTTTAGCTGAGGAATGCAGAGTCCCAGCATCTCAGGTTTATTGACTACTGCATTTCTTCTCCTTTTAGACTGAAATTTCTCAGTTTCAGAAAATTCAGGAAATTATTTGATTCCTACTTTATTTGCCTCTTATATCTCTTGGCTAATAGAGCAATTCTCCAGCACGCTTTCCAAGGGCAGTGGTTCTCAAACAGAAGCTGAAAGATGTGACATTCAAATTCAGCCGATGAAGTCACTGATAAATATTTCTCGTCCTTGGG
Source organism: Calidris pugnax (assembly GCF_001431845.1). Classification (NCBI taxonomy): domain Eukaryota; kingdom Metazoa; phylum Chordata; class Aves; order Charadriiformes; family Scolopacidae; genus Calidris; species Calidris pugnax. Next base: position 11,068,590 of record NW_015090880.1, read on the forward strand.
AAACCTGCCCCTCTCTGGTGAGGAGCTGCTCCAAAATTTTCAATTCAGAAAGAAGCAGCCCGCTCTCCTAGTCTGGTGTTACACAGCAGCAAGATCATTGGGCAGCCCCGATTCCTGCAGAGCAAATCTTCCCAGGGCACCTGGCTCTCCCTGTCAGCAGCTTCCACTGCCTCAGGTATTTGTGTCACGTTTGAGTTTCGATCTGAGTTGTTACCGGCAGAAGAACCTTTTCGGTGTTGGCGAAACAGGTCTATTGCCATGAATCCAGCCGGTCCAGCTTTGTCATCCCGAGGGGGAACACTGGGATCCCTTTTTCCTGGCTTTATTAAACTCATTGTGTCTTCACAAAAGTCCGGCATCTTTGTGTTGGTTTTTCGGGAGAGGCAAGATCCTGTTTCAGCGGGGGAGCAGGCGGCTGCTTTTCAGCTGCTTGACTCCCCTGGATCGTGGAACTGGGAGAATTCATTTTTTCAGCTCCTCTCTGATGTTTAAAGAAGGAAACCTCCGCCCTTCCAGTTTAACTTGGATTCAGTAACATTAATTAGCAAAGCGAAGGCGGGGGGGCAGGTGTGGGGAGCCCCCAGGGCCTTGGGACCCCCCAGGTCAGCGGAGGAGCTGGGTGACAGCTGTCGGCTGCAGCAGCCATTCATTTCACATTGACCTCCTCTACCCCCTCCCCAGCACCCCCAGCACCCCCAGTATGGCCTTTGCTGGGCAAACCCTGCTCCGTGGGTCCTGCCACACCCACATTTTGGGGTCTTGGGGATGTGCACAGACCCCTGTGCAGCCCCCGGCCTGGACGCTTACCCCGGCTGCGTGGTCACCAGCTCAGCAGCGCATGGCTGAGCTTGGAGGGACCTCTGGAGGTGTCTGCTGCAAGCCCCTGTGCCGAGCCAGAGCAGGCCCTGGCATCCCGAGGATGGACCACCCGTGCCATGGGGGGCAATGCAGGGCTGCCCTGACCCCCACCCCACGCACACGATGACACGCAGCAGCGTCACGAATAAAATCCCTGGAGAAAGGAGGCGTAACGGCAACAGCAGCCAGCGGCGCTTCCCCCCACACCAACCACCTCCCTGGGGGAGCGGGGGGAAGCCACAGGGTGCCACCCTGTCCCCCCCACAGCCCACCCCTACGCCTGCTCCCACTCAGGGGCTCCTCGGGGGGTTTTGCTGCCAGTGAGAATATTTGTCCCAATATGGCCGTGACGATGGCGACTCCTCTCCCAGCCTCGCCGGACAAAAATGGAAGTGTTCGTGCTGCTGGCTCTGCCCCAGGGCCCAGGACTGGCATCCTCAGCCTGGAGCCACCACACTCCTGTGGGACACAGCAGCCTTCCCACGGGCACCATGCTGGCAGCCCTGTGGAGCAGGTCCTGTCTCCCTTCCAGCGCCTTGGGACATGGAGCTCACCGTCTGTCTCAGCAGCACAGCCGAGGGGGCACTGCGGAGGGCACGGGGCAGCACCGTGAAACACACACTGTGTGGTGGTCGTGAAAACACAAAACTGGGCTCCAGGCTCTTTGTGGGCATTTAAATGGGGAAGTGTTCTCCTAAACTGGGGTTTTGTCCTGCTTCCTTGGGAGACAGCCCGGGAGAAGGGGGAGGACGGTGCCCAAAGAGCTGGCGAAACCCAGGCGGCTGTGGGGTGTGAGAGGGCAGGTGGCATCCTCCGCCCGGCGTCCCCACTGCGGTGCATGGAGCGGGGCTCTCCTCTCATCTGCCGGTGAGTCATTGGCAGGGGAGGAAACCGCTGACGGCACCGGGGACGTGGAGGTGGCTGCTGCACCCGTGACGTGTGCTCCAGGCACCCGAGGACCGCGGTCTGTGGGGCACAACCGGCACCTTCCCCACGGCCTCGCCACATGCTCGGCACCACGGCCGCCCCGTCCGCAGGGTGACACCAGCCGACACACACACCCCACACACACACACCCCCGCCGTGCGGCCTCCCCTCTGCTAATCCCCAGATTAGCTGCCTGCCCTGCCTGCTTTGTGGGGGCCGGAGCGCCAGCACTCCCCAAATTCCCCAGCCCCTGTGCTCAGCTGGTTGCCACATCACCCCCCGCCCCGGCCCTGCTGCCCGTGGCCAGCCCTGCAGCACGGAGGGGGTGGACCGGACCCCGAAATGCCCCATGCACCCACGGTGAGTCCAGCCCGAGCACAATGCCCCGGGGACGGAGAGGTGGCAGGGAGCGGGAGGGGGACACTGCGCTGCTGCCAGCGCAGCACTGCCCTGGGGACCTGAGGTGCCACATGGCCCCGCTGGCGTGGGCAAGAGGAGGGCAGTGGTGACAGGGGTTTGACAAGGCTGCAGCGGCCCAGGGACAGCCTGAGGGAGACGGGGTGCAGGCAGGGGACTGGGGTGCAGGCAGGGAGCCGGGGTGCAGGCAAGGGGCCAGGGTGCAGGCAGGGGGCCAGGGTGCAAGTAGGGAACTGGGGTGCAGGCAAGGGACTGGGGTGCAGGCAGGGGACTGGGATGCAGGCAGGGAGCCAAGGTGCAGGCAGGGAGCAGGGGTGCAGGCAAGGGGCTGGGGTGCAGGCAGGAAACTGGGGTGCAGGCAGGGGGCAGGGGTGCAGGCAGGGAGCTGGGATGCAGACAGAGGGTTGGGATGCAGGCAGGAAACTGGGGTGCAGGCAGGGGGCAGGGGTGCAGGCAGGGAGCTGGGATGCAGACAGAGGGTTGGGATGCAGGCAGGAAACTGGGGTGCAGGCAGGGGGCAGGGGTGCAGGCAGGGAGCTGGGATGCAGACAGAGGGTTGGGATGCAGGCAGGAAACTGGGGTGCAGGCAGGGTACCAGGGTGCAGGCAGGGGGACAGGGTGCAAGTAGGGAGCTGGGGTGCAAGCAGGAAACTGGGGTGCAGGCAGGGGGCAGGGGTGCAGGCAGGGAGCTGGGATGCAGACAGAGGGTTGGGATGCAGGCAGGAAACTGGGGTGCAGGCAGGGAGCGGGGGTGCAAGTAGGGAGCTGAGGTGCAGGCAGGGGACTGGGATGCAGGCAGGGGGCCGGGGTGCAAGCAGGGGACTGGGGTGCAGGCAGGGGACTGGGGTGCATCACCGTGTGGGGCACAGCCCTGAGCCGGTGTGACTTTGTGGCTCTGTGGCCATGCCAGAGCCAGCTCAAGCCCTGGCAGGGCTGGCAGCTCTCCAGTGGGACAATTAGCTGATTAATTACCTGCACCTTGGCAGGGCCCCATAGCGCAGCGGCTGCCAAGGTGCTGCCTGCCCCGTGCGGGGTGGGCAGGAGGAGCGGGGCAGGACGGTGCCAGGGCCACCCACGGACGGTCCCGAGGACCCTGCCGGGAGCGCCCACAGCCCACCCCGCCTGCCCCATGGCCGCGGTGGGACCGGCGACGGCAACAGCCCCGCGGTGGGGGCTGCCTGCCCCCGGTGTGGGGGGTGCTGCTTGCCCTCCCTACCCCACAGGCAGCGTCCCCCCCTGCTGCCTCCCGCCCCACGGGGAGCCCACCCCAGCTGAGCCCCCACCGGTCCCGGTCCCGCACGGCGGCCCCAGAGCCGTGCCCGGGCTCTCCGCGCCCCCC
>NW_015090880.1:11072267-11075181 GCF_001431845.1 Calidris pugnax
TCCCGTTCCCGGCGGGGATAAGCCGCGTGTGCGGCGGCGGCGGGGCGCGCCGGGCCGGGCATCCCCGCCGGGATGCAGCCGGGGACGCGCCAAGGTGAACGGTGCGCGCCGGAGCGGGGCCGCCGGCAGCGGGGACACCGGCGGGGGGGGGGACCGGGGGTAGAGCACCAGGGAGGTGACAGCGGGGAGGGGGACACCGGTGACGGGGACAGCGGGGAGAAGACACCGGGGGTGCTAGGGGCCGCGACCACTCAGCGCCAAGGACCACCGGCACAGGGGACACCGGGATGGGGACCACCAGTGGGAAGACCGTGAATGGGGCCACTGGCAGTAGGGACACCGGGGATGGGGACAGCTGGGGACAGGGCCCGGGACCAGCCTGAGCAGGGACAGCCCGGCCGCTGTCTCTGTCCCCGGGCAGTGGGTTGCCAGTGGTGTGAGCCCCCCAGGGCAGCTGCTGTGGGTCCTGGCTTACCGAGCCCCCCTGTCCCCGCAGGGCCCGCTGGGCACTCACCATGGCTGCAGCGCGATTCGTCACCTGGGGGCTGCTCCTGTCCGCCGGGGTCCCTGCTGGGGCTCAGGGGACGCTGCCGGAGGGGCTGTCCCCAGGTGGGACCCTGCAGCGGGGCAGGGACCCCCCGCATAGCCCTTCCTGGGGACAGCAGTGGCCGGACCTGTCCCCTGCCTGGGAGGCGTCGGGGGAGCCGAGCGGTGCTGGGGCCCCCAGGAGCGAGCGATGGGGCAGCCCCATACGCCAGGCCCCACCGCTGCAGGTGGCAGATGCCACGGGGGCACTCCTGGAGTCAGAAACCACCATGGCAAGCGCTGGCACCGGGGCCTGGCAGGATGGCGGCGCAGCCCCGGCCGTGGAAGAGGAGCCCCTCATCATCTGGCAAGGACAGGAGGCCGATGGTCAGGACAGCCCCCCGGGGGGGACCTGGCTTCCCCACAGCTCTGCGCTGGGGACACCAGCCCCCAAGGTGCCCACGGAGACGGGGCTGGGCTCCCCAGGGTCATCCCCAGCCAGGCAGAGTGACACCAGGCCAGCCAGCACCCCCAGCCCTCGGCCAACCGTGTCCACCATTGCCCTGACCCCCATGCCATCGGTGGGGACAGCAGATACCCGTGCAGGGGGACAGCCAGTGGCAGAGGAACCCATGGCAGCCCCGGGCCTCCCTCGAGGGGCACAGCTCACTCCAGCCAGCAGCAATGCAGTCCCACTGGGCACTGTCCCCGTCCCCTACCCTACAGGCACAGGGCCAGCCCAAGGTCCCCACGCCAGCCCTGGCTCTGCGCAGCCAGTGGGCAGCTGGGGGGACCTGGGTCGGCCCCCCAGCACCTCCCTGGCTCTGCCCAGCTCTGCCCCACGGAGCTGGACCCAGGTACTCCTGGTCCACCAGCGCAGCACCCGGAGGGCCCCACTCAGCCGTGCCACCACCAGCCCTGCGGATGCAGCCCCCTCTCACACGGACCCCAGGCTGACGGGACAACATGAACCACAGCCTACCAAGGGGGCTGCCATCAGCACCAGCCCTGCACTGTCACCCACCTCCAGCACAGGCACCCCTCGCACCCCTGGCACAGGTAGGAGCCAGCATGGCATGGGGGCACTCCTTGGCAGGGACCGAGCTCCTGTGGGTGCCACTGCCTGGCTCTGCCCTCTCTCACAGAGCTGCTTCCTGAGGAGGACATTGGCTCCCCACAGCGTGTCCGAGGCGCCGTGGGTGCCGTGAGCACCCCGAATGCCACTGAGGCCACCCCACAGCCAACGGCGCATGCCACCACAAGGACGTCCGGAACCAGGCACTCAGGTGATGAGGGGCCACAACTGAGCCCATCCAGTGGGGATGCCGTGGGAGCCCACCCCTGGGGCTGGCGGGGGGGATGGCAGCTATCTTGGGCCACCCAGCTGGGACGTGGTGACACCTTCAATCAGGATTGTGCCCGGCGATGGCCCTAATCTACTCCTAAGATTAGTGCTAAGTGCCCAGTGGGTGGGATCTTCCCCGGGAGAACACCAGGGATGTGTCTGGATCTGTGACACCCCCCCTGCACCACGGGTCCTGCCAGAGACCCCTGGGAGGTGTCGGTGGGCACAGCCCTGGCTGGCACAGGGCATCCCCCCCCCGCAGTACTGGGGTGCTGTGGCCGATGCATCCCAGCCACGGGGTGTGAATGGGGTGTAACAGAGCCGCGTGTGCGGGGTACCCCCTGCTCCCCACTGACTGCCCCCCTCCTTGCTGCCCACAGACACCTCGGGGACACAGCCCCCCACCCACAGCACTGCAGCCCCCTCGGCCACATGGCGACAGGCAGGGGCGACAACGCCGCTGGCCCCCCGGCACCCATCCACTCTGCGGCCACAGCCCGACCATCCCTCACCGACGCCGGGGGCCAACGGGACCGGGCGGTGGGCTGAGCTACAGCGAGAGCTGGGCTTCACCTGGGAGGCCCACATCTATGGGGCGGCTGCCATCTTCCTGCTGCTGGCGCTGGGCTGCCTGGCCGGCCTGGCGGGGGCGGCCACCCTCCGCCCCCCCCACCTGCCCCATATTTTAGGGGCCCACGGGCTGCTGCTGGCTGCCTGCCTACTGCGGGCCACCTTCCTGCTGCTGGACCCCTACGGGGCACGGGGCCGCCTGCCCCCCCGGGCGCTGCTGCTGCTCAGCACAGCCCCCTTCCCCTTGCTGCTCGCCGCCTTTGCCCTCTTGCTCCAGCGGCTCCAGCGCCTGGCACAGCTCCGGCTGCTGCCAGCCCGGCTGCGGGGGCTGCCGGCCCTGGTGGCCACCCTCGCCCTGCAGAGCGGGGTCCTGGGGGCCGCCGATCTGCTGCCGCCCCGGCTGGGACCCTCCGCTGGGCTGGGGCTGCAGGCGCTGGGCTGTGGGGCCGGGGCCCTGCTACTGCTGCTGGGGGG
>NW_015090880.1:11075191-11079201 GCF_001431845.1 Calidris pugnax
TGTGGCTGCGGGGGGTGCTGGGGGTCCCCGGGAGGTTCTCCCGGCCCGGTTGGGTGGCGCAGCTCTGGCTGCGGGTCGGGGAGCTGGGCACGGCCCTGGCACTGCTGGTGGCCGCCACCGAGCCGCTGTGCTGCCGGTGCCGCCAGCGCAGCCCCGCCGGCCATTCCTGCTGGGCCAAGGCGCTGCGGTACTTCTGTGCCAGCCGCAAAGCCGAGGCACCCGAGTACCCCAACAACTGCTACGACTGGGCCGGCGGTGGCACCGGGGGCACCGGCCCCGAGCGGGCACCCAGCGGCGACATCTCCAAGAGCCTCATCCGCAACCCGGCAGAGCAGCTGCCCCTGCGGGCCCTCAAGGACAGCAACGAGGCCTGGGCGGCCGCCGGCGGGCTCAGCCCCAAGTGCCCCAACGTCTTGGCCGCCCGCTCCTCCGCTGCCTTCCAGCAGGGCTCGTCCCCCTCGCTGGGGGAGCTCGTCTTCCGCCCGCCATCCCCCATCGACCTGCGCCGCAGCATCGACCAGGCGCTCTGCCGCCGCCATCTCCTGCACAACGGCCTCTTCGGCCAGCCCCGCCGCGGCTCCGGCACCTCGCTGCATGACTCCCCCCCGACCCCCGCCACCACCCCCAGCCTGGGGCGCATGGTGAGGTGCAGCTCGCTGACGGAGCTGCCCGCCTCCCGCCAGCCCCCCGCCGGCACTGTCACCCTCACCGTCACCGCCTCAGCCAGCTCGCTGGAGAGCAGCTCCCTGAAGATCAGCTGGAACCCCTGGCGCCATGGGCTCTCCTCGCCCGACAGCCTGCCCCTGGACGAGGCGCCCAGCCGGGCGCCCCTCCTGATGCCCACTGTGCCCCCCGCCTGGGAGCGGGAGGGTCCCCGCAGCTTCCCAGCCCTCAGCAAGGCGTCGGACACCCGCAGCCTCTCCAGCGACACCATTGAGCTCTGAGCTGGGGAGACGCAGCGAGGACGGGCAGAGACTGGGGGGGGTGCAGGGGGACCAGCCCAGCGTGGGGGGGTCCGGGGGGGGCCTGATCCCACACCCCTACAGGGCCGGGAAGGAGCAGGGAGCTGGGCTGGGCCAGCTCCATTTGTGCCAAACCAGAGAAATAAAAGTTTATGTTGGGAGGAGGTGGACCCAGTGGCGTGAGGAGGCAGCAGCATCCCCAGTGCCCCCCACCCCCGGCTTGCCCCCCCCATGCCCCGAGCAGCCGAGCTGGGTGTGCAGAGCTTTATTTCCTGAGATATGGACACACGGACAGATGGGCACACCCCGACGGACAAACCACGGACAAATGCAACGGCCACGCTCATGCATCCAGCAGGGCCCCCCCTGGCCAGCACGGTGCCCCCGAGAGCTGCCCCTGCCCCATGGGAGCCCCCACCCCACCCCCCAACCTGGAGGGGAGAGATGGGCTCTGCCCAGGGATGCGGGGGGGAGCAGCTCTCCCAGCCCCACAACTCAGGGCAGAGGGGGGACCCAGCCCCCCACTGCCCAATGGGGAATGGTCTCACGGGGGGGACACACAAGGTCCTGCGGTGCCAGCAGGGCTGAGCTCTGCCAGCATCACTGCCCTGGGACCAGTGGTGCCAGAGCACCCCCACAGTGCCAGGCCTCTCCAGAGCACCAGGGGCTGAGGGCAGCATGCTGTGCCCCCCGCCCCAAAGTGCATTAGTGCTCGGCATCACTACACTGGCCGGAGGGGGCTGTGCAGCCCCCTGGGTACCAGGCACCCCCAGCTCATTCTGCAGGGGTCAGGGGGGAGACCCTACGCTAACGGAGGGCTGGGGGACACATGCAGGGCACAGCACCATGCGCAGGATCCGGCCTCGGCAGCCAGCCCCTGCTGGGGGGGTACCCTGCACTCCAGGCTAAGCCTACCCCCCTGCCCATGCCCGGCAGCCCCAGAGCTATCTGCCCTTCATGAAGCCATCGAGGACACGGTCGCTGCGGTCGGAGAGCCAGTAGCCGGCCATGGCAGCCACGGCGCCGATGAAGATGGCGGTGAAGACCATGTCACCCTTGGCAGCCAGTGTGGCGAGGGCACAGATCATCACACCGAAGAACATCTGCTGCAGCACCACCACCTCGTCATCCGTCACGTCGTCAAAGAAGCCCTTCTCTGGGGCATCTGCAAGGATGGTGCTCGCAGGGGCAACGGCGGAGGAGGCAGAGCCCCCTGCCACCACCTGCCACCCCCCTGCCCCACACCGTGTGGCCCCCCCTCACCGCGTCAGGCCATACCAGGGGGCTTGTCCTCCACGCACTGCCCGTCCCGCCGGACGTGGCCGCGGGCGCAGACGCAGCGGTAGCTGCCCTCCGTGTTCTCACACACCTCCTGCACCCCCGTGCACACCGGCTCCTCGGCGCTGGCACACTCGTCCACATCTGTGGGGGGCAGACAGGGCTCAGGCAGGGCTCAGGCAGCGGGGAGGGGGCAGAGCTGCCCCCCCCAGCCTGCAGAAGCCACTCACCCAGGCACTTGGCTCCATCCCGCCAGTAGCCCTTGTTGCATTTCTTGCAGCGAGCCGGCCCGGCACCCATGCAGCCGATGCAGGCTGTGGAACAGTCTGCCATGGGGAGAGAAGCTGGGGTCACCGCTGGAGCCCCCTCCCAACCCAGCCAGCAGCAGCTTGGGCAGGGGGGATACAGCCCCAAGTACGGGGGAGTCACCTGCCCAGAACCCCCCCCCAACCTCTGTCTGACCTCGACACTCGTAGGAGCCCTCCGTGTTTACGCAGAACTGGTTGGCTCGGCAGTGCGCCATCTCTGTGCCACACTCATCGATGTCTGGGGAAGAGGAGGTGTGTGTGGGACGGGGGAGAAGGGGGGATGGCCCTGCTGAGCCCCAGCTCCTGGGAGACACAGTCCTCCCCGCGGCCCCGAGCCCGTCTGCTGTCCCCCCGGTCCCCCCTCACCGATGCAGCGGTGCTCATGCAGCACCCAGCCCCTCTTGCAGCGAAGGCAGCTGGAGTCCTCCGGTCCTGTGCAGCGCCCGCAGGCCCGGTAGCACTCTGCAGGTGTGGGGGGGGGGCCAGCATGGGTGCAGGCAGAGGGGAGGGAGCTGCCTGCACCCGGTGCCAGGCCAGCCCCCTGGCCGCACAGCCCCCCCTCCCCGCCGGGCCAGACCCCTACCTACCGGCACATACCAGGTGGCTCTTGTTCCGCGAGGCTTCGTAGTAGCCATCACCGCACTCGGCGCAGAAGGGGCCGCCATAGCCGGGGCTGCAGACGCACAGGCCGGTGCCGCGGCGCGTGCCGTCACCGTCGCATCGCCCATTGCCGCTGCAAGGCTGCTGGGGCCCACCGGCGCAGGCTGTAGGGGGAGAGACCAGCCGGCTGGCAGCCTGGGTGGAAGGTGGGGAGGAAGGGGGGGCGCAGCATGGCCGGGGGGGCCTCTCCAGCCCCGGGGCAGCACCCCACTGGCACCCCGTCATGCCACAGCTACTCACGCCGGCAGTCGGGGCCGTAGGTGCCAGGCGGGCAGCAGAGTGCCAGCCTGTCTATGCACAGCCATTGGAAGAAGTCGGGGTGCTGCTGCCGCCTGAGGAGGAAGGTGGGACACACACACACACAGTGCTCAGCCCCCTGCCAGCCACGTGTCCCCCACCCTGTCCCCATCCTCCCCCCAGACTCACTCATGGAACCACCATTGCTCCACATGCTCCTCGCTCCGCTCCAGCAGCTGGTGGCAGGTGAAGTCCGAGGGGGCACAGACGCCCTCCAGCACCTCCAGCAGACGGGTCTCGCTGTAGGAACAGAGGGGGTCAGTGTGGGGAGCAGCTACTGACGCCCCCCCACCACCACCCTCTGCCCCAGACTCCCCCCAGCCACAGGGCACCCACCTGTGTTGGTACTTGGCCAGCTTCTCCTCCTCCCAGGCCGTGTTGCCCCCGCCGAATCCCTCATGCTCTGTCCGTTCCAGGCCCTGGGCACGCGGGGGGGGGCAGCGCAGGCATGGGATTCCACGTGACCCCCCCAGCACCCATCGGTTCCCCCAGATCCTAAGATCGG
>NW_015090880.1:11080554-11090727 GCF_001431845.1 Calidris pugnax
ACCCAAACCAGCCCAAGTTCCCCTCCATCCCCCAACCAGCCCAGAACCCCTTTCCTGCCCCCACACCCCCTCCTTACTTCCCCATCACCCCTCACCAGTTCATCCCAGTCCCCATTCCCCACCCCACAAGGCTGGACTCACGCTTAGTGAAGGCACCGTTTATTCCCCCAGCGCCCGCCGCAGCCCCTCGGCCACCGCCGCCACGTAGGGCTCCGGCCACCGGCCCCGACGACCACCCGGTCCCGCCAGCGCCCGTAGGAACCCCCCCGTCTCACCGGGCAGGGCGAAGGCAGGGGCTGCCCGGAGAGCTGGTGGCACCTCCGGTACCAAAGCCTCCAGCCGGGCCACCACGTAGCGCCCGTTGCCCGCCGCCAGCGCCGGCACGGTGCAGGACAGAGCTGCTGCGAAGACCTCACAGGGCTCTACGGTGGGGACATCATCACGGGCACCGGGGAATTGCCGGGGGCCGGGGCAGTGCCGGGGGCCGGGGCTGCTTTCAGCATCCCTGGCCCACGGCACAACCCCGGCCCCGGTGTCCCACAGGCGTGCGGCAGCCACAGCCGCCGGGGAGAGGAGGAGGATGATGGTGTCACCCTCACGCAGCGCCCGCCGGTGCTGGGCGTGCAGCCATGGCAGCGGTCCCCACGCCGCCACCCCGCTGCCACCTCCCGGGGCTGCTGCCACCGCCAGTCCCAGTGAGCGCAGGGCAGCCGTCAGGGCACACGCCGCTCGCTCGGCCACCGGCTCCACCGCGTGCACCAGCAACGCCCGCCGGCCTCGCAGGGGACCTGGGGGGTACCATCAGTGACTGAACCCCCTCCCCGGGCACCCCGTGCCCACCCTGTGGTGGTGGGAGGCAGGCTGGGACACACACACACCCCCCGCCACCCAATAGGGGACCTATCCCCCGCTCTGTCCCCTGACCCCCCTTACCCATCCTGTGGGACAGCCATGGTGGAAAACAGGCCAGCATCACCCCATATGAGGAACCCACCCCTGATCTGTCCCCCAACCCTTGCAGCACCCCCATGCCCACCCTAAGGGACAGCCACAGTGGGAAGGAAGCAGAGACCACCCTCCCCACCACAGTGGGGAACCCACCCCCTGCTCTGCCCCCTGCAGAAAGGGGATGGGCACCCCTGCCTCCCCCACCCAAACCCCAAGCTCACCCCCACACTCACCCTCGGAGCCGTAGTCAGCCCTCAGGGACTTCAACCAGCCTGTGGGGAGGGAAGGCAGTGAAGGAGGGTCCCAGGGAGGGTCTCAGGCCACGTCACAGCCCCCAAAGTGGGCACCGCTCACCTTTCACGTCCTCCTTCTTCAGCAGGAGCAGGAGCAGGAGGCAGGCGGCCCCCAGCAGCGCGCCCATCCACGCCAGCACCCAGCGAGCATGCAGGTCTGCAGGGCAGGGTCAGTGCCTGCTGAGGGTCCCCGGCACCCAACCGAGGGTCCCCAGCACGTGCCCTGTGGCTCCACAGGGTGGGTGCCCCTCCCTCAGCCCCACACCAGCCCCTTCTCCCCCGGGGCAGCCGGGGGACACTCACACTTGTGCAGGGGGCAGGCCCAGAGCGTGACCCCGGTGCTGTTCTCAAGGTGCCAGATCTGCAAGGGATGGGGACATGTCACACGCTGCCCGAGGACATGCCACACGCTGCTTGAGGACATGCCACATGCACATGCTGCCCGACCCACGCCCGCTGCCCGCACTGACCTGCCTGCACTGCCCTGCCAGCACATCCCGCCGCAGCTCCCGCTCCAGCCGCCCTGGGTGCCCGGCTCCCTGCAACGGCACCAGGGGGTGACCCGGCTGTGCCACTGGTACCACCGCCACCACGGGGACACGGGGGTCCCTGCCCCTTACCGTGCTGGTGAAGCTGGCGAGGGGCGTGCAGGAACCCCGCTCCAGGGCACACAGCGAGGCATTCCCCCCACGCTGCAGCAGCAGGAGGTCACTGGCATGGCCAGGCAGTGCTCCTGGGGATGTGACAGGGGGCTGGGGGACGCGGCAAGGGGAGGCCGGGGCCTGGGGGGGGGCGTCACCCCCCAGCCCAACCCCCAGGTTGGGGTACTGCCCTCCCAACCCCAGCAGTACTTACTGTCCCGCAGGCACTGGGTCAGCCGGACCTGCCCGCCGCCCCACACCTGCCCCAGAGAAAGGGTTAGCTGTGCCCTGGGGCAGCCGTAGGGCAACCACGGGGGGCAGGGGGATGTCCTACCTGCACACAGAGGTTGGGATGCAGTCGTAGCCCCCCAAAATCCTGAGGTCCCTGTGGGTAGGAGATGCTCCATCAGTGCCACCCATGTGTACCCACCCATACCCCAGCACCCCACAGAGCCCCACTCACCTGCCCCATGGCGGGCTGCTGCAGGCCGGGCAGGGCTTGGCACGGTCCCGCAGGCTCCGGCCGCCAGCAGGGCACCAGCTGGGCTGGGAGGTCGCAGGGGGCTGAGAGGGAGCAGGTCAGCACCTGCCCCTCGGCATGCAGGACCAGCCGGCTGCGTGCCCACAGCCGCTCCCAGGCCTCAGAATCTGCAGTGGCACCAGGAGAGGGGTGTCACCTCCCATGTGATGTCCCCTTGGGTCCCAGCCACCCCGCGTCCCAGCCCCGTGGTGCAGGTACCGTGGGAGAAGGGGCACAGCGTGGCCCGTAGTGGGTCCTGGATCTCCGGCCAGACCTAGAGGAGGAAAAGAGAGAGAGGAACAAAAGGATTTGGGATGCCCAGGCTGTGACCGTGACCCAGCTGCCCCCCTTGGGCTGCTGGAGGGGGCCATGCCATGCTGGGAGCCCCTCTGCTTTGATGGCAGCCCTGCCACCCCCACAGTGCCCGGCCGGGTGCCCACCTGCAGGCAGAGGCAGGGCAGCACCTCATCAGCTGGCAGGCTGTAGTTCATGGGGCCACTCTGCCGCCGGGAACCAGATGTGGGTCACCCCACGGGAAATTGCTCCCTGGTGGGGTCACCCAGCCCAGGGGGGACCTGCCCCCCTCTCCCAACACCCTGCCTGGAACACAGACACAGCTTCCCAGGGGGCGGGGAGGGGGGGGAGCAGTGGCTGGAACCCAGCCAGGGTGGGGAGTTGGGGAAGGGGGTCGTACTCACCGCGGTCACCGCGCGCCCCGACCCACCAGTGCCGTGGCTCTGGTTGTGGTACAGCCGCAGGGTGTAGCTGTGCCCCGCCGCCGCCCCCTGCACCTGCACGACCACCTCCTTCGGCCCCGGGGAGACCTCCAGCCTGGGCACTGCAGCGGAGGCGGCTCAGGGCACCCGGCACCCTGGCACAGGGCATGGCACCCTGGAGGGGGGCCACGCTCTCCCCCTGCACCCACCGCCCCCCAGCTCCCCAGGCGACACGTGCCAAGGTGGGGGGGTCCCAGTGCTGCCACGGCAGGGGGATGCCAGCACTTACCTTGGCACTGGGGGACAGCAGCCTGTGCCGCGGGCCACGAGCAGTCTGCGGGGGACAGGGGGGTGTCAGCAGGCAAGGGGGACGGGGGCCACCGCGGCAGGGCACGTCGGGGGCTCACCTGGCACCCGCTGCCGCTGGCTCAGCCTCCGGCGCCCACGCGAGTTGGTATACACCGTGACGTGGAGCTCGGAGCCCAGCGGTGCCTCGAAGCACTGGAAGGTCACCCAGCCCTAGGCAGGAAAACCACCACCGCGCTGCGGCGAGGAACTGGCACCGCCCGGCACTCAACTCCCCAGGGGCACGGGGAACGGGACCACCGTGCCACGGAGACCTGCCGGTGCCAGCACCCACATCCCCACAGTGCCAGGAGACTGCCGGTGGTCGGGGACACTCATCCCCACCGACGTACCAGGGGTCGGCCGGGCAGCACGAGGTCCGGGGACGCCTGGACCTCCACGGCCACACAGCGGGAGGAAGCGTAGGCGTGCCCGGAGAGCAGCAGCAGCCCGGTGACGTTCGGCTGGGATGAGGCAACCTCGTCCACCAGTGACCACCGTCCCCCCTCATTGTTGCCCTCCTCCCCAGGGATGCCTGACGGCGTGGGGCGGCGGGGCTGGAGGGTGCTGGTACCGGTGCCAGGCGGCAGGGCGAGGCGCAGGCGCACCTCCAGGCAGGGCGAGCAGGCCGCGGGCTCGCTGCAGCGCAGAGCCGGCTCCAGCCGCAGCCGAGCCAGGGACGGCCCGTTACCGAGCCCCGGCAGCTCCGTCCCGCACAGCACGTCGGTGTCTGTGGGGAGAGACGGAGGGCGGCCGTGGGTGCGGGGGTCCCACACCCCAGACGGGCCGGGGGCCACGGTGGTGGCAGTGGCACTTACCTAGGAGGTGGCAGACGAGGCCCTGGGGGGGAAGGCAAGGGTGAGGCTGGTGGACACGCTGGGGTGGCCACGCTGGGGTGCCCGCTGGCAGCGACACCGACCCACCTGGGAGCAGGCCAGGGTGTCACGGGGGGCCCCGCGCCCACCCGCCGTCCCCACGGCCAGCAGCAGCAGCAGCAGCAGCCGTCCCAGCCTGCGCATGGCGGGGCCGGGGCCGTGGGGCGCCCCGGCCCCAACGTCGTCCACTCCCGACGGCCCCGACTCCCCGGGCCCCGCCGCCGCCACCGCCGGCTCCCGCTTCCTGCTCCGATCCCGGACACCCGGGTCCTTGCGCGGCGTCGGCGACCGCCCCGGGGTGGGGCCTCCCCCGCTCCCGCACCGACCCACGGACGGGCTCGGCGGGGCGGCCCCACGGCGCGGGTGCGGGACCTGCCCTCCCTCTCCCCCCTCCCGTGGGGCGACCCACCGAGCCCCGGGAAAACAGACGGACGGCGGGACAGGGTGAAACGGTGTTTTTATTGCTCCCGCCGCCGGGGCGGGAGCGAGGAGCGGGGCCGGGCCGTGCCCCGCCGCCAGCCCCGGGCAGCGCAGGGAGCTCCCCCCGTCGCCCGGCTCCTTCCAGCGCCGAACCGGCCCTTCACCCGGCCACGGCCTCCCGAGGGGGCTCCCGGGTTTCCTTCGGAGCAAATCCCTGCGTGGAAATAAAGCTGCCCCTGCCCGGGACAGCACCTCCGCTCCCGGCCCCGGGGGAACGGGATGGACTCTCGACCCCGTCCCTACATGTCCCATGGCCGGGGCCAGCCCTGCTCAGGCCTCCCCCCGGCAGCACCCACGGGCCCTGATGGGGGCACCCCACGGGCACCCCACGGCACCCTTCCTGCCGTCCTGGCACCACCACGGTGCACTCCGCCAACTTCCGTGATGGGGCCCCCCTGCCCTCACCGGGGGCTGCCCCCAGCAATGCCCAGCTCAGCCCCGGCGTGGGTGCTCAGGTGCCAGCAGCTGCTCCGGGGTCCCGCGGTGGGGGGCTGCCCCCCCCAGCCCCCGCCTGCAGCAGCCGGTGCAGGAGTCCCTCTGTCCTACCCCGACCGCAGCGGCGGGGGGCCGGGGGGCTGCCCCGCAGGGCACCCAGCAGCCCGGGCAGCTGGCGGGGCAGGCGGTAGGTGGGGAGGGGACGGAGGGGCCGGGGGACATCGCGGGGGCTGCAGAGCCGGCTGAAGTAGGCCAGCACCCAGCCACCGCCGCGGTCTGCCGCCCCCAGCTCCCCGTGCAGGCAGGCCATGGCTGCCCCAAAGATGTCGTGGGCGTCCCCGGGGACACTGCTGGCCGCCCCGACCCTCCACCGGCGGAAAAGCTGGGTGCTGCCCCGGCTCCAGAGGAGGAGGACGGTGCCGCGCTGGCGGCCCACACGGCCCCGCTGGGCGTAGAGCCAGGGCAGGGCGCCCGTCTGCCCCACGCACCCGGCTTCCCACAGGTCCAGGCGCACGTCGCAGCCCAGCCCCGCACGCAGCCGCTCAGCCAGGGCACACACCAGCCCCAGGTGCTCCTCCGAGTCCGGCGAGTACAGCAGCAGCACCGGGCGCCCACCTGGGGCACCTACGGGATGGAGGAGACAGTGGTGACAGCCCTGCCCCCAGCCCCCCTGGCATGCCCCGGGGACACCCCGGCATCCCTCAGGGACACCCCGGCATCCCCCAGAGACACCCCAGCATCCAAGCACCTACAGCCCTGCACCACCACCCACCACCCTGGGACCCTCTGCAGCCCTGGGAGCTGTCACCCCCTCAGCCCCCCAGCCTCATGGCCACCACAGCCACTGCCCCTCTGTCCCCCCAGAGCCCCCCAAGGTGCCCCTCACCAGCAGTTGGCCTCCAGCCTCCACGGCAGTTGAGGAGCAACATGGTCACCACCAGTCCCAACACCAGTGCCAGTCCCAGCAGCCCAAAGTGCCTGCGAGAGACTGGGAGAGGGGTGGTGAGAGAGGGGTGTCCGCCCACTCCTGCCACCCCCCACAGTCCCCCAGGACCCCCACTCACTGTCAGGACAGAGCAGCTGCTTCCGAGCAAAGCGCACATCCGAGCGCCACACCTGGAAAAGGGGCTGGGTGAGGGGGGACCAGGCTGGGGTCCGTCCCCCCCCCCAAAGTGTGGTTGCCAGCACAGGGGTCACCTTACCAGCACGCAGCTGCCCAGGACCTGCACCGGCAGCAGCAGCGCCAGCTCCCCCGGGGCAGAGCCCTCCGGCTGCAAAGCACAAGGACAGGGTCAGTGCGGCTCAGTCCCTGCTCCGTGTCCCCCCCCAGCGCTGCGCTGCTCACCAGGGTGACGGTGTAGAGGGGGGCCTCGGGCTCGCAGTGCCCGCCCCGCTGCTGGCAGAGGGCTGCGGTGAAGGCTGCGGCGATGCTGGAGGTGAGGCGCAGGTGCAGCTGCAGCCCCCGGGCACTCACCGAGACGTTCCAGGCGGTCTCTGTGGCCACCGGAGAGAGAGAGGTGGCTTGCAGGATGCCCGAGGGGATGAGGGGTGTGAGGGACCTCAGGACAGCACTGTCCTCAACCCAGGGGTGCCCCCCACCCGCGGGGCTCACCTTGTCGGTGGGGACACTCCACGTGGCTGCTGTTCCCATAGGAGAACTGGAGGGAGTAGGGGTGAGCCCAGGGGCCGGGTGAGCCACCATCGCTCACCACTGTCCCCAGCCCCTTCACAGGCAGTGCCCACCTGCCCAGGGGGGCTTACCCGAAAGCAGAGCTGGGGGTGCACGTCCACCTTGTCCAGTGTGTATGCCTGGTATGGCCAGAGAGCACATCACAGTCCCCGACTCACACAGCCCACGGGCACCCCAGCACCCACCCACCACCCTGGGGTCCGGTGGGTGCCCTAGCCAGGGGCACAGCCCTACAACCCTCCAGGCTGGTGCTTCGCAGCACCCCAAAGCCAGGACTGCTTACCTGTTCCTCCTCACTGGCCGTGGAGTTGGGGACATCGTGACAGGGCGCAGTCTCATCTGCTGCCTCCCTCCAGCACAGGGTGGCCTGGGGGTGCAGGGGGCAGCTGGCACTCAGCACCATTGCCATCTGGTCCTTGCTGCTGGCGCTGTAGTCGTGGAAGTGCACCGAGGACCACAGCTCAGGGCCATCTGTGGGGCGGCACATCAGCGGGGTGAGGGGATGGCCGGGGGACCCCTAGGACCCAGCTCCCCTCCCTGTGGGCACTCACAGAGAGCTGGCTGGTCACGGAAGGGGCAGCGCTTGCTGCGTGGGCTGTCGTGGTCAGGGTAGGAGGCCTGGGGGAGCAGAGCAGGGTGATCAGGGCAAGACATGTCCCCACCACCCCCTGCCTGCCCTCCCCACACAGACAGACACAGGCAGGGAGAGCAGCCTGGTGGTTGCAGGGGACGGTGACGCACCTCGATGCACAGGCAGGGCACCAGGAACTCATACGACAGCGAGACGCTGTGGCCCCCCAGCACCAGCACCTGTGGGCATGGAGGCAGCGTCAGCTGGCGGGGAGCACGGCCCCCAGGCTGGGATGGGGGGCGACCAGGGGGGCTGGAGTCATTACCTGCTGGTGGAAGGGCCGGGGCAGCTCCTCGCACACCAGGGCCAGCTGGTGGCACAGCCGCACCATCAGGGCAGGGCCCTCGGGCACCTGCACCTCGATGGCCCGCTCCTCGGGGACCCAGGTATGGGTGAAGACGGGTCCTACAGAGCAGGCGGGGGGTCAGCTAGCGCCAGGGTTCCCCCCCGGGACACCCCCCATAGGATTCCCCCCCCCAGGCTCACCGGGCGGCTGGGCAGCAAGACGGTAGCTGCGGCTGATGGCCAAGCCTCGGTCAGGGATGGTGCGGAGGGAGACGAGGACCCGCCGCCCGCTCTCCGCTGGGAAGCAGTCGAACTGGACCTGCCACTGTGGGGGGAGCGGGAAGGGGTGAGGGGGGATGATGAGTGGGATGTGTCACCCCACTGTCCACCCCCACGGTGTGCCCCGAACTTACCGGCGAGCCGCCCGGTGCCCAGTGCCTCCGCCACACCTGCAGCCAGCCGGGGCGGTTGGAGCCCAGCTCCAGGAAGTTGAGCTGCAGCCCACGGACACCGCCGAGCCCTGCGAGACACCGGCGTGGGGCATTGACACGGGTGGGAGGGCGAGACCCCCCCCCAGCCCACCTTTACACACACACACCCCCCCTACCCGGGAGGAGGGGGGGGTCCTGCCCTGCCACCCCTGCCCCTACCTGCGGCGGGCAGGGCCAGGCGCACCCGCAGGCAGGGCTGGCAGGGCTGCGGGGGCAGGCACAGGCGGGCCCGGCTCAGCGCCAGGGCGGGCGGCTTCAGCGGGGGAGGCCCGGGACGGGACGGGCGGCGGCGGCAGCGGGGACGGCTCAGCGTGCTGTCGGCTGGTGGAAAGCAGAAAAAGGGTGGCCCGTGCGCCGGGGATGGTCCCAGCCCATCCCCGGGGCACCGGGAGTCCTCGGAAGGGGGCGGGGGGAAGCGCTAGGAACGGAGAGATCCGGGGAATGGGAATTCCAGGCGGAGGGAGCTCGGCACACGGGGAGGCCCGGGAGCGGGGGAGCCCCGGACAGGGGTAGTCTCGGGCAGGGGGGGAGCTCGGCGCACCGGGAGAGCCGCGCCCCGGGAGTCCTGAGCACAGGGGAGCCCGGTACAGCGGGAGGCCCCGCCGAGCCCTGCGAGACACCGGCGTGGGGCATTGACACGGGTGGGAGGGCGAGACCCCCCCCCAGCCCACCTTTACACACACACACCCCCCCTACCCGGGAGGAGGGGGGGGTCCTGCCCTGCCACCCCTGCCCCTACCTGCGGCGGGCAGGGCCAGGCGCACCCGCAGGCAGGGCTGGCAGGGCTGCGGGGGCAGGC
The DNA here is from genome assembly GCF_001431845.1 of Calidris pugnax. Taxonomy (NCBI): domain Eukaryota; kingdom Metazoa; phylum Chordata; class Aves; order Charadriiformes; family Scolopacidae; genus Calidris; species Calidris pugnax. The sequence continues at coordinate 11,089,704 of NW_015090880.1, forward strand.
ACAGGCGGGCCCGGCTCAGCGCCAGGGCGGGCGGCTTCAGCGGGGGAGGCCCGGGACGGGACGGGCGGCGGCGGCAGCGGGGACGGCTCAGCGTGCTGTCGGCTGGTGGAAAGCAGAAAAAGGGGGGCCCGTGCGCCGGGGATGGTCCCAGCCCATCCCCGGGGCACCGGGAGTCCTCGGAAGGGGGCGGGGGGAAGCGCTAGGAACGGAGAGATCCGGGGAATGGGAATTCCAGGCGGAGGGAGCTCGGCACACGGGGAGGCCCGGGAGCGGGGGAGCCCCGGACAGGGGTAGTCTCGGGCAGGGGGGGAGCTCGGCGCACCGGGAGAGCCGCGCATCGGGAGCCCTGAGCACAGGGGAGCCCGGTACAGCGGGAGGCCCGGGAGTCTTTGGGGGAGCCCAGGGCAGGGGGGAAATCCGCACATCGGGAGGCCCGACCGGGAGCCACGGGAGCGGGAGAGCTCGGCACACCGGGAGCCACGGCCGCGGGGGATCCCCGGACAGGGGGGAGCGCAGCGCACCGGGAGCCCTGAGCAGGGGGGAGCTCGGTACACCGGGAGCCCCGGACAGCGGTAGTCTCGGGCAGGGGGGGAGCTCGGCGCACCGGGAGAGCCGCGCATCGGGAGCCCTGAGCACGGGGGAGCCCGGTACAGCGGGAGGCCCGGGAGTCTTTGGGGGAGCCCAGGGCAGGGGGGAAATCCGCACATCGGGAGGCCCGCACTCCGGGAGCCCCAGGGACCGGGAATCCTCAGGAGGGAAACCGGGGAACGGGGATCCCCAGGCAGGGGGGAGCCCCGCGCCCCGGAGCCCCCCTCGCCCCGCAGAAACCGGTGGCCGGGGGGGGGGGGAATCTCGCCATCCCACCGCCCCTGCAGGAGCCGGGAGCCCCGGAGAGGGGGAGCCCGGGGCTCGCAGCCCTGCCCCGATCCCGGCCCCCACCGCTACTCACCGGTGGCCCGGCACTCCTGCAAGCAAAGAGACGGGGGTGAGCGCGGCGCCGACCGAGCCCACCCCCCCCCGCCCC
>NW_015090880.1:11091060-11092135 GCF_001431845.1 Calidris pugnax
GGGGGGCGGGCAACGGGGACCCTCCACGGCGCGGGAGACGCCCCAGCCCCGGGGGGCTGTCACCCCCATCCCTGCCCGTGAGCCGTGGCGTGGCTCAGACACCCAACATTGGTCCCCGTGGACACCCACCCACCGGAGCTGCACGGCCCCGGCTGCAGAGCTCCGGCCCTCGTGGAGCCCACCCGTCCCGGCTCATTTCTTCTTCTTCTCCTGCGTGCTGGTGAACCAGGAGTCCAGCAGCTTCTTGCTGTAGTAGAGCTGCCAGCCGTGCACCTGGGCAGCCACCACCACCACCAGGTACATGATGGAGACGGCCGAGAAGCCAAAGATGAAGCGGTAAGCTTTGCCGTGCCGGTAGAGCTGCTGCGCCATGGGGAACATCTCCATGGCCCCGTAGATGAGGGGAGCCACCGAGAAGAGGCCGGTGCTGATCATGGAGAGGACCAGGTAGCTGATGTTGTTGCGGGGGAAGGAGAGGAGGCCCAGGAGGGAGGGCAGGATGCTGAGCAGGTAGGGATACTCCCACTGGTAGGGCATGGCCACCTGGTCATGGGGCAGCAGCTTGAGGTGCCCCACGCACATCTGGGCCATCAGCAGCAGCCAGATGCCCACGTGTGTGTAGATCAGCTTCTTGATCTCCGACTTGAGGGACACGCTGGGGAGAGAGCGGGGCCGTCAGGGCCTGGCCAAGGCGGGGGGACTCCCCTCGGCCCCCCGGGGGAGAAGGGGGGAGGCCGCCGTTACCCCCGCAGCAGCGGGACACCCACCTCATCTGGTAGTGCGAGGCCACGCGCTCCCGGTGCTGGAAGTCGCTGCCGTCGGTGCCGGCGGCGCGGGGACCCCCGCGGGAGGCCATGGCGCTATCCTGGGGAGGGGCGGCGTGAGGCGGCAGCGGCCCCCCACGGACCCCCCCGGGCCTCCCTCCCGCAGTTGAGACGACCCCGGGACCCCCTTCCCGTGCCTGCCCTAGCCCCGCACCACCCCCCACAGATTGACACCCCCGGGGACCCCCCCCTCCCCACAGGGCCCTCCGCCGCCGCCGCACCCCACCTGCCAGCGGGGACGCTCTGCCCGC
>NW_015090880.1:11092825-11093096 GCF_001431845.1 Calidris pugnax
AGGAGGGTATCGGGGGGGGAGCGGGGACACGCGTGGGGTTGCAAAGGGGCGGGATTGCACTGTGGGTGCGGGGAAACGCGTGGGGAGAGCAGGGAGGGGGGTTAGATCTGGGGATGCACCTGGGTGGGCTGCGATGGGGGGGAAGGTGTCCCGAGGGATTTGGATCCCACTCGTGTCCCCCCCTTCCCCCTCCCCATTCTACTCCCCCGCAGGTGGGGGCGGCCGCTGGGTCCTGAGGAGACTCTGGGGCTGCTGGAGGCCTCCGTGGTGC
>NW_015090880.1:11093525-11099220 GCF_001431845.1 Calidris pugnax
GTGTCCCATCCCCTCCTCACCCCCTCTCCCCACAGCGCCATCACCGTGGGGGTCCCGGCGGAGGCAGAGGGTGAGATCCGCACTGGGCTGTGCTGGCAGCAGCAGGGTGACACCACCGTGGTAAGGGGGTGCCTGGGTTGGGGGGGGGTTGGTTGGGGGCTATGGGGGTGCCCTGGGGGGGTGCTGAGGGCTGTGCCACTGCAGGTGGTGCCGGTGCCAGCCCCGGGGCGCCGTAGCCTGGCCAGGAAGGAGGTGAAGAGCACCCTGACCCGGTACCGGGTGCTGGGCACTGCAGGGGGCTGTGCCCTCCTCCAGCTCCAGCCCAGGACAGGTGAGTAGCCCCCCCAAGCACACCCCCACCCCCGTACCCCTCCCTTCCCACCAGCACTGTCCCACCACCCTCCCCATGCCTCCCCAGCCTTCCCGGAGCAGCTCCAGGTGCACCTGACGATGCTGCTGTGCCCAGCCCTGGGTGACCACCAGCATTCCTCCCGGGTGGGCAAGGTGCTGGGGGTGCCCTTCCTCCTGCCCCCCGAGGCTGCCCCCACCCGCACACAGGTACGTGGCTGGGGTGGGTCCTTGGGGGGGTGTGTGTGTGTTTAGCACAGCCCCCAAGGACCCCGCTGAGCTCTCTCCACTCCCCGCATTGCAGGTGCTGGACGAGGAGCTGCTGTCCCGGCTGGGGCTCTCGTCGCAGCAGCTCCAACGCCTCCCGCTCCACCTCCACCTCCAGCAGCTGCTGCTGCCCCAGGGCCCGCTCTGTGCCCCCCTGCCACCCCACTTCCTGCGCACCCTGCACCGCCTGGGACTGCCCGAGGAGCCCTGACACCCCCCAACCCAACCCCACTCCCCCTCTGCCACCCCATTAAATCCCCACCGGGGTGGCTCAGTACCCGTTTCTTTTCTTGGCACGCAGGGATGCGTCCCCCACTGCCCCGTGCCCACAGCGTTGCTGGGGGTAGCAGTGTTCCCCATTCTGAGCAGAGCTGGTGACAGTTGGTGCTGCTGGCACCAGCGCCATGGCTTGTCTGGAAGGCACATGATACAGGGTGTCTTTTCCTGCCCATCCTCTGTCCCTGGCCCAGGCTGTGCCCACCTCCCTCCCCACACACAGAGGGACAGAGCCAGGGTCCCTGTCACAGACATGTTTTGCAGCCCCTATGGGGTGAGGGACAGGTGCCCCCACCCAGGAATGGGCTCCAACTGGGGTGGGGGGGAGCTGGGTGCCACGCCGTTGCCCCAGCTGGGACAGGCGGGATGCTGTCCCCTCCTGGGTGTCCTTCAGTGTGTCAGCTCCTCTGCTTCCCCTTGGGATCCGCCATGCGCCTTCTCCTGGCAGTAGAGCTCGGCTGCCCCGGGCAGGGAGGCCAAGCACCGGGTGCCAAGCCAGGGTGCTGCAGCACCTCGGCACGAACAGAAGGGAGGGTCTGGCCGACGGGGCTGCCGGAGGTTCCCTGGGGTGGTGGGATGGGTACCCTGGGCAGGGGATGGACAATCAGCTGGGGCAGAGCTGCTGGAGGATGTCCGTGGGGGCGTCTGATGGGGGGCAGCCCCCGGCTCCTGGCACAGCAGGTGGTGCTGGGGGGGTAGCAGCGGCTCCATCGCCCCAGAGGAGCCGGCTCCCCCCGTGCTGCTCCTGGCTGGGGGACCTTGGTGGCTTTGCTGGAGATGCCGGGGGTCACAAGGGGCTGGGGGGCACGGGGCGCAGCGGTGGGGGGCTTGCCCCGTAATTGGTGCTGTGCCAGCTTGGGCTTCTTCAGGGAGCAGCCTCGCACCATCAGCTTCAGCCCCACATATAGGGGCACGGGCACGGCCGCCTGCGGGGGGACATGGTGGGGAGTGGAGGCTCAGGGTGCCTGGGGAGAGGGGGTGCCTGCCCCCCAGCTCACCTCCTTGTAGATGAGCTCAAAGGCACCCGTGGGGCAGGCGGGGTTGTCCCTGCGGTCGATCACCACGCGCAGCGTGTCCTGCTGGACGCTGGCACACAGCCGGCGGGTCACCGCCGAGGAGGGGGCCATGGTGGGGCTGGCGTTGATCTCCAGCAGCCAGGGCTGGCAGTCCTCCCCGAAGATGAAGTCGGCCCCGTAGAGCTCGAAGCTGCTCTTGCGGTGCTCCACCAGGTCCTGGGCGCTGCGCAGGGCGCTCACCACCGCCGCCTTCATGCCGGGCACCATCACCTGCTGCCAGGCGCCCGCCCGCCCAACCTGAGCCAGGTAGGCCTGGAGCTGCTGGCAGGACCAGGTCTGGTCGGGGGGCAGCCGGGGGTGCCGGCCCTGCACCAGCCTGTACCGCTTCTGGATGGAGACGTTGCAGAGGTGCCGGGCGCTGGGGTGGGGAGAGCAGGGCTGGGTCAGGGTTGGGGGGTGCCAGGGTGGGGTGCTGGGGTCGGGGGACACTCACGGGTCCAGGTGGCAGAGGGAGAAGGGCCGGGAGCAGAAGCGCAGGTAGCTCTCTTGGTAGAACCAGACGGTCAGCGGGTTCCAGTCCGTCACCAGGAACCATTGCCGGATGTCAAATTTGGTGCCGAAGATGAGCAGCGGCCGCTCCACGTACTTCTGCACCACCCACTCGCCCACCCGTGCCGAGGGCGACGCGCAGACCCCCGCCAGCCGCAGCACCTCCTCCAGCTGCGCCACGCAGACAATGCCTGGGGGGGGGGGCACATGGGGATGGGGGGACCCCCTCCGGGCAGGACCAGGTCTGGTCGGGGGGCAGCCGGGGGTGCCGGCCCTGCACCAGCCTGTACCGCTTCTGGATGGAGACGTTGCAGAGGTGCCGGGCGCTGGGGTGGGGAGAGCAGGGCTGGGTCAGGGTTGGGGGGTGCCAGGGTGGGGTGCTGGGGTCGGGGGACACTCACGGGTCCAGGTGGCAGAGGGAGAAGGGCCGGGAGCAGAAGCGCAGGTAGCTCTCTTGGTAGAACCAGACGGTCAGCGGGTTCCAGTCCGTCACCAGGAACCATTGCCGGATGTCAAATTTGGTGCCGAAGATGAGCAGCGGCCGCTCCACGTACTTCTGCACCACCCACTCGCCCACCCGTGCCGAGGGCGACGCGCAGACCCCCGCCAGCCGCAGCACCTCCTCCAGCTGCGCCACGCAGACAATGCCTGGGGGGGGGGGCACATGGTGATGGGGGGACCCCCTCCGTGGTGGGGAGGGTTCTTCCGCCAGTTCCTCCCTGGCTTCCCCTGGCCTACCCCTGCCACGGGATTTGGCACCGGGTTTGAGGATCCAGACGTTGTGGTAGCCCTCCATGCCGAGCTGGGGCAGGCCCCTGCCCAGGCGCTGCAGCAGAGCCTGGCACTGCTCCCGCTGCGGACCGCTCAGTGCCAGCCCGGCCCCCTCGCTGTGGGGGGAGGACAAGGGGGGGCTCAGTATTGACCCCACCACATTGTCCCCCCCGTCCCACTCGGCACTCACTGCACCACACGGTAGTAGTCCTGCAGGAAGCGGTCCCAGTCAGTGCCCATGGCTTGTGGGGCACAGGGGTCCCTGTCGATGTCCTGGTGCCCCAGGCTGCCCAGGTGCTGCCTGCAGACCTGCAGGGCTTCCTCCACCAGATGGGGGGGCAAAGGGGGCCCCGGCCCTGCTGTGGATGGCATGGGGTGAGGGGCACGGCTCCTGTGGACCTGCTGTGCCACCCTTGGGGCCACAGCACAGAGCCTGCCCGTGGGATGGGTGGCATTGGGCGCACAGGGATGGGTGGGAGGGAGTAGAAGGTCCCAAGCCACAGCCCTGAGCAGAAGCTCAGCCCCCATCCATGTCCCTGACCCCGAACTCCCTGTCCCCTCCTCCCAGGCCAAGCTCCACACACTCACCTGGCCCCTCGCTGGATTTCAGGGGCTGCTCTGTCTCCACCAGCCCGTCCCCAGCCCTCTCCATGGCCACTTTGAGCAGGCTGCGGGCTGCTGTCAGGCGGAAATCTTCTGCAAGGTGGGGGGGTATCATCCCTGCTCCGTGCCAAGCAGGACACAGGGGGTACTGGGAGCGCTGGGGTGGGGGGAAACAGGGGGACAACATCCGTGGAGGTGGGGGGGGTCACGCTGACCCACGCTCACCGATGAAGGCTTGCCGCTCATCCACAACCCTCAGCCGGTAGCATCGGGGGAAGAAGGTGTCGGGGTCAGCTTGGTCAAACCAGGGCAGGTTTCGCAGGTTTTGGCACAGCCCCTCCTGTTTAGAAAAGGGTGGCAGCCCCTGCTGGACCTCCCTTACCCTTGTTGTGTCCCACCACCACCACCGCCCCAGGGCGGGGGGATGCTCCGGGCACCCACCTTGGTGGTGAAGGCGCCCACCCGGGCATAGTGGTTCACCACCTGGTCCTGCTGCAGCAGCCGGCAGTCGATGGCGTTGCAGCGGTTGGTCCAGATGAAATATGGCACCTGGTTCCGCACCAGGCGGGACTGGGGGAGGAAGGGAGCCAGGGTGAGGAATGGACCCCCCCATCCCACCCTCACCCCAGGCTGTGCCTGGGGGTCCTGAGGGAAGGGTGTTGGGGGCTGTGGCATCCCCCCCAGATAACCATGAGGTTGTGGATGGCTTCAGGGTCCTTATCCCATTGCTCTTCTTCCTCCTTCTCCTCCTCTTCGGGTGGCGATGGGGAGTGCAGGGGCTCTGATGTCCCCTGGGATGGCTGTGCCCCACCACAATCTAACCCTGGCTGTGGGTCCAACCCTGCCTCCTCCTGCTCAGCACCGTCACCATCACTTTCCTTCTCCTGCAGTTGCGTCTCCTGGCTGCCATGATGCTGCTCCGGCCGGCCGCCCGCCTTGCCTGTGCCACGGAACTTCCTCTCCACCCAGCCCCGGGCCCGCAGCAGGCTGCGGATGACAGGGTAGGGACCCTGCACCATGAAGATCTTCTTCTCCTGGGGAGGGACCCGAAAGCTCAGCCCACCCCCACCTCAGGTCTTCCCTCCAGAGCCATAAATGCAGGTACATGCCATGGGGGGGTTCAGGCCCCTCACCTTGATGGCCCTCTCCACGTGCAGCCTGGCCCTCTGGAGCTGCTCAGGGTCGAGCGAGGGGTGGTGGTGGCGGCCACGGTGGCTGGTGGTGGCGGGTGCTGCTTGCCCTGCAAGGCCAGCCCTGGCTGAGCCCACTGGCCCCACGTCCCCAGTCCCATGGGGTGGGCAGGGAGGGAGAGAAGGCACCTACCTGCCTGCCTCTGCCCGACCGAGCCGAGGGTCCCCGCCGCCACATCCACCGGCCCCCCAAGCCCCATGCCGGTGTTCTGGCTGCATCGTGCACCCCCCGGGAAGCCCGGCTGTGCCACCGTCCCTAGCCTGGCAGGCTCGGGGACAGCTGGGACGTCTCCTGCTCCAGCAGCGGTCCCCCCTGTGGAGTGCAGCTCCTGGCCAGGGGGCTGTGTCCCCATGGTGCTGCTCTTCCCGAGGCACCATCCCACGGTGGCCTGAGGACAAGGGGAGCTGCAGGTGGCTCTGCCTCCCATGTGTCCCCTGTCCCCTCGCCCCCCTGGGGGCTGAGGTGGGGTCTAGTGCAGGATGCAGCCCCCCAGCCCCCCTGTGATAACAGGGCCCAGACACCGCACTGGTTCCACTGCCCCGAAGTGGGGGGCAAACACCAGACCCCCAGTGCCATGTGTGCAGCCCCCCTGTGCCCACATCCCCCCCCCGCCAACCCTTTTGTGCCCCACACCCAGAGACACACACCCCCCTGCCAGCCCCCCTGGGACCCCC
>NW_015090880.1:11099349-11100844 GCF_001431845.1 Calidris pugnax
AAAAAAAAAAAAAAAAAACAAACGAGACGAGACAGTGGGAGCGACCGGGGCCGCTCTGCCGCAAGCGGGGGCTGCTCCCAGCACGGCCGCCCGGCCCGGCCAGGGTCTGCCGGGGGCAGCGGGAGCAGGCGCAGGCACGGTGCCCGGCGGGCACAAGCACTGGGGAGCCACGGGGTCCTGCACCACGGCCTAAAACTGGAAGGCGGGAGGAGAAGACACACAGCCGTCAGTCCCGACCCACGGGCACCCCTCTGGCCCCCCTCACCACACTTCCCTGTCAGCCCGGAGGGAGGCCGAGGGTGGCCACTGCTCACAGAGATCCAGGCTCAGCTTCTCCCCGGGGACTGTGCATCCCATGGGGGTCTGAAAGCTGGCACTTCACCAGCAAAGCGGGCACAAGCACCCCCGGGCATCCTCCCCCCCCAACCCCCAAGAGGTTCCACATCTCCACCATCCCCACATCCATCCCCACAGACAGGGAGGAAGGGCTCCGGGCACAAGGGCCACGCTGGCTTTGACCCCCCCACCCCACTCCCGAAATAATCTCCACCCCGGTTCAGAGCCTCACATTCTTGAGGAACTCCTCTGCCACGATGCGAGCCCTGGCATTGACGGAGAGTTTCATCTCGCTGATCTCCTTATCAATCTCCTCCATGAAGTGAATGACAAAGTCCACCAGTTTATGCTTGTACATCTGCTCCGTGTGGAAGTTTGTGATCAAGAAGCTGATGTCATAGCCCTGGGGAAGAGAGAAGTGCCCTGGGGATGAGCACCCGGAACACCCACCATGTGACCTCGCATCCCAGTTCAGCACTGGAGCCCTCTCCAGTGCCAGGAGCGGAGCTGGGGGTTGGCTACCCTGCTACCTCACCTCCACAGGCTTCCTGCGTAGGATGAAGAAGTTCTCAGCCCTCATCATCATGAAGCGCATGAATTTGTGGCACAAGATCTTCTCGATCTCGTCAGCCTAGGGAGAGAAAAGGGAAGTGAGGCTTCCCCCCGCGCCGGGCGTGAGCTGCCGGCCCAGGGCCCGCGCCCCCCATCTCACCTGCTTCACCGCGATGCTGACGCGCACGGAGTTAATTGAGCCCTCGATGAGGACCTTCTCCTTCTCGTTCCTGCTGATGATCACTGGCTGCAACAGCAGCTCCTTGCTGCTCCTGTGAGCAGAGGAAGGGCAGGGCTGAGTCAGAAAGCAGCGTTTACCCGTCAGAAACGGGAACAGGGAGTGCACAAGTGGGGAAACACGGGAACGGCGGAGCCGCGGAGGTTTCTCCCCACACTGCGCCGGGTGTTTCCTGCCTCCTGCAGCCGCGTGTCCCCGGGGTAGACCCCGGGCGAGATCCCCCTCTTCCCTGCAGCTCCCCGGCTCCCTGCCGGCACCAGCCCTGGTGACTAAGGGGTGGTGGGTGCGGAGGCCTGCCCGGCTGCACCGGGGCTGCCCAGCCAACCGGCAGCACCGCGGCAGGGCTCCATCGGTGTGTGTGTGTCCGTC
>NW_015090880.1:11101577-11104432 GCF_001431845.1 Calidris pugnax
CCCCCGCCCGGTTCCCCTCAGCGCCCCGGTGCTCCCCGTAGCCCCCCGCTCCGCTCCCTTCCCTCTCAGCTTCTCCTGTCCCCGGGTCTGCCATAGTCTCCCGGTCCCCCCGCCTCGGTTCCCCCGTAGCCTGGCCCCCCCGGTGCCCCGATCGCTGCCACCATGAGCGAGCTGAAGGACTGCCCGCTGCAGTTCCACGACTTCAAGTCGGTGGACCACGTGAAGGTGTGCCCCCGGTACACGGCCGTGCTCGCCCGCTCGGAGGACGATGGCATCGGCATCGAAGAGCTGGACACGCTGCAGCTGGAGCTGGAGACGCTGCTCTCCTCCGCCAGCCGCCGCCTCCGCGTCCTGGAAGCTGAGACCCAGGTGCCGGGGGCCGTAGGGCAGCTCTCCGTGTCCCACTCCTTCCCACCAAAGGGGCTGCCGCTGCTCCGTCCCTGCCCGGTGCCAGGCACGGGACCCACCGAGGCATCGCTCTCTTCCAGATCCTGACGGACTGGCAGGACAAGAAGGGTGACCGGCGGTTCCTGAAGCTGAGCAAGGACCACGATGTGGGCACCTCTGTCAAACACGGGAAGCCCAAGAAGCAGAAGCTGGAGGGCAAAGGGGGACACGGGACCGGGCCTGGCCCCGGCCGGCCCAAGTCCAAGAATCTGCAGCCCAAGATCCAGGAATACGAGTTCCAGGATGATCCCATTGATGTACCCCGCATTCCCAAAAATGATGCTCCAAACAGGTGCGTGGGTGTTGGGGTGGGCATTGGGGATTGTCGGTCTCCTTCCTTGTAGCACCCGGTGCCAGGGCTGCCCCCAGCCTGAGGGAGGAGGTGCTCCTGGGGGACGGGAGGAGTGTAGCAGCTCCTGTAGCAGCTCTCCCTCACAATTCATCCGTCCTCGCAGGTTCTGGGCATCGGTGGAGCCGTACTGTGCTGATCTCACCAACGAGGAGGTCAGAGTCCTGGAGGAGCTGCTTAAGCCGCCGGAGGATGAGGCTGAGCATTACAAGGTGAAAAACTCCTGAGCCCACCTGGAGCCCCCTTGTCCCTTCCCTTCCCCTCTCTCCCCGATCCCTCCCAGCCCTTGGCCACTACTCCATCCCCTCACAGCGAGTGTTCCCTCCCGGGGAGGGTGGTCGTGGTGCGGGGTGGGAGGCAGGGGGCTCTGGGAGCTGTGCTGAGCCCCGTTCCTGCAGATCCCACCTCTGGGGAAGCACTACTCGCAGCGCTGGGCCCAGGAGGACCTGCTGGAGGAGCAGAAGGACGGAGCCCGGGCGGCAGCTGCTGCTGACAAGAAGAAAGGCGTCCTGGGGCCACTGACTGAGTTGGACACCAAAGGTGCCTCCGTCCCCACCCGTCTGCCTGGTGTGATGGGCCCGGAGGGGCTGCGAGCACCCACACCCAGTGGAGCTGGGCCCTGGCCCCGTGCCCCTGGGCTAGCGGTTGCCCTGCCCTCCTGCTCACCTCCCCTTGTTTGCGGTTGCTTTTTTCCCCTTCCCACTTCCTCCCAGATGTCGATGCCCTGCTGAAGAAGTCGGAGGCCCAGCACGAGCAGCCGGAGGACGGCTGTCCCTTCGGACCCCTGACGCAGCGTCTCCTGCAGGCCCTGGTGGAGGTGAGGGGGCTCCGTGGGGCCGTCCCGTGGCCTGGCCCCGTGGGGCGGCTCTGCCACCGCCTGGCGTGGTGACCCTTCCCTTGTGCTCCTGTCCCTAGGAGAACATCATCTCCCCCGTCGAGGACTCCCCCATCCCTGAGATCGCCGGCAAGGACTCGGGAGCCGACGGTGCCGGCACGTCTCCCCGCAGCCAGAACAAGCCCTTCAGGTGAGCGGCTGAGGTGACCCCGGAGCTTGGCGCTGCCTGTGGGGACACCAAAGATGTTGGTGGCTTCCCTGCCCCTGGCAAACCGCGGGGAGCAAAGGGCATGCGGTGGCCAGCAGCCACTCTCTGTCCCTGGCAGCGTCCCCCACACCAAGTCGCTGGAGGGGCGGATCAAGGAGGAGCTGGTGGCCCAGGGCCTGCTGGAGTCAGAGGACCGGCCGGCCGAGGACTCGGAGGACGAGGTGCTGGCCGAGCTGCGCAAGAGGCAGGCGGAGCTGAAGGCCCTCAGCGCCCACAACCGTGCCAAGAAGCACGAGCTGCTGCGGTGAGTTGCGGGGCAGGGAGACGGGGGCGGGCAGGGGGGGCTGCCCGGCGGGGACTGACACCTCCATCTGTGTGTGTCTCCCCCCCTCAGGCTGGCCAAGGAGGAGCTGCACCGGCAGGAGCTGCGGCAGCGCGTCCGCATGGCCGACAACGAGGTGATGGACGCCTTCCGCAAGATCATGGCCGCCCGGCAGAAGAAGCGGACGCCCACCAAGAAGGAGAAGGACCAGGCCTGGAAGACCCTGAAGGAGCGGGAGAGCATCCTCAAGCTGCTGGATGGGTAGGGGGGGCCGAGGAACCCAACCCCCCCCTTTCTGCCACGGACCTGGGCAGCCAGCCATGGTGGCCGTGGCCCTGTCACCTGCAGGGTGGTGGCATGCCAGCCCCCTCACACGCCTGGGTTACCCACCCGGGTGACAGTCCCAGCTGCTGTCCCCTCTCTGCGTGGGGCTGTCACCGACCCAGGCTGGACATCCCACTGAGGAGCTGAGGTCCCTCCCAGGAACGTGTGTCCCCCCCCTCCCCGCCGTGGCCAGTGGCTTCCGCTCCTGTGCCCCCCCCTCGCTCCCCCTGTTATTTTGGGAGGGTGACATCAGCCAGGCCACCGCGGGGGGGTGCGGATGTGGTGGCTGCTGCGGTGCGGCTCCCACGGTCCCCTGTCCCCTCCCTTCGGCCCCGGGGTGGGTGGGAATCCCGACCCACGGAGGGGGGGG
>NW_015090880.1:11104493-11106894 GCF_001431845.1 Calidris pugnax
CACTGGTGTCCAGCCAAGGCACCCACTCATGTCCCCAAGGGACCCACTCGTGTCTAGCCAAGGGATCTCTGTGTGTCCCCAAGGGACCCACTCGTGTCTAGCCAAGGAACCCACTCGCGTCCGGCTAAGACACACACTTGTTTCTATCCAAGGGACCTATGCATGTCCCGGAGGGACCCACTCAGGTCCAGCCAAGGGACCTCTGCGTGTCCCCAAGGGACCCACTCGTGGCTAGCCAAGGGATCTCTGCGTGTCCCCAAGGGACCCACTCGTGGCTAGCCAAGGGATCTCTGCGTGTCCCCAAGGGACCCACTCATGTCTAGCCAAGGGACTTCCGTGTGTCCCCAAGCTACCCACTTGTCTGTAGCCAAGGGACCAACTTGTGTCCCCAAGGGACCCACTCATATCCAGTCAAGACACCCACTCGTGTCTACCCAAGGGACCTCTGCATGTCCCCGGGGGACCCACTTGTGTCCCGCCATGGGACCTCCACGTGTCCCCACGGACCCACTCGTGTACCCGAGTGACGCACTCCTGTCTATCGAAGGGATCCGCTCTCTTTCCCACAACGGCCCCACTCGCCACCACCCCACGCGTGTCGCATCCTCGCCCCTCCCTCCCATCGAGGGCGCGGGGGGGGGGGGGGGGGGGGGGGTTGGTGACTTCAGACTGAAAAAATGCAGAACTGGGCAAATTCGGTCATGTGTCTCCAGCCCCCTGAATCTGAAAAGTGGAAATCAAGGTGAAGTAAAAACAAACAATATATTTCCTGCCCCAAAACGCGGTGATGGGTGGGATTCAATTAATCAATGTGTGTTATCAATCATGTTTTATACAGTTACGTTTTAAGGCTTCCTGTGTCGCTGTTTTTTTGTTTGATTATTTATTTTTCTCTTTTTTTAGTTCTGTTGTGTATTGAATGTGCTGGCTGCTTTCAGGCGGAAGCATTAAATGCATTTTATATATAATTCGGGGAGATGCTTGAGGTCACAGCCTTTTTCAAAAGGAGGGGGCAACGGGAGGGGCCCAGTGTGTGTCCCCCCCCGTGAGGCCCCCCACGCCGAGATTCCTGCGTGGGAGGGGGCTGGAGCCAAAGGTACAGACCTTGTCCCCATCACCGCGCTGTGACAACCATCCAGCAGGTCCCCTCAGCACCCCCGTGTCCCCATGTCCCGTCCCCACCCCATCCTCAGAGCACGCTGACACCCTGTGCTGTGTGTCTTTCCCCCCCCAACTCGTGTCACAGGTGGGAGTGGGTGCCCCCTCCCCACCCCCCCACGGGGCACCATGCCGCTGGGGCAGGATGGCCCCAGTTGGAAGAAGAGGACAGAGGACATTCGGCGCATCTACGACTTCAGAGAGGTCCTGGGCACGTGAGTCACAAGCCCTGGGGTGGCGGGGAGGGGGGGACAGACACCAGTGACAACCCACTGGTGGCACGGGATCCGGCATCTCCTCCGGCTTTGCCAAACCCGCCCCATGGAACCGCGCCAGCTCAAATATTGGCTCAAGGCGGGGGGGGTGGGGGGGTGGCCACCCCAGGCTGGCAAACAGTAGCCCACGCCGCCGACTGCGGGCAGGGGTTTTGCGGTGCTGCCTGCCACCTGCCTCCCTCCGGGGCTGGCTGGTGTCCCCCCCCCTGTGCCAACAGCTCCCCCCGCCTTGTGCCGCATGCCGTGCCGAGGGTGCCCGCCAGTGGTCCCCCCGGCTGGCAGAGGGGTGCCCGGTGGTGCCCGAAGCGCCGTAAGGCTCTTAGGCTGGATTAGCGGGTTAATTACGGCAAGGCTTAGGGCCCGGTGTGGCGCGAGCACGCTGCCCGCCACCTGCCCCCACCTGGGCACCGCCGACGCCGTGGGGCTGCCAAAACCCACCTGGGGGCCTGGCACAGCTCAGCCCTGGCTGCCGGCAGCACCATGGTGTTACCGTGCCTCATAAGGGGACGGTGCAGCCGTGCCGGGAGATGCCGGCACCCCATCCCCAGCAGGGCCCGTGTCCGGCTCCTGCTCCGGTTCCCGCTCGCTTTTCTCCTATAAATAGCTGGATTTTTCTGCCCGTTGCCATGGCAATCATGGCGCAGCATCAGCGGCTCTGGCCGGTGGCACCCCCCCCCCCCCCGCGCCCCCCCCCCCCTGCCCCCCCCCCCCCCCCCAAAAAAAAGCAAGTTAATTTGTTCCCAGTGATGTTAACTCCCCCAACCCTAAGCGTGCTCCAGGAACCAAAGGGGAGCCCACATTTACTTCATTTGTGAAGCAAGCCAGATGCTAATTGCCTCCAAAGGTGAAAGGCTAGTGCCTTGGCCCTTTTATCATTGTAAATTCAGGTTCCTTCAAGACTTTGCGCTGCTGGGCCGGGAGAGCCTCCCCCTTTAATGGTTTGGCATCAATAGGAGGGGGCGGTGAGT
>NW_015090880.1:11107539-11108721 GCF_001431845.1 Calidris pugnax
CCCCCCCCTCTGTGGGTCTCAGCCCACTGGGGCCATGCAACACCCCCCCTCCCTGCTGCCCCCCCCCCAGGCTCTGCGGTTACCCCCCTTTCTACGACGAGAACGACGCCAAGCTCTTCGAGCAGATCCTGCGGGCCGAGTACGAGTTCGACTCGCCCTACTGGGATGACATCTCAGACTCGGGTGAGCCGGGACCACCAGGGTGGTGGGGGCTGGGATGCCAGCGTGGTGGCATCATGGCCAGGGTAGGGGACGGTGGGTACAGGTGCTTATGGCTGCTTTGTGCCTGTCCCAGCCAAAGACTTCATCCAGCACCTGATGGAGAAGGACCCCAGCAAGCGCTTCACCTGTGAGCAGGCCCTGCAGCATCCCTGGTAAGAGGGCTCCTGACACCATCTCCCCTCCCCCAGCTCCCCCCATGGCAGCCGTGGGGCAGGAAGTGGCCCCCCGCTGATCTTCCTCCCACCCCAGGATCGCTGGGGACACAGCCCTGGACAAGAACATCCACCAGTCGGTGAGCGAGCAGATCAAGAAGAACTTTGCCAAGAGCAAGTGGAAGGTGAGCGTGGGGTGTCGGGGGGATGCGGGGAGTGTTGGGGGGTGCAGAGGGCCCCCTCCCCCCCCAACCCTGGGCACCCTGTCCTGGGTGACGGACGCTGTGGGGTTGGCAGCAAGCCTTCAACGCCACGGCGGTGGTGAGACACATGCGGAAGCTGCAGCTGGGAACCAGCCAGGAGGGTCCAGGAGGGCAGATGACTCCCACCAGCCCCAGCGAGCGGCTGGGGGGAGGCACCAGCAACGGTGAGCCCCAATCTCCCCCCGCCCAGTCCCCATCCTGCACCCTCTGGGGGGGGGGGGTTGCCACCAGGCTCTCACTCCGCTCCTCCCCGCAGGGTCAGACTGTGGGCGCCCGCCCGCCAGCAGAGCTCAGCGCCTCCTGCCAGACTGAGCGCAGCCCCGCACAGCTGCAGCCCGGGGGGAGTCCAGCCTTCCTGTGGGCACAGTGTGGGGTGGTGGTGGGGGGGCCTGCAGTGCTGGAGCCAGGGAGGGGGGGGACGGCACGGTGGCACCCTGCCCTGCTCACCCCATCTCCCAGTCCCGGGTGTGTGGGGCTGCCCCCCGCTGCAGGCTCGCAGCAGAGCTCTGCACTGGGGCAGGGGAAGCCCCCTAGGACACCCCCCC
>NW_015090880.1:11108731-11111223 GCF_001431845.1 Calidris pugnax
GGCTCGGGGCTGCGTCCCGGGCCCCCTCCCTCCCTCCTTCCCTTCCCGTCACGCCTGCCCCGGCACTGCCCCACACCCCCAGCATGTTCAAGGAGAATTTTCCAAATGGATGTTTCTATTTTACTGCTTGTAATAAAGCCAAGAGGCCAACACGGCTTGGCTCGGCTCTGCCCTGGGAGGGGCCAAACACAGCTCTGACACCCCCCTACCCTCAGCCACACTGCCATGGGCCACAGCTCGCCCCAAGCACACAATGGGCAGGGAACAGGCAGCTGCCCACATCCCTGCAGATTCCAGGCAGGGAGCTGGCGCAGTGATCCCCCCCTCCACTGACCGTGGGGGGGTCTCTGTCCCTCCCGGAGTGTCCCTAAGCAGGGCTGTGCCTGCGGCTGTCCCGGCCTTGGTTCCTCCTGTCCCGGTCCTGGCTGCTGGCTGGCTCCTGGCCCTTGCGGAGGTCGGCGCAGAAGAGGACCTGGAGTGAGCAGAGGCAACAGGGTGGGCATAGCCGAGGTGGGAGGCGAGGGCTGAGCCCCGGCGTGCCTGGGAAGGGGGTACTCACCGCCTGTGCCCATCCAGCACGGGGACCCCACAGCCCACGGAAGAAATCACCTGTGAAGAGAGGGTGAGCGCCAGCACTGGGGTCATGGTCCCCATGGGTCCCACATCAGGATCAGACCTGCCCTCACCGATCTCCTGGTGGGCCCGGGGGGTCAGGCTCCTGCCGCCCAGCGCTGCGCCATAGCGCTGCCGGGCGATGCGCCACACGTGGGTGTCCACTGGCACCGCCTCCGCCTTGTCCAGGGCCATCAGGCAAACACAGTCGGCGACCTGCCACCAGGCAGCACCATCAGCCCCCGCCACCGGCGCTGCTCCCCCTCCACTCCCATCCCGGTACCCACCTTGGTGCCAACGCCAGGCAGAGCACACAGCACCCTCCTGGCCTCGGCGTAAGGCACAGTGCGTAGCCCGCGCAGCCCCTCGGCACCGAGCCCCTCGGCAATGGCCCTTGCGCTCCCGCTCACAAATTTGGCCCGGTACCCGAAGCCCAGCTCCCGCAGCCGGGCCTCGGCGTCAGCGCCTGCAGGGGGACAGCGGTGGGACAGGGGTGGGCACGGGCCAGGCCGTGGCAGAGTGGCAGCGGTGGCGTCGGGGCCATGGTGGACCTGTGAGCGCCGAGAGGGAGGGGAAGGCGTGGAGGGGCCGGGCGTCGAGGCAGCAGAGGCGGCGGCCAAAGGCCTGGCAGAGGCGGTCGATCATGGCGGTGATGCGGGAGATGTGGTTGTTGGAGGTGCAGATGAAGGAGAGGAGACACTCCACGGGGTCCTGCCGCAGCACCCGCACCCCTGCTGGCGGGATGCAGTGAGGAGGTGCTGGGTGGGTGCCCGTGGCCCGTTCCCTCTGGCCCCGCGGGTGGCCACCTCACCTGGGAAGTCACGGGCCACCTTGCGGAAGAGGGGGTCGGCCGCCCCCCAGGCGCGGTACAGGGCCGGCAGCCCCACCTCCAGCTGGAAGTAGTCGCGCAGGATCCGGTCCGTCTCGGCCCCCGAGGCCCCGGCGGGAGGCCCGGCCCCCTCCTCGCCGTACACCGTGTACCACAGCCGGTCCCGCTCCTGCCTCAGCGTCCAGACGCGCTCCCCCAGCACTCCCGTCCAGGCCCCGGGGCTGCTCTCCCACCACCTGCCGCACACCAGGCGGTCGGGGCCGGCCCTGACCCCACCGGGACGAGGCCATGGCGGGGGCCGCGGTTTTTCCCCCCGCCCCTCACCCCGGGGTGGCCTCACCGGAACGTCTGCCCCGACGACAGCACCAGATCCAGGCGCAGCTCGGCCGGCGGGCAGGGCAGGGAACGCCACAGGGACGGGCAGGCGGAGGGAGAGTCCCGCAGCTTCATGGGGGCCGCGGCCCCGCGGCCGGGTCAGGCCCCGCCGCCCCCCTCCGCCATGACACCCGGCTCCCGCACCATAGAGTTCCCCCTCCGCGCAGGGCAGAGCGGCCCGCCCCTCGCTCCCTTCCCCCGCCGCGCGACGGCGACGCTCTGTCCCAACTTCCGCCCGCCGCCCGGAAGCGCGGCCCGGGTTTTTTATTTTCCTAAGAATCAATAGATTCCTGATGGTTTTTTTCCTTTTTTTTTTTCTTTTTTTCCTTCCTTCAAAATAAATACAAACAACGTCCGAGCGCGGGGAGGGGGGAGCTGGCTGGGCAGCACGGGGGAGGGTGGGAGGGAACCGCCCCTGGAGAGCAGAGGCACCGGGAGGGTGAGGCCTACCCACCCCCCCCCACTCCTTCCCCGGTGCCTCCCGTCCCCGGTGGGTGCAGACCAGCTGCACGGGGAGGGGAGGGCTGTTCCCCGAGCCCCGTTTGCCCTGAGATTCGGCAAGGGTCAGCGGCGGGCCGGGGCTCAGTCGCTCTCGCTGGAGTCGCTGCTCTGCTCGCCCTGCACCTTGTTGCGGTGCTGCATGGCGCGGTGGTAGGCGATCTGCACCGACTTGCGG
>NW_015090880.1:11111260-11129689 GCF_001431845.1 Calidris pugnax
CCCCAAGCCCCCGGCCTTACCAAGTGCGCTTGTTGTCGAAGAAGAGGACAAGGTAGAGGTGCTCGCGTGCTTCCTGAGTCATCTGCTCCCCCAGCTTCAGCACCTCCAAGGGGGGCACGGGGATGGGGACGCCGTGGTGGAACATGCCTTCCCGCGGCATCTTGGGGTCAATGATCTACGGGAAGAGCAGGGGAGGAGGGGGCTGAGAGGGAGACCCCCACCCCAAGTGCCGCTCTGTGGGTGGGGTGGGACAGGACGTGGGGTTTGGGAAGCTCCAGCAGTAGCACGTGGCTGTTGGTACTCACCAGCGCCGGGTAGGAGGGGTACCCCCGGCACTTGGCCCACACCAGGTCCAGGGCATCCAGGGAGGAATCCTCGTCCTCGGAGAGCCACCCCGTGCCGCGCCCCATGCCCTTGCGTACCACTGCCAGGGGAGAGGGGAGTCAGCCATGTGTGTGTGTCCCCCACAGTGATGGCACCAGCCGGGCTCACGGCTGGACAACCACAGTACTTACTGCCGTGTCCCACACTTCGCCCCGTGCCCACGGAGTAGGACTCGTTCTCCGTCCCCGACGTGTCCTCGCTGCTGTCCTCCGGGAAGTTCACGCGGGAGAAGGAGGGCTTCCCTCTGCCCTGCTTGGAGGGCGTCGTGCTGCGGAGAGAGGGAGCAGAGCTGTTGGTAGGAACCACGTTAAGCTTCCAGAAACCGCTTTCCAGAGGGCCAGCCTGGCAGGACAGCAGGGCTCATGGGCTCCAAACACCATCCTCAGCACCAGCAGAGGCACCAGGAAGAAAGGGGTCTTCTGCTGGAGAGAGCCTGCCAGACCCTCACCCAGTTTCAGCTGGGAGGAACTGGAAGCCATGCACTGCTCCAAAGCGGAGCTGCAGGGAGGAACCTGCTGGAAGGGCCAGTGCCGGAGCAGCCGCTGTGCCAGGAGGGAATGCCCCAGTTCATGCTCCCCGCTAGCCCTTTGCTGCACACTCACACCTTTAGGTTTTACACTAAACAAAGGCACAAACCCCAGAGCTCTCTAGGGTTTAGCTAACAGCAGGTCCCCCAGTGATGGCACCAGCCGGGCTCACGGCTGGACAACCACAGTACTTACTGCCGTGTCCCACACTTCGCCCCGTGCCCACGGAGTAGGACTCGTTCTCCGTCCCCGACGTGTCCTCGCTGCTGTCCTCCGGGAAGTTCACGCGGGAGAAGGAGGGCTTCCCTCTGCCCTGCTTGGAGGGCGTCGTGCTGCGGAGAGAGGGAGCAGAGCTGTTGGTAGGAACCACGTTAAGCTTCCAGAAACCGCTTTCCAGAGGGCCAGCCTGGCAGGACAGCAGGGCTCATGGGCTCCAAACACCATCCTCAGCACCAGCAGAGGCACCAGGAAGAAAGGGGTCTTCTGCTGGAGAGAGCCTGCCAGACCCTCACCCAGTTTCAGCTGGGAGGAACTGGAAGCCATGCACTGCTCCAAAGCGGAGCTGCAGGGAGGAACCTGCTGGAAGGGCCAGTGCCGGAGCAGCCGCTGTGCCAGGAGGGAATGCCCCAGTTCATGCTCCCCGCTAGCCCTTTGCTGCACACTCACACCTTTAGGTTTTACACTAAACAAAGGCACAAACCCCAGAGCTCTCTAGGGTTTAGCTAACAGCAGCCAGGCTGCAGGAGAGTGAATGAGATGGGTACTGTCAAACACGCTCCTCATCTGGAAGAGAGCCACCCTGGCAGCACCAGTGCCATTGCAGCTGGGCTGGGGATGGTACCTGGTACGGTCTGAGGCGGCGCTGCTGCTGCTGCTGCTGCTGGACTCCGAGTCGGAGCTGCTCCGGGGCAGATTGCAGTCGTTGCGGTACACCAGGAAGCTCTTCTTCACTGGCTGGTTCCCGCTGCTGAAACCGTTTGCTGGCAGATCTGCAAAACACCCCACCAGAAGCGCGTTACAACCATGAGGGACCCCGCCACATGCTCCTGACAGGGCCACAGCCGCCCAGCGGCACAGGGGGAGCTACAACACCCACCCATGGGAGCATCTTCGGTGGACTTATCGCTGTCGCTGTCCGAGCTGGAGCTGGGGCGTGGGCTTCGCCCTCGCTTCCTCTGCCGCTGGGAGGACCCCATTATCGGGAGCTGGGGGGGCCCGATGGGGCTGTTCCCGTGCCCGGGAGTGATCTGGCTGTCTCGATTCTTCGGGGGGCGTCCTGGACGTTTTGGAGGGCCTGCGGTTTTAGGGTTCTTCTTGGAGAAGAGCACTGAGGTCCTCCTGCCAACTTCGTGTGCTGGAGTAGAAGAAGAATTGGGACCCAGACCTGGAAGAGAAGGAAGGCATTGGCTGCAGCCTGCAGGGCCCAGCGGGGACCACACGGCAGTGGCAGCAAGGAACAGCTTCATTTCTTAACAATGTTGTGTCAGAAGATCTTCCATCCCGAGCTTTGCCATGCCTGTGCCTTCAGCATCAAATTATCTGGTCTGCTGACGGTAAAAGCTAGATGGGGACAAAGAACACTCCACCCCCTCCGGGATGCCCTCCTTTCTCCCAGGCGGCAACCTCAAAGAGACAGAAATCAACAACAGGAAGCGAGCAGGAATAAACCCTTCCCATGACACGCAGCAGCTGAGAAGCTCCACTGCACCCTTGAAAGACAAAGGCCCTGAAACACTCCCTGCTGGGTTTTCCCAGTGCTTAGTGGGGCAGGACTGGGATGCAGAGGTGGCAAACCGCAGCTCTGGCTGGAGCTTTGGCTGTGCTCCTCAGAGAGCCCAGCTCAGCATCTCCGTTCAGGAGAGCAAAGAGCTGGTGGCTGGCCTGCGTTCAGCTCCCAGCCCCAGGAGGGCATCTGGAGCTTGGCAGTCAGTGCTGCTGCAACTCCCTCCTGTGCCCCCAAGCAGAAAGGGACACCGAAGGCAGCCTGCTCCCTAATGCCCCTAGAGAAACCAAGCAGTGTGGCAGAGCTGGCAGGAGGAAACAATCCATCTCACGCCCCGCATCACACAGCTGAGACTCTCAGTCTCAGTCTCTGGAACGACATCCAGTTCCTCAGCCACATGGGAGGTGAGCTCACCGGGTGAACACTGACTGCAGCTGCGAACACCAGCAACCTGCAGACCCTCCCCAGAGGCTGGGGCTGATCCTGACGCAGGAGGTGACCTCCTTTGGCTGCCAAACCCCCCTGCTTGGCAGGCACGGCTCAAATTACCCAGAGTACCATTCCCAGGTGGGCACGCCAGGAGGCACAGACATTCTGCTCTGCACCCACCACTACAGAAAACAAAGGACACCTGCAGGGGAATGGGAGATAAGGGACTGTCCCCCTGAGAGGCCACCTGCCCTGCTTTTAAGGAGAAGCAAAGAGTGAAGCTGTGGGGAGCTGCCCACATTGGCCTCCTGCCTCCAGAGGCAGCTGGCAGGGCAGACTCTCCCCCAGCCAAGCCTATCCAGAGGCCGTTTCTCCACCACTCCCCAAACCTGGAAGTATTCTGAAGGGACCAGTACCTTTGCCAGTCTCCTGGCTGCTGCTCTCTTCTGCAGCGCTGTCTGTCTGCAGGTCCTTCTCGCAGGGGTTGTGTGACTGCAGGACTCCCCTGGCAGAGGAGCTGTGCCGCTCCAGCCCATCTCGGCCCAGGTCCCGCGGGTGAGCGAGTTTCCGCCGTAGGACTGTGATCTCCTTCTTGATCATCTTGGCCCGGCGGGACCGTCCTATGCTCTGCTTGCCAGCGTTGACCTCATCCAGCCGCTCCAGCAGGATCTTCAGCTGCTCCTCCAAGGGCAGGTGCTTCTGATTCTCCGAGAGCAGCAGCCGCACGTCTTCTGAGGGAGCAAAGGGGAGCAGATGGATGAGAGAAATCGGGAACTCTTTGGAGCTCCTCTATGTGAAAGGGCATGAGGCAATCCATGTTCCCCATAGGAGGGAAAGTAGCTGACATGGTACCAAACACCTGTGAATATGGCAAGTTACCCTAAAAGACCTGGAGAAGGAGCCCTCTCTGGGGAGCAACCAGACACAGCCCAGGTGTCCAAGTGAACCTCCCATGGGAGGCAGCTCCAACAGACCCCCAGGTGCCCTGACTCTGCCCAGGCTTTACCTCTGAGTAGCCCTCATACCCCGGGACAGGGGATGAGTACCCACCGTCCTCGATGTCTTGGACCTGAGCCTCTTCCACCGTTACACAATGGGGGAAGTGCATGCCTGTCTCAAAGTCAATGCCCATCTTCTCCGCCTGCCGACGAGCCTGCCGGAGGACGGCGCCTCCCTGCTCCCGCAGACGGACGGCTGCCCGGTAGAAGATTGTGTCTTTGGCATTGTATTTCAAACAGTTGTTGATAATGAGGTTGAAATCCTCCTCAAAGTCGTCGAAATTCAGATAGCGATAGGCTTCCAGGTTTTGTTTCATTGTCTGAAAATCCATCGGCTTCTTGATGTGATCCAGGTAGTCGGGGACCTGCGTGAGGAAAGAGCCAGAGCTAAGGGCCCGGGAGCTGTCAGTTAGAACTTCCTGCTCCAAGAAAACAGTCGTTAGAGGAATTAGGTATCGCTCCCTGTGTTCTGCCCAAATGCACATCAGGGAATGCCGTCTGCTTCTGCAGCTTGAGGAACAGGAACGCCTCCGGAGCAGGGAGCCCATGTGCTGTACTCAACATGTCAGAGCAGATACGCTCTCTGAAGTGTGTTTAAGGCTCCAGCGCACATGGCAGCATCCTGTCCTCTCCTGCTGTCTGCAGCCAGCTGGGATCCAGAACACTACACGGCATTCCCCGGGGGAGGAAGCCAGAAGTGCAGCCCCTGGGGGTGAGGGTAAGTGCAGACAGGTAAAAGAGAGCCATCCAGGCGGCGAGTGGGACCACAGAGCCTTCCTCCCCAAACTCTGCTGAAACACCTCTGTGCTGACCTGCTGCCCGAGCCGTGCAGAGCCAGCACGGCCTTTTCCCACCTCCCCAGGCAGGTACTCGATAACGGTCTCAGGAATCATTTCCCTTGCCCCTAGCAGTGACAGCCTCGGGTCAAACCCTCTTCTGTGCCATGCTCACTCTGTCATCTAGCAGAGGCCTCCACAAGAGGACAGATAAGAGTGTGCCACCTGCTAAGGGCCAGCATTCTGCCTTTCCCAGTGGGAATCCCCAGCTGCTCACAAACACCGGAAAGTCACCAGCAACACACACAGAGGAAGAATGAGTGCTGTGCTCCTGGCCAGCAACAGCTCAGCTATTCTGCATTCAGCTCACCCAGGAGGGGCATCACTGCACACCCCCCTCGGGTGAGTGGTGCTGGGATGTGTGAGCCACCACCAGGCTGCCCAGAGGAGCTCCGGACCGAAGAACGCCCTGGGCAGCCCCTGGCGTGAGCAAGGGACAAGTTTGAGTGAAGTAGAAATCTGGGGGAGGGGGTTCTTACTTCGTAGATTTCTGTTACCTCAGACAGAGGGACCGGCTCGCTGAAGATGTTGCCCGTGTCTTTCTCCTGCAGCTGCTCGAGCGTCTTGCGGAGGAGGATGAGGAAGGGGGTCAGCTGCATTTCCAGTGCCACCTGCTGCACTTTGATCTGAAACAGAGGAACAGAGCGGGGCTGAGCCCCCTGCCCAGCATCCAGGCGGCCGGGACAGTCCCCAGGGAGCAGCAGTGCAATCCTGCAGGGCAGTGACACCTCTCTTTGCGTGAGGGACTGCACCTCACCCCCATCTCCGGGGGGAGCGAAGGTGTAACACCCATTCCAGCACCTGCACGTCCCACCTCAGCCTTGCAGAGCAGCCACCTTTGCTCAGAGCTGCTGGGGCAGGGTGCAGCGCGGCCAAGGGGACCCTGGCACACACCCTACAGCTCTCCCAAGAGCCCATGCTCATGCCCACCCCAGCAGCTCCCCAAGGAGGGGCAAACAATTGTTACCGTCTCTCTCTTGAGCTTCTCCCGCTTGCGTATCAGCTCCACCAGCAAGCGTGCACGCTCTAGGTCATGGCGGAGGCGCTGCCATGACTTCAGCTGCTCCTTCAGGGCCCAGTTCTTATCCTCAGTGTCTCTCTGTGGGAACATCAGAGACCATGAGCTGACAGGAGATGTGTTCCCATCTCCACCTTCCTGACCATGTCCTGTGGCTCTTCACTGACATGAAAGTCCTGGTTCCCTTGTTGTAACCTAGGTGGGCAACTCAAAAACACTCCCACCCCTGGCCAGAGCTGAATACCTGCTCCTTGGTCACCAAGCCCTCAGGATGTCAGGAGGTGGACTTCCTAAGCCTCTGGAAATACTCTTCCTAATACAACCTTCTGCCTGCAGCTGCCCAAGAGCACACAGATCAGCCACAGAAGGATCTGTGCTGCTGCTCAGAGCTCTAGCAAAGGACAACAGGGCAAAAAGGGAACACAGCTCTGGTTGCTTTCACTTCTGGAGCACCAAAAAATGCCGACTTTTGCTCTGCCGTAGCCAAAGATGAGCAGAAGTA
Organism: Calidris pugnax; assembly: GCF_001431845.1. Classification (NCBI taxonomy): domain Eukaryota; kingdom Metazoa; phylum Chordata; class Aves; order Charadriiformes; family Scolopacidae; genus Calidris; species Calidris pugnax. The sequence goes on from NW_015090880.1 coordinate 11,117,678, forward strand.
GCCTCAACTTTTCTGCAGCAAATTAAAATGAGAGAGCGTAAAGGCAGGAGAAACCCCTGCCCAGTAACAGTCTTCAAAGGGCTCAGAAAGAAAGATTTAGAGCTCGGATGGGGAGCCAAAAGAAACATCTTCCTCTCTGGCACCAGAGACTTCACATCTGTGAAGCACTGACTAAGGGCTGAGGCAGACAGTGGGCTGGAAGCAGCACCCACAGGGAGTGCTCCTGGAGTGCTTTCAGAAACTGGAAGCGAGGTCCTGGTTCCTTCCAGACTGTTTCTGGAGATCTCCGGCCATCTCTCTCAACACTTGCTGACACAGCAGCCTCAGAGCAGAGCCATTTCTGACAGGTTTGCTGTCACCACTGGCTAAACGGAGGCACGAGGAAGGAGCTAACTTGTGCGCGGCAGCATGAGACGGCAGGATTCCCTTCCTGTGGCAGGCTGCCAGCAGCGTGGCTGCCTGGCACATCTCTGAACGCCGAGAGCGGAGGAGAAGGTGAAGCAGCAAAAGCATCTGGGGCTGCCCTTTCCTCACCCGGGAGCTCGTACCCCTGGCCCCCCTCTTCTGCGCCTGCAGGCACCGCATGCAGCAAAGGCTTTGAGCCCACAGCTCCGAAGGCACAGGAAGCACCCGTGTGTGCACCCCAGATGTCCCCCAGCACCCCAACGAGCAGCCCTTACCTGGTCGCAGTTTCTTTGCGACTGCAAGTGTGTCTGAAGGCGGCGGAGCAGAGGGACACCGTTGCGGGACTGCCTCTTCAGAGTCCAGTAGCTGTGCAGCCTCTGCATGAACTGGCTCTTCCTCTGGATGGTTAAACGGTTTGTGATCTTGCTGAGCCTGAGGAAGTGAGAGAAACCACAGAACCCATCACCAAGGTGAGCCTGGCTGCTGCCGGGGAAGAACGTAGCAGCAAGGCCACTTGAGAGCAGCTCCTCAGGTGGAGAACACCCTTTCCCGTGGCAGGAATTTTTGTAACACCAAGTCACACAGGGCAGCAGCACCCCTGAGACAGCCATGACAGAGGGTGCCTGGAAACATCCAGCCTGGCCTCTCCGAAACAGGCTTTTCCTTTCTACCTCCTGCCAAATTTCAGGCAAAAGCCTGGGGCAGGCTGCATCAGGACAGAGTGCGACACGGCTGCATCAGGGACTGGACCTTTAACAGCTCCCACAGTCCCCAAGACCATGAGCATTTGGCTATCCCAAACCCATTATTTACCCGGCTGAGCGCCACCCACAGTGACAAAGGCCCTGGCCAAATGTTACCAGAAAAACTTGAGCCCCAAGGAGCCCATAACTCAACCAAACCTGGCAAATTTTGATGAGAGAATAGGAGGCACAAGCACAGAGCTCCTATCTGAGCTAATGAAGGACTCTCCTAAACAGCCGTAAACATCACAGAAGGGATTTTCCTACCCTCTATAACTTCAGAAAGCCTGGAGGGGCTGTGACAGGCTCATTCAGCAAGGCCAGACAGAGATGCTCTGCTAGCAGGGAAGGCAAAGGGATGAATCCCCAGCATCTCCAGGCTTCACAGGGACAGCTCTTCGTGGGGGATGACCCGACCTGCATCAGCCTCAGCTGAAGAGGCTGGAGAGAGCAGCCTCATGTGCCACCGCCGGCCAAGCACAGCTCCCACAGGAAGACATTTGGCATTCTGGCAAGAGCCCTTGAAGAATAATTAATCCCAACAGGAAGGCCTGGGGAGAGGTTAACAGCTTCTAGCTCAGTGTGGGTTTCACTGCAAGCACAACGATAGCAGCAAGAGCCTACAAACTGCCTGCCAACACGTCTGCACATGAGAAAAGAGGCTCCGGCTACAGAGCAAGCCCCGAGTGAGCAATAACATAAGGTTGGTACACAGACAGATCGTGGCAGAGTGCCAGCAGCCATGTAGCAGAGATCTGCCTCCACAAGTCACCAGAACGCTGCCCAGAGAGCGAAACCCACGGCTTCTGCGTGGTCCCCTCCAACCGCATTGGGTTGGTCCTGATGGTCTTGAGGGTCTGCAGGGAAGTGGCAGTCCCACGTCCCTGTGCTGTCACAGCTGTGTCACATCTGCTCAGCAGTCAGGGGTGGTGGCTGACAACCGCAAAGGCAAACGCTTCCATGCCCAACCTGCGTTTTGACTGTGTGATGTGGGCTGCAGGGTGACAGCAAGATCCAAAACCATCCTAAGATGCTTCTATGTGCTTTTGCATGCTGCCGAGGACACACAGAGTTATGAACTACACTGACAAATTTAGGCAAGGCTCTGAGATGTTGTTGTTTCCGGAACTTGCACACCAGCCTAATGGTCAGACCAGAATGAGACACACAGCAATTATACCTGTAACAACCAGGTGTTTGCATCTTCCTGTGAGCCCTAGCTCACAGGAAATTGGGACAACTCCTGGCAGTATCTGCCTGACAGCACCTATGCTGCCCTCGTGCTGTGGAGCCAATCTCACGACGGCTGTGTCCCTTGGTGCTCTCCAGCCACCCCTCGCAGGCAGCTGTGCAGAGGCTTCCTGCTCTGACAGGCAGCACGGAGGCAGAGCTGCTGCCTGCGACTGGCAGAAAGCACTGAGGAAGCCCAGCAAGGGGTAAGCGGTTGCTGGGAGGGATGAGCTGTGCTCAGCAGGGCACAGGGATCCCGATACAAGACCTCTTGGCTTCAGAGCCAAAACAACCCCTGGGGTTAGCTCATTTCCCAGGCCTGAATCGCTCCCACGCTTCCCTCTTTTTCCCAGCTCAGCCTCAAGGAGAAAACAAACCTCAGTAGAAAGGAGAGCAGCTCCCTCCTCTCTCCTCCGTTTACCCAGTGCCTGAGGTCAGCACAACAGGAAAGGAGTGCTGGGAACCCCCAGCTGCTTCCTGATGCATCCAGCCAAGCTCATTCTCTGCTGCTAAACTAACAGCAGCTATTTCCTGCCCTGCTGAGGGCCCAGACACCTTTGCGGGGCAGTGCATCGCCCTCCCTCTCTGCAGGACTCCCAGAGGAAGCCACCAACAGCCCTCTGCGAGAGCAAAGCGAAAAGTACCTGTGCAAAAAGCTAAGGGGAGGAACAAGACAACGCCCGCGTGGAAAGGGGGACAAAAGGCATGGGGAAAGGGAGAAGTTTCTCCACAGCTGAGGGAAGGTGGCAGGTTGTACCTGTGCGGGGGGATGCAGGGCACGGAAACCACTGGCGCTGCGGCTCGTTTCTCTGCCAGGATCTTCCGCGCCTTCTTCATCTTGATCCTAGACTTAGCCTTCGCTTTTTTCACTTTCTCAGAGCTCCAGCCTTTCCCCTCCTCCTCCTCCTCCTCGTCCTCCTCTTCCCCCTCACTGTGGGAGAGGGCGGGAAGTCTGCGCACGGAGCCCGGCGGCGTGTGGATGTCGCAGTAGGCCGTTTTGCGCACGCTAAAGGAGGTACCGTTGGCCCCCGTCTCCCGGACGGGCTCCATCTTCATGTACAGCCCGGCCTGCTGGGCGCAGGTGACGTGGAAGGCAGTGTAGCAGTTGGCTTTGTGACACTGGATGCAAGCCCCGGAGCCGCGCTGCTTGCAAATGTAACAGGTCAGCTTCCAGCGGGCGGGCGGGATGTGCTCGATGCTGTCGATGGGCTCCAGGAAGACGGTGTTGGCAAAGCACACCTCCGGGATCCAGAGGGCACAGACCACGTGTGCCCAGCGCCCATCGTCCGTCTGCTTGAAGGCCCCCCCCTTGTTCGGGCAGAGGGCACAGTCCACGGCTCGCGAGGGCGACTGCAGGCACCGTCGGCAGAGCCACTGTCCCTCCGGGATGTAGGGCACCCCGTAGCACTCCTGATGCACGGCCAGGTTGCACATGTCGCAGAAGAGGATGACGTTGCTGTTCTGGCACTCCCCGTCGTTGCAGATGCAACAGACGGCATCCTCGTCCACCAAGGCGTTTGGATCCCCCTTGTTGTGGCTCTCGAAGTAGGACTCCTTCTCCAGCCGGTCCATCAGGTACTCAAAGATCTCCTGGGGAATGGGGCTCACGCCTTCGGTCTTCCGCCGCTCGTTCATGATGTCCAGCCAGATGTAATCTTCCTCGTCCATGTCGTACTCCACCTCTTCATCCAGCTCCTCTGCTGACTTCTCGATGTACCTGGAAGGGCAGCATGGGAGGGTGAGGATACAGCTGGTGAGGGCTTGGACCTGCTAAACCTTAAATCCCACATGCCAAGGCTGAGGGAACATTTAAAAGCTACAGCCAAGCTGTAAGTCAAAATAAAAAAAAACTGGACAAGGCAGGAACATGCAAAAGCAGGAGGTGCTGCTGCACCCTGAGCAGCGCAGCGGCACACCAGGGCGTTGGGCACAACACAGACCAAATAACACTTGTTTAACGGGCAAGGCCTTGGAGACTCATCAGCGCAAGGATGGGAGCCTGAATGAGCCACCAAGGGGTGCTAAATGCTCTGGAGACAGCAGCCTCACGCCTAAGACTCACAGCAACCAGGCATGGAGGCAACACATTTCATTAATTCTGATGAGGGTGTCTGTGCCCTCTTCTCTTTCACTCCCAGTTGTGGATGAGGGAATGTTATTTAGAGAGAAAAGAGCCAGAACCCCAAGGCTACTGCTCCAGTGACTGATGACAACTACCCCCAGCCACTGCAGTGAGCAGCACTGTGGGCACCTTGCGGGGGGAACTTCTTTTCCAACACCCTCACATAAAATAACGTCATTAACCTGTCCCTGGAATGCGGTGCCAGTTTCTCAGGGTTCATGGCAACTAGGATGGCAGGGGTGGCCACACAACCCTTACTTCGGTTCAGTATTAACTCTCTGCTCGAGGTATTACTTTGGGCCACTGTAGTTGCCAAATCACACATGGGAAAAACATAGGACAACCAAGACACAATAAGCCCACAAATAGACACATCTTTACGGGTACACCTTGGTGCTGGGGGGCTCCAGAGCTACCCCATCATACCTCTGAAGAGCGATGGAGAAGGCAGAACAGGTTTGCTTTTTGTTATAACTCTACCTGCCATCCCAGCAAGGAAAGAGCGAGGCAATCCAACTGCCAGCAATGACCTAAGCAGTGACAAGGGCTCTGAAAGCACCAGGACCCCTCAAAACTGGGGCACAATGCCAGACAGAGCTCAGAGAGCCTGAAGTCATGGGACAGCCAGCTCCGTGGGACCCGGGAGAGGCAGATAAAGGCCATCTCCACAAGCCACAGACAAGCCGCCTGCACAGAGCGGGGCCAATTCTGCCTCCAGACACAGGGCACGAGCCAGAGCTGCCTGGGAGCCACCTCACGCCCCGGCCACGGACAATACCTGTAGTACGAGGTGGGGCGAGGTGGGGCGTCAGGAGTGTCCTGCTCCAGCTCCCGGTACACCACCTCGGGGAGCTTGGGGGTGGTGCCAGCCGAGGCGTTGTGGTGATGGTGGTTGGAGTCCTTGCGCTTCTCCTTGTTCTTGTGCTTGCCGGATTTGGGCGGGACGCTCTGGGTCTCTGTGTTCTCCTTATTGCTCCCATTCTCGGGCACCTCCTCGGGCACCTCCTCGTCCTCGGAGACCACGTCGAGGTTGTCGAAGATGCTGATGCGGTGGACGCGACCGTGCAGGTCCACCTCCACCATGCGCTGGGCCTGGGCGTAGGTCATCACCTCTCGGCCCGGCGACTGAGAGGTCTCGGAGGGGCTGGGCGACTGCTTGTTGGCGGCGCGGGCCTGCCGCCCCTTCTTCTTGTGCTTGCGCAGGGGGGTGTGCTGGGGCGGGGGGGGGTTGTCGTGGTCATAGTGGTAGAGGTGGTACTCAATCCCGCTGTAGCTCTTGTAGATCTTGCGGCAGGTGCCCACCGGGCACTCGTAGGGGGGTTTGGTGGCCCGCAGGTTGTGGCAGAAGGTCTTCACGTCGAAGTCTACGCCCATGGCGGGGGCTGAGGGGGACCGAGGGTGGAGGTTGGGGGGGGTTAACGCCAGGACAGGCCGGGCCCCCCGCCCCCTCCCCAGGCCCAGGCCCAGGCCCCGGCCCCGGCAACCCGCCCTTCCCTTCCTCCCTCCCTCCCTGCACTCCGGCCGCGCTCACCGGCCCCGGGGCTGCGCTCAACGGGCGGGCGGTGGCGGTGGCTCCATGGGCGGCGGTGGCGGCGGCGGCGGGCCCGGGCCGGGCCGCAACAATGGAGGCTGCGGCGGCGCCTGGCGCGGGGCGGCCGCTGGGTAAAAAGCGCCGCGCCGCCCTTAGCAACCGCACTTTCGGCACGGGCCGAGGACGGGCCGGCGGAGGCGGCGGGGAGCGGAGGAGATGGCGGCGGGGGACGAGCAACGGAAGAGGAAGCGGGGGAAGGGTGAGAGGTCTCGGAGGGGCTGGGCGACTGCTTGTTGGCGGCGCGGGCCTGCCGCCCCTTCTTCTTGTGCTTGCGCAGGGGGGTGTGCTGGGGCGGGGGGGGGTTGTCGTGGTCATAGTGGTAGAGGTGGTACTCAATCCCGCTGTAGCTCTTGTAGATCTTGCGGCAGGTGCCCACCGGGCACTCGTAGGGGGGTTTGGTGGCCCGCAGGTTGTGGCAGAAGGTCTTCACGTCGAAGTCTACGCCCATGGCGGGGGCTGAGGGGGACCGAGGGTGGAGGTTGGGGGGGGTTAACGCCAGGACAGGCCGGGCCCCCCGCCCCCTCCCCAGGCCCAGGCCCAGGCCCCGGCCCCGGCAACCCGCCCTTCCCTTCCTCCCTCCCTCCCTGCACTCCGGCCGCGCTCACCGGCCCCGGGGCTGCGCTCAACGGGCGGGCGGTGGCGGTGGCTCCATGGGCGGCGGTGGCGGCGGCGGCGGGCCCGGGCCGGGCCGCAACAATGGAGGCTGCGGCGGCGCCTGGCGCGGGGCGGCCGCTGGGTAAAAAGCGCCGCGCCGCCCTTAGCAACCGCACTTTCGGCACGGGCCGAGGACGGGCCGGCGGAGGCGGCGGGGAGCGGAGGAGATGGCGGCGGGGGACGAACGACGGAAGAGGAAGCGGGGAAAGCCTCGGGAAGGCCCCGGGGAAAGGGCCGGCGGGGGCCGGGCCGCGCCGCGCCGGCTGAGGCGAATCTGCCGCCGCGAATCACAGGCCCAGCCCGGCAGCCCCGCCCCGGCTGCCCCCCCCTCTCCCCGGGTCCTCCCCAGCCCCATCACGGCAGCGGGCCCGGTCGGAGCAGTTTATTTACAGTCGGTGACACGGTACAGAAGCCCGCCTGCCCTCCCGGCCCGGCATCCCCCGGCTGTGGGGCAGGCTGTGGGGCAGCAGAGCGGGGCCGCAGGCGGGAATGGGGTACAGGCAGGAGCTGGGGGGGGGGGGGGCCCTTGCCCCCAAGGAGATGGCGGGGCTGGGACCCCCGGCATGCACCCAATCCCAGGGTCAGCTCCCTCCGGGCTGCCCTCCCGGTGGGGGGACGCTCCATGGCCACCCCACAGCCTGTGCCCCCCACCATCCCTGCCCCACAGGACGGTACAGTCCGAGCCAGCCCCACTGTGCCGGGGCATGGCCACCGGCCGGGCAGGAGGAGGTGGCAGCCGGGGACGTCCAGCCCCGAGGTCTCGCTGCCAGGAGGGTCCCAGACGGGTCCACTGGGCACATCAAGGGGGCATCACCCTCAGCGGGGCCACATCTCCGCAGCCCAGCCCCACTGAAGAGGAGTGACACATGTCCTCGCCCCACCAGCTGTCCCCACGGCCCATGGAGGAGCTACTGGGGGTCTGCTTGGCGAGGCTTGATGTCGCGGGTCTTCATGTAGGAGAGCAGCTGCTCGGGGATCTCGGCCAGCACGTCCTTGGCCAGGCGGGCCATGCTCAGCACCTGGTTTCCCGAGTCGTCCACGTAATCCCGAAACGGCACGAACTTCCGAGGGGAAAGACGTTTTGCAGCTCGGTTGGAAACAACCCTGGGGCTGCGGGGGTCAGCGAGGGGCTGAGCGTCGCTCGCCCGTGGCAGGGCTGGGCTCAATGGTGGCGTTACCTGCACAATGTCCCTCTCGGCGTAGCGTCCCCGGGAGGACAACCGCACCTCATCGCCATCCAGCTCCTCCATGGCTGCGGGGTGACAGTGTCACCAACCCTCGATGGGGTGGCCACACCATCCTTTCCTCTGGGCCACCTTTCACATCCCAGAAACAGGGATGGTGTTTCCATCCCCCTTCCTTGGTGTCCCCAAGCCCCAACTCACCCTCAAACTCAGCCGGACCCACTCCCACGATGATGATGGACATGGGCAAGGCGGAAGCCTGTGGAGCAGAGGGAGGGTGGCAGCCGGGACAGCACCCAGCCTGGGGTGAACTCACGGCAATGAGGGTGCACTCACGGTGACGATGGCCTCCTTGGTCTGCAGCATGTCAGAGATGACGCCATCGGTGATGATGAGGAGGACGTGATACTGCGAGCCGTCAGTCACCTGCGCAGCCGTCCTATGGGGACGAGGGATGGGGTCACTGCAGCAGCCCCACTGGTGTGGGGCAGCCGTCCTCACTGTGGGAGTGGCGGCATTTGGGGATGGCAAAGGGGACAGAGTTCTCTGGTGCTCACCCAGCCACCTGGTTGATGACGGGGGCGAAGTTGGTGGGACCATAGAGCTGGACAGTGCGCAGGCTCTGGAGGTAGGACTCCAGCACACCCTCAATGCCAGCGCAGCTGGGGTTGTCAGCGTTGTTATTCTGGGGGACAGGGATGGGCACTTGGAAGGGGAGCACGGCTCACAGTGTCCCCCCACAGCTACGGGATGCTGAAGCAGGATGCAGCCAAGGTGCTTCCCTTCCCCACCGAGCTGCTGTGGGCACCCCACGGCCAGCCCTGCCCCACAGCCAAGAGATTTGGGTCCACCCTCAGCCCTGCCCGACCCCACGGCGCACCAGGGGGAACTGGTGGGAGATCTTGCCGTCAGGTGGGACTTTGGCACCGAAGCCGTAGGCGGGGAAGAGCTTGTCGCTGTCGTAGTCCTGGATGATCTCCCCCACCGCCTTCAGCGCCAGGGCGTAGGCGCTCAGCTGGTAGGGGCTCGCGTAGTGCAGCGAGGTGGGCTGTGACGGCATCCCTGCGGCACAGCGTCCCTTGGCACCTGCCCCATGGCTGGCCCCACAGCCGGGCCCATGGGACTCCCCCCCCTGCACCGTCTGCACTCACCGTTGGAGGCCGTAAAGTCGATGGCCACGGTGAAATTCAGCTGCGTCCTTGGGGGGGAGAGCGAGGGAGGCTGCCGGCCCCACGGCACAGGGATGCCATCTTCCAGCCATCGTGTCCTCCCCACCCCAGGACCCATCACCTGGGCCTCTGCTTCCCCAACCACCGCCCCACAGCCCAGGGCCACCGTCTTGCGCTCCCTCCCCAGCCCCACCACCCCCTCCTCACCCCCAGGCTGCACCTGCGCTGTCACCTCCGTCCTCACCCCGAGACCCTTGTCCGTGGGGGGTCTCGGGGAGCCGGGGGCACCCAGCCCCCTACTCACCCGCCCCGGATGTAGTCAACGAAGGTAAACTCGGACTCGACGGAGAAGGAGAGCAGTGTCACCTGTGGGCACGGGGGGGTCAGACCCAGACCCCCCCTCCTTGGTGGGAACAGGGAGGGGATCAGACCTGGCCTCCTGTGGGCAGGAGCCCCAGGAGTGCCCCAGCCCCACTCACGGTGCCGGAGTTCACATATTTCTTCTTCTTGCATTTCTTCCTGGGGTTCAGCACCTGTGAGTGCAGGGGTGGGTCATCTCCAGTGCGGGGTGTCCCCCTGCCCCCCACCCTGGCCCCCTGCCCTACCTCGTACACCGTGAACTGGCTCTGCGCTCGGGAGAGCTCCCGGTAGCTGGTGGCAAACTCCCCGATGAAGTCATGGCTGGGGGAGGACCATGGGGTTGCCATGCCCAGATGCCCCGATGAGAGGCACCCCAGTAAGTGGTGGTGGCACCCTGATGTCCCCCGCCACCCCATGGACACAGCCTCACCTCCCATCCCGGTCCCAGTCGTACACGTCTATCTTCACTGTCCTGCAAGTGAATGCAGGCAGAGGGTGAGCTGCCAGCCTGGCTGGTATGGCCCCCCCCTGGTTTGGGGACATCCAGCCCCTCAGCACCCCAGCAGCGAGCCCCCCTGCCTGCCAGCCGCCGGCATCTCTGCCAGGAGGGAAGCGGGAAATTTGGGTCAGGGCAGGGCCCCTGGAAAGGAGGGGGATGCCTTTATGTAATTTGGGTTGCAAAAGAGGGTAAAAAAAACCTAATAATGACTCAATTCTGAGCTGCCTGCCGCTGCGGGGTGAAACCCATGAAGGAGATGCTCTGGCCCCATGACCAGTCGTGTCACCATCCCCACCACACTACCCTGGTCCCTGTCCCTGTCCCCGTACCGGTCGTAGTCGCCGTTGCAGAGAGCGCGCACGGGGATGGTGAAGGGCTGCCACACCGGGTTGAGCGTGTTCTTCACCACCTCCGTCTTGTGGCAGATGGTGAAGCTGCGGGGACAGGGCAGGGTCGGGGTGCGCTGTACGGTGACACTGGCACCTGCCCACCCCACCGGGCCCCTGCGCTCACGTGCCGTCCTCGTTGCTGCGGTAGAAGACGAGGAAGGGGTCGGATTTTCCGAAGAAGTCCTTCTTGTCCAGCTTGTTGGCACACAGCTGCATTGTGATGATGTCCTGTGGATGTGGACTGTCACTGCCGGCTGCCTCCTTGTCCCCAGCCCCAGCTGCTGTCTGTGCTGGGGGGGGACATGCAGCCCCTGCCTCGCTGCCACAGGGACACGGGCACTCACCCGGCAGTTGCTCAGTTCCTCAGCCAGCAGCAGGATGGTCCCACACCGCTTCCCTGGGACCCCCCTGGGGGCAGAGGTGCCAGGTCAGCTTGGGGACATGGAGGATGGGACAGGGGGAGGAGATGGGCTCAAGTTTGAGGCTTGTGCCCCACAGCTAACACTTGTTAGTGTGGCCATTGTCCCCAGCAGGGGACATGCAGGGACAGGGTCCCATGGGGCGGGTGGTTGGGGACACGATGCAGGACCCCCCCCTCACCCTGCCACAGGGCATGACTCACGTGAGGGGTCTCTCCAGGCGGCCCCGCTGGGACCCGATCACCTCCCCCAGTGCCACAAATGCCTGCCCCAGGAAGTCCTGCGCCCCAAGCACAGCGTCGTGAGACCCTGGGGGCTCCTGCCACAGACCCCCCCACCCACATCCACCCCTCACCCTCCCAGTGCACCCATGGGACCTGCTGCCACCCTGCCCTGGGGCCACACCAAGTACCCTGGACCCACCCTGTGCCCCAAGAGCCCCCCACTGAGGACCCATCCTGCACCCCCAGGATGACTTCAGGTGCCCACTCTACATGCTCTGGACCCATCCTTTGCCACCTGGGCCATCCCACGGCCCTGGACCCTCCTTGTGCCCCCCCAAGGCCACCTCACTTCCCTGAACCAGTCCTGCACCTCTCGGGCCACCCCACACCCATCCTGCACCCTGAAAGCCACCCTGTGGTGTGTCCTGTCCCCATGGGGTTGGTGCATGGCCAGCCCACCTACCTTCTGCCGGTCCCCATGGGGCATGGAGAGATGGAGAGTGGGTTAGAGCCCCCTGAGGCCAGTGGCACCTGGCCCCTCCACACAGGGCACAGCCTCGGGGTGCCCGCTGTGGCATCACATCGGGGCACCACCATGTGTCCCCCCAACATGGGCTGTGCTCACCTGCTTTAAAACGGAGCAGCTCTTGGAGTCCACGTTGTAGCTGGTGATGGGAGAGCAGAGCCCTGAGCCGGTGCCCACGGGGGTGCCCTGGCACACAGCCCCGCTTCCCTCACCCCTCTGTGCTTTTTGCCTCCCTATCCTTATTTATTATCACTATTTATTATCCTCATTTATTAGCGTTATTTATTACTGACTCGGTGCTTTGTTCCGCCCTGAGCCGGGGCTGAGCCCTTCCCCGGCCGCCCCACTCACACGTCGAAGCGGAGGTTTTGCTTCTCCTCAAAGTAGTAGTCGAGGACGAACTTGCGGACGAAGTCAGGGTTCAGGGTGTTGTCGATCACCTCCGTGCGCCCAAACTGCAGAGAGAAGGGTGAGGGCGGCCCCCCCCCACCCCCTTC
>NW_015090880.1:11129699-11131450 GCF_001431845.1 Calidris pugnax
GGGGTTGCCCCAGCACACAGCCCCGCTTCCCCCACCCCTCTGTGCTTTATGCCTCCCTATCCTTATTTATTATCACTATTTGGTGCATGGCCAGCCCACCTACCTTCTGCCGGTCCCCATGGGGCATGGAGAGATGGAGAGTGGGTTAGAGCCCCGTGAGGCCAGTGGCAGCTGCCCCCTCCACACAGGGCACAGCCTTGGGGTGCCCCCTGTGGCATCACACCGGGGCACCACCGTAGGGTTGAGGCTTGTGCCCCACAGCTAACACTTGTTAGTGTGGCCATTGTCCCCAGCAGGGGACATGCAGGGACAGGGTCCCATGGGGCGGGTGGTTGGGGACACGATGCAGGACCCCCCCCTCACCCTGCCACAGGGCATGACTCACGTGAGGGGTCTCTCCAGGCGGCCCCGCTGGGACCCGATCACCTCCCCCAGTGCCACAAACGCCTGCCCCAGGAAGTCCTGCGCCCCAAGCACAGCGTCGTGAGACCCTGGGGGCTCCTGCCACAGACCCCCCCACCCACATCCACCCCTCTGTCACCACCCTGCCCTGGGGCCACACCAAGTACCCTGGACCCACCCTGTGCCCCAAGAGCCCCCCACTGAGGACCCATCCTGCACCCCCAGGATGACTTCAGGTGCCCACTCTACATGCTCTGGACCCATCCTTTGCCACCTGGGCCATCCCACGGCCCTGGACCCTCCTTGTGCCCCCCCAAGGCCACCTCACTTCCCTGAACCAGTCCTGCACCTCTCGGGCCACCCCACACCCATCCTGCACCCTGAAAGCCACCCCTGTGGTGTGTCCTGTCCCCATGGGGTTGGTGCATGGCCAGCCCACCTACCTTCTGCCGGTCCCCATGGGGCATGGAGAGATGGAGAGTGGGTTAGAGCCCCGTGAGGCCAGTGGCAGCTGCCCCCTCCACACAGGGCACAGCCTTGGGGTGCCCCCTGTGGCATCACACCGGGGCACCACCGTGTGTCCCCCCAACATGGGCTGTGCTCACCTGCTTTAAAACGGAGCAGCTCTTGGAGTCCACGTTGTAGCTGGTGATGGGAGAGCAGATCCCTGAGCCAGTGCCCACGGGGTTGCCCCAGCACACAGCCCCGCTTCCCCCACCCCTCTGTGCTTTATGCCTCCCTATCCTTATTTATTATCACTATTTATTATCCTTATTTATTAGCGTTATTTATTACTGACTCGGTGCTTTGTTCCGCCCTGAGCCGGGGCTGAGCCCTTCCCCGGCCGCCCCACTCACACGTCGAAGCGGAGGTTTTGCTTCTCCTCAAAGTAGTAGTCGAGGACGAACTTGCGGACGAAGTCAGGGTTCAGGGTGTTGTCGATCACCTCCGTGCGCCCAAACTGCAGAGAGAAGGGTGAGGGCGGCCCCCCCCCACCCCCTTCCCCCTGCTGGGACCCCTCCCCATTGCAGCTGCCCTGGCGCTAATCCCGGCAGGGGGATTAGTGGTGCTGGCGGGGCCAGATCATTAGCGTGGACACGGAGGGATCATTAGCATGGACACGGGGGGCCATATGGGCCTGTTTAACTCAGCCAGGGATTAGCCAGGAGTGGGGGCACTGGGGGTGGCAGGACCCCTGGCACGGGGCTGGGAACATCCCCAGGGACCCAGCAAGAGGAGCCACGCTCACCTCCTTCCACTCGCTGCTCCCCGAGCCCTGCACGAAGAGGACCACCACTGCGGAGAGAGGAGCAGAGCTGGGCTGCCGTGCCATACTGTGCTGAGTTAAA
>NW_015090880.1:11136802-11143632 GCF_001431845.1 Calidris pugnax
CCCACCACCCCCTCCTCACCCCCAGGCTGCACCTGCGCTGTCACCTCCGTCCTCACCCCGAGACCCTTGTCCGTGGGGGGTCTCGGGGAGCCGGGGGCACCCAGCCCCCTACTCACCCGCCCCGGATGTAGTCAACGAAGGTAAACTCGGACTCGACGGAGAAGGAGAGCAGTGTCACCTGTGGGCACGGGGGGGTCAGACCCAGACCCCCCCTCCTTGGTGGGAACAGGGAGGGGATCAGACCTGGCCTCCTGTGGGCAGGAGCCCCAGGAGTGCCCCAGCCCCACTCACGGTGCCGGAGTTCACATATTTCTTCTTCTTGCATTTCTTCCTGGGGTTCAGCACCTGTGAGTGCAGGGGTGGGTCATCTCCAGTGCGGGGTGTCCCCCTGCCCCCCACCCTGGCCCCCTGCCCTACCTCGTACACCGTGAACTGGCTCTGCGCTCGGGAGAGCTCCCGGTAGCTGGTGGCAAACTCCCCGATGAAGTCATGGCTGGGGGAGGACCATGGGGTTGCCATGCCCAGATGCCCCGATGAGAGGCACCCCAGTAAGTGGTGGTGGCACCCTGATGTCCCCCGCCACCCCATGGACACAGCCTCACCTCCCATCCCGGTCCCAGTCGTACACGTCTATCTTCACTGTCCTGCAAGTGAATGCAGGCAGAGGGTGAGCTGCCAGCCTGGCTGGTATGGCCCCCCCCTGGTTTGGGGACATCCAGCCCCTCAGCACCCCAGCAGCGAGCCCCCCTGCCTGCCAGCCGCCGGCATCTCTGCCAGGAGGGAAGCGGGAAATTTGGGTCAGGGCAGGGCCCCTGGAAAGGAGGGGGATGCCTTTATGTAATTTGGGTTGCAAAAGAGGGTAAAAAAAACCTAATAATGACTCAATTCTGAGCTGCCTGCCGCTGCGGGGTGAAACCCATGAAGGAGATGCTCTGGCCCCATGACCAGTCGTGTCACCATCCCCACCACACTACCCTGGTCCCTGTCCCTGTCCCCGTACCGGTCGTAGTCGCCGTTGCAGAGAGCGCGCACGGGGATGGTGAAGGGCTGCCACACCGGGTTGAGCGTGTTCTTCACCACCTCCGTCTTGTGGCAGATGGTGAAGCTGCGGGGACAGGGCAGGGTCGGGGTGCGCTGTACGGTGACACTGGCACCTGCCCACCCCACCGGGCCCCTGCGCTCACGTGCCGTCCTCGTTGCTGCGGTAGAAGACGAGGAAGGGGTCGGATTTTCCGAAGAAGTCCTTCTTGTCCAGCTTGTTGGCGCACAGCTGCATTGTGATGATGTCCTGTGGATGTGGACTGTCACTGCCGGCTGCCTCCTTGTCCCCAGCCCCAGCTGCTGTCTGTGCTGGGGGGGGACATGCAGCCCCTGCCTCGCTGCCACCAGGACATGGGCACTCACCCGGCAGTTGCTCAGTTCCTCGGCCAGCAGCAGGATGGTCCCACACCGCTTCCCTGGGACCCCCCTGGGGGCAGAGGTGCCAGGTCAGCTTGGGGACATGGAGGATGGGACAGGGGGAGGAGATGGGCTCAGGGTTGAGGCTTGTGCCCCACAGCTAACACTTGTTAGTGTGGCCATTGTCCCCAGCAGGGGACATGCAGGGACAGGGTCCCATGGGGCGGGTGGTTGGGGACACGATGCAGGACCCCCCCCTCACCCTGCCACAGGGCATGACTCACGTGAGGGGTCTCTCCAGGCGGCCCCGCTGGGACCCGATCACCTCCCCCAGTGCCACAAATGCCTGCCCCAGGAAGTCCTGCGCCCCAAGCACAGCGTCGTGAGACCCTGGGGGCTCCTGCCACAGACCCCCCCACCCACACCCACCCTTCACCCACCCAGTGCACCCATGGGACCTGTCACCACCCTGCCCTGGGGCCACACCAAGTACCGTGGACCCACCCTGTGCCCCAAGAGCCCCCCACTCAGGACCCATCCTGCACCCCCAGGATGATTTCAGGTGCCCACTCTATATGCTCTGGACTCATACTTTGCCACCTGGGCCATCCCATGGCCCTGGACCCTCCTTGTGCCCCCCCAAGGCCACCTCACTTCCCTGAACCAGTCCTGCACCTCTCGGGCCACCCCACGCCCATCCTGCACCCTGAAAGCCACCCTGTGGTGTGTCCTGTCCCCATGGGGTTGGTGCATGGCCAGCCCACCTACCTTCTGCCGGTCCCCATGGGGCATGGAGAGATGGAGAGTGGGTTAGAGCCCCCTGAGGCCAGTGGCACCTGGCCCCTCCACACAGGGCACAGCCTCGGGGTGCCCGCTGTGGCATCACATCGGGGCACCACCATGTGTCCCCCCAACATGGGCTGTGCTCACCTGCTTTAAAACGGAGCAGCTCTTGGAGTCCACGTTGTAGCTGGTGATGGGAGAGCAGAGCCCTGAGCCGGTGCCCACGGGGGTGCCCTGGCACACAGCCCCGCTTCCCTCACCCCTCTGTGCTTTTTGCCTCCCTATCCTTATTTATTATCACTATTTATTATCCTCATTTATTAGCGTTATTTATTACTGACTCGGTGCTTTGTTCCGCCCTGAGCCGGGGCTGAGCCCTTCCCCGGCCGCCCCACTCACACGTCGAAGCGGAGGTTTTGCTTCTCCTCAAAGTAGTAGTCGAGGACGAACTTGCGGACGAAGTCAGGGTTCAGGGTGTTGTCGATCACCTCCGTGCGCCCAAACTGCAGAGAGAAGGGTGAGGGCGGCCCCCCCCCACCCCCTTCCCCCTGCTGGGACCCCTCCCCATTGCAGCTGCCCCGGCGCTAATCCCGGCAGGGGGATTAGTGGTGCTGGCGGGGCCAGATCATTAGCGTGGACACGGAGGGATCATTAGCATGGACACGGGTGGCCATATGGGCCTGTTTAACTCAGCCAGGGATTAGCCAGGAGTGGGGGCACTGGG
The DNA here is from genome assembly GCF_001431845.1 of Calidris pugnax. Classification (NCBI taxonomy): domain Eukaryota; kingdom Metazoa; phylum Chordata; class Aves; order Charadriiformes; family Scolopacidae; genus Calidris; species Calidris pugnax. Next base: position 11,139,708 of record NW_015090880.1, read on the forward strand.
GGTGGCAGGACCCCTGGCACGGGGCTGGGAACATCCCCAGGGACCCAGCAAGAGGAGCCACGCTCACCTCCTTCCACTCGCTGCTCCCCGAGCCCTGCACGAAGAGGACCACCACTGCGGAGAGAGGAGCAGAGCTGGGCTGCCGTGCCATACCGTGCTGTGCCATGCCATGCCGTGCCCCCTGCCCACTCCTGCCACCCACAGGACCCATCCTGCACCCCCAGGATGATTTCAGGTGCCCACTCTATATGCTCTGGACTCATACTTTGCCACCTGGGCCATCCCATGGCCCTGGACCCTCCTTGTGCCCCCCCAAGGCCACCTCACTTCCCTGAACCAGTCCTGCACCTCTCGGGCCACCCCACGCCCATCCTGCACCCTGAAAGCCACCCTGTGGTGTGTCCTGTCCCCATGGGGTTGGTGCATGGCCAGCCCACCTACCTTCTGCCGGTCCCCATGGGGCATGGAGAGATGGAGAGTGGGTTAGAGCCCCCTGAGGCCAGTGGCACCTGGCCCCTCCACACAGGGCACAGCCTCGGGGTGCCCGCTGTGGCATCACATCGGGGCACCACCATGTGTCCCCCCAACATGGGCTGTGCTCACCTGCTTTAAAACGGAGCAGCTCTTGGAGTCCACGTTGTAGCTGGTGATGGGAGAGCAGAGCCCTGAGCCGGTGCCCACGGGGGTGCCCTGGCACACAGCCCCGCTTCCCTCACCCCTCTGTGCTTTTTGCCTCCCTATCCTTATTTATTATCACTATTTATTATCCTCATTTATTAGCGTTATTTATTACTGACTCGGTGCTTTGTTCCGCCCTGAGCCGGGGCTGAGCCCTTCCCCGGCCGCCCCACTCACACGTCGAAGCGGAGGTTTTGCTTCTCCTCAAAGTAGTAGTCGAGGACGAACTTGCGGACGAAGTCAGGGTTCAGGGTGTTGTCGATCACCTCCGTGCGCCCAAACTGCAGAGAGAAGGGTGAGGGCGGCCCCCCCCCACCCCCTTCCCCCTGCTGGGACCCCTCCCCATTGCAGCTGCCCCGGCGCTAATCCCGGCAGGGGGATTAGTGGTGCTGGCGGGGCCAGATCATTAGCGTGGACACGGAGGGATCATTAGCATGGACACGGGTGGCCATATGGGCCTGTTTAACTCAGCCAGGGATTAGCCAGGAGTGGGGGCACTGGGGGTGGCAGGACCCCTGGCACGGGGCTGGGAACATCCCCAGGGACCCAGCAAGAGGAGCCACGCTCACCTCCTTCCACTCGCTGCTCCCCGAGCCCTGCACGAAGAGGACCACCACTGCGGAGAGAGGAGCAGAGCTGGGCTGCCGTGCCATACTGTGCTGTGCCATGCCGTGCCGTGCCCCCTGCCCACTCCTGCCACCCACCTGGGTCAGACTTGGAGAAGGTGTCCATGTCCAGCAGGTTCCTGAGGGGACGGATCCAGGCGTGAGCCACCCTCCCCCCAACATGGGCTGTGCTCACCTGCTTTAAAACGGAGCAGCTCTTGGAGTCCACGTTGTAGCTGGTGATGGGAGAGCAGAGCCCTGAGCCGGTGCCCACGGGGGTGCCCTGGCACACAGCCCCGCTTCCCTCACCCCTCTGTGCTTTTTGCCTCCCTATCCTTATTTATTATCACTATTTATTATCCTCATTTATTAGCGTTATTTATTACTGACTCGGTGCTTTGTTCCGCCCTGAGCCGGGGCTGAGCCCTTCCCCGGCCGCCCCACTCACACGTCGAAGCGGAGGTTTTGCTTCTCCTCAAAGTAGTAGTCGAGGACGAACTTGCGGACGAAGTCAGGGTTCAGGGTGTTGTCGATCACCTCCGTGCGCCCAAACTGCAGAGAGAAGGGTGAGGGCGGCCCCCCCCCACCCCCTTCCCCCTGCTGGGACCCCTCCCCATTGCAGCTGCCCTGGCGCTAATCCCGGCAGGGGGATTAGTGGTGCTGGCGGGGCCAGATCATTAGCGTGGACACGGAGGGATCATTAGCATGGACACGGGTGGCCATATGGGCCTGTTTAACTCAGCCAGGGATTAGCCAGGAGTGGGGGCACTGGGGGTGGCAGGACCCCTGGCACAGGGCTGGGAACATCCCCAGGGACCCAGCAAGAGGAGCCACGCTCACCTCCTTCCACTCGCTGCTCCCCGAGCCCTGCACGAAGAGGACCACCACTGCGGAGAGAGGAGCAGAGCTGGGCTGCCGTGCCATACTGTGCTGTGCCATGCCGTGCCGTGCCCCCTGCCCACTCCTGCCACCCACCTGGGTCAGACTTGGAGAAGGTGTCCATGTCCAGCAGGTTCCTGAGGGGACGGATCCAGGCGTGAGCCACCCTCTGTGCCACCCACCCAGCCCCACAGTGGTGTCCCCATGTCTTCCCCCCCAACCATGGGACAGCACCATGCCAGAAAGCCACGCCAGCACCCTGGCCCGACGCGCTGCCTCCCACCCCGGGGTTCAGTGGGACAGCGGGGCGAGCGAGGAGCAGCGTCTCCGAGGCTGACAATGATTGAACATGACAGGGAACCCATTTAGAGGATGAAACCTTCCCCCGTGCTGCCGGCGCCGGCTGAGTGCCCGCCGCACCCCGGCAGCGGGAGCGCAGCTAATGGCGGGGCGCAGAAGTGAGAAGAAAGACCAGCTCTGCGCCCCCGATGCAGCCACCGGCAGAGCCATTGATCTGTCCTTTGCTCGGTGTGACACCGGAAAGTGCCGGGGGCTGCAACTGGCTCCACTGGGATCCTTCCCGCACCCCTGGGGGTGGCCACAAAGGGTGAGCCGGGGCACGGCCAGGGGCTGTGGGGCTCAGCGGGTTCCCCTGGCCCCAGCACACAGGGATGGGGGCACCGTGGAGAGACCCCAGGACTCCCCCAGCAGCCCTGGATGGGGCTGAGCTCTTGGGAAGCCATGAAGCCGAAGCTTGCCCCCGCCCTGGGCGATATCCAGGAGCAAACCCCTGCCCCTGCCAGAGTTGCCAGGCCCCACGGCCCTGCTGCCCCTCAGAGGGGTTGGCATGGAGGGCAGGGGCTCAGCCACAGGGAAGAGGCACCGCAGCCCCTGGTCCAGACTGGAGTTTGCGGGGCTTAGGGACGTGCCAGTGCTGCCCAGCCGGGAAGGGGGCTTTGTAGGGCTGGTCGAAGGCTTTCCCTGACCCCCCCCCGGGCAGCGTGGGGGATGCTGCTGCCTAGGAGACCACTGCTGCCGGCCCCTGCGGGCAGGACCCCCGAGCTGTGGGCAGCGAGGGCAGCGGTGCCTCTACCGGGCTATATTTAGTCACCGACAGACCGGTTCGGCGGCCGTCGCTCGCCCCTCGGACCCCGCGGGAGCACCGAGCAGCATCTCTTCCGCAGCCCCCGTCCCGCGATGGACCACCGGCTGTCCCACTCCTGGTCCTGCTGCTTCCCGCGGGGCTCACGGAGCCGGGCAGCCCGCCTGCAGCCGCCACCGGCACCCCGCATCACCCCGAGCGGGGCCGTCCTGCGCCCCAGCCCCGGGTAAGGGCGGCGGGTCCCTCCAAGCGGCCGCGCCGCGGAGCCGTGCCCGGTGCCCGCGTCCCCCGGGACCCCGCGGAGGGGACGGGATCTCTCCCCACGGGTGGCAACCGGGACAGAGGGGCGTTGGGAACGCTCCGTGGTGCCCGAGGGGCGACGGGGACCCGCAGCCCCACTCCCCCCGAGGGCTGGGGACTGACCGGTGAGGCACCGGCTGCTGCGGGACACCGGCACCCCGCGGAGCATCCCGGCGCCTTCCGCACCCCGGGCGCCGGTCCCCGCCCGCTCCCCCGCCCCGCTCCCGGCTCACCGGCAGGACACGGTGAGCTCCACCTTGGTTCCCGGCACGCTGCCGGCCGCCGGCTCCAGCGCTCCCGGAGACGCCATCCCCGCCCGGGCGCCGCCGCCGCTGCTCCGCGCCGCCTCCTCCCGCGCCGC
>NW_015090880.1:11144007-11177636 GCF_001431845.1 Calidris pugnax
CGGGACCTCCCGTCGGGGACGCGGGCTCCGCTCCGCTCCCCAGCCCGCTGCGGCGGATGCTCAGTCTCGACTCCCGCCCCGCCGGGGGGCTCCCTCCCGGTCCCGGCTCCGGTGCTATTTCGGTGCCGCCGCTCCCGGAGCGTGGGTCGGACTATTTATAGCGAGCGGCGCCCCCGGCGGAACGGCTCCCGCCGCCCCGGCTCCTCGGCGCCGCCGCCCCCCGGCCCCGCTGCCCGCCTTCCCCCCGCCACAGCCCAGAGAGGAGGCAGAAGAGGGCACAGCTCGGGTGTCTTTACTGCAGAGACTCGTCGGAGCCCCCCCCGCGCTCCCCCAGCCCCGAGCAGGGGTGGACGGCGATGGACACTGGGGTGCCCCACACCGGGAAGGGGGTCCCGGCTTGGCCAGGGGGACCCGCGGGGTCCCGGTTCTCCAGCCAGCGGTTCCGGGAACGCCGTGCTCAGAGGGTGCTGCTGCCTCTCAGTCCCACGCCTCGCACAAACTGCTCGAGGAGGCCACCGATGGCCCCCGAGGGGCTGGGGGGCACGGCTTTCAGGCCGATGGTCCGGCTGTAGCTGGCCAGAAAAGCAGAACGCACTTCTTCCAGCCGGGACTCGCGGTCGCTCGCCGACACCAGCCTAAGGAGAAAGCAAGGGGAGGTCAGGAACGGCAGCGGGGCTGGCAGCGGTGGGCACACGCTCTGCCCACAGCACCAGCAGGGCTACGGTGCTCAGCTGGCTCCAGCGGCCAAGGCAGTGCCAGCCCCAAAAGGCTCCGCCACAGCAGCTGGTGCCGCTGCCTCCTTGCCCAAGCCAATGCAACCCACCCATCCCTCTCCCATGGGGCCTCTCGCAGCCCCAGCCTCCTGCTCTCCCCCGGGGTCTCCTCCTTCACCAAACCCCCCAGTTTCTCACAGCACCACGCTGCTTACGAGGCCAGGGTTCCTACAGAAAGTGCTGCTTTCGCCAAGCGGGCGCTGGCTGACGTCAGCCCCTGCGCCAGCTCCCTCCCCTCCTCGTACAGCGTTCCCAGATGGAGCCCGGCCACATGTGCTGTGCCCGGACAGTCCCTTCCAACCTATTTGTGACCATCCCTCACTTCCACGGGCCCCAGTCTCTCATCCTTGTGCCAGCACAGACAACTTTGGGGAAGGCAGGGGGACGAGAGGGGGCAGACAAGGTGACAAAAGCCCCAAGGAGCACTCCAGGCGTGGAAAGTGAAATGCTGAGAGGCGTTTTACTTCTGCTCCCTGGCACTGCGAACAGGAGGGCTGCCTGCAGAGTAGGGCACGGCGTCCCCCAGGACCTGCTCTCCTCTCCAGCTGATCCACGCACCTGGTTAGGGGCCGGGGGGAGGGAAGAGAGCAGAGGGAAGGCAGTATTTCCATCCAGGGAGCAGGGGAAAGCGAGACTCAGGTCCAGAGGCGGCTGTTCCAAGCGCTCCGGCCTGAATCGGTCCTCGCTGCGAGGTGCCGGTGGCTCCCAGAGAGAAGAAGACGTTCCTCAAAGGTCACTCCAAGGGCACAGCGCGAACCTTCCCCATCAAAAATTCTCTTTAATCTCTCCAGCGCCTGGGCTGGCTATAAATTGGCACAGCTCATTTGAATGGAAGTGTTAACCACCCACAGCCAACAGCTTCGGTCCGGAAACAGCAGCAAGAGGATATGGTGGGAGGCCTATAAACAGCAAGCGGTGCCGAGGCAGCCAACCAGGCCGCTGTTTACAGCGTCGGATAATAAAGAGGAGCCAGAGGGCGAAGGAAAAAAGGCAACATATCTAAACACATGAAAAAGATGCTTTTTTGGCAACCTAATTGGGACGTGGAACTCGCAAACCCGCTAGCATTAAAAATAAGCGACATGAAAGAGGGAGTCACTTGCACCCGAGCGCAGTGATCTTGGATGTCACAGGCGGAGGTAAGCGAGGGCGTGTGGCAGCTACGTCCCCGTCTTCTGCCTCGCACAGCCCCTTTACAGGGCACATTTTGTATTTAAATGCACAGGCTTCTTTCACGGAGAGAGACACTCCAAGGAGTCAAGCCACCAGCCACTGCCCCACGCCAAGCCCCGTGGACCGGCTGCGGCACCGTTTCGCTCCGAGCAGTTCAGCCAGGGAGGCAGGTCGCGCTTCCTTGCCAAATCCATGGCACCCTGCCCCGCTACACTTCCTACAGCCTGCCCGCTCGGGGTGCAGGATGAGAGGAGGCTGTCAAAGCCCCAGCTCGAAGTAAGCCCTGACAAGCCCCACACAAGCACAAGAAGTAGGCTGTGAAAAGCGTACCTTCATCGAGCTGCTGCCAGCTGAGATGTAAAGTGGGAACTTAAATAGAATTTAATTTTCCAAAAACTCATACTGTGCTGGGCTGCAAAAAAACTGGGATAAAACCACAATGGGCTCCCGAGCAAACAGAGCTGATGTAGAGAAGAGACTGGAGGCCCTGGGTCAAGCTCAACACGACATCCCTGGGAACTCTTCATCCCTTCCAAATAGTGTCTGCTCCCAGCACCCGCAGTTGAGTGGTCCCCAGCCCCCGAGCACCCCACAGCCCCCGTGAAGAGCTGAACAGGGCAAAGCACTCGCAGCATCTGCTGCGCACCCAAGGGAGAAGCACCCCCGCTCTTCCCCTGCCTTTGGACCCAGCTGTCCCAAGCAGCCAGACTCCAAACTGCACCAGTCTACAGTCTCAGAACAGGGCGATTCAGAGCTCAACTTCAAATCACATTTCTCTACCCAATTTCTCATTCTGACATTAGATCCAACTCCACGGGCAGCAACAACTTGCTGGTGATCAGCAGCCACCAAGCACTGCCAGGTTCAGGGCACAGTAAAACAGTCATTAATTCAGATGCCCATCCTTCAGTCCCTTCTGCTCCCTCACCCATCTCCATACAACTGCAGGAGCAGCTTGGCACGTCCTCAGGAAAGGAGGAGAGCAAATCCTGGCCAGGCCATGTCCGACATCTCTCGTGAATTTTTGATCTGCCAAATCCTGGGTCTTGGAGCTTCACAGTAACAACGTGGGGGCAGCTGCTCTGCTCGGCAGCACAGCACACAGCCCCACGAGAAGGAGAGCCAGGGCAGCCAGCCCGTCTCACAGGACACGCTGGTTTCCACATCGCTTGCCCTCTGCCTCCAAAGCAGGGATCTCGGCAAGAGACCGCAAGCGTTTGGCAGCACAACCCCAGCACAGCGTAGCCAGCGGCAGCCCCTCATCCGCCATTTCAGTCTCTTGATTGAGAGTTTGCAGCCTGAAGGCACAAGCCAAGGTTCTCCTCTAACAGCAATTAAAGCGCATCTCCTGTCTTTCAAGCTTCCACAGAGGGGGCTTTCTATATGGGGAGGAACATTTGCCTCCCAGCCATTCTACGTGGCAGGATGCAGGGCGTCTGCTGCTCTGCACTGGCCAGATGCAGCACTTGCAAATGTTGCTGTGCGTGGTCAGACAAAAATCGGGGTGACAGAAGGAAAGCCCCTCTCTTACTGCAGCAAGGATCTGACCCCAGCGGGGAGAAAGAGGTGAGCAAGATCCAAAAGCAAGAAAATCTGGGTTACCAGTCCTGCCCTGACAAGCACGCATCCTCAAATGCACTCAATTATGCCCAAATTCAGTGTCTTCAGGGAAGAGAGAAAAGCTTCTTCTTCCTACAGAAAGCAAAGTGCCCCCTCCCCGTCACCAGGCAGAGAAGATGCCGGTTTCTTTCTGCGTTCAGCGTAAGCAAAGAGCACTCAGTGACTGATTTGTGGATGGAAAGCATTAAAGAAAGGAAGACGGGACGGCTTGTGACGGGCTCCCAGGCTTCTTCCAAAGTGCCAGGGTGACAAAGTTCCAGCGCTTGCCGCCAGCTGAGAGACCCAAGGAGAGATCCCGTGTTTGAGACACTTACAGGCAAGTGCTAGGGAACTCATCCGGGAAGCTGCAAGGGAGAGAGGCGTCTGCGCTCAGGATTGCCTGCTCCCGAATACTGCCACACCCTGTCACCATCTGCCAGCTGCCAAAGTCTGTGGAAACGGAAGATCCGGGCAGAGAATGGTCCGCCGATCTGGGGCAGAGAGAGAGGGAGACGGCGTGATCAGTCAGGTCATTCAGCCACACGCCTTTCGCTCACGCTGGTGCCAGGGACCCGCCGGGCCGGCTGCCAGCGGCGCCTGTGCCAGCAGCTTTGACACTCGGGGACCTGGGTACAACACGCAGCTCTGGCTGGGCCCCAGGCCAAGCTTTTCCTTTGAAAGCAAGGGGAGAGCCAAGCTGGCTGGGGCTGACCAAGCAGCAGGAGCGCACCGGGAGCTGGACGGGACAGAGCCAGCGAGAAGCAGATGGCCATGCAGAACTGTGAAGCCCGTTAGCGAGATGCAATGGCACGTTCTGCCCCAAAACCCTCACAGATGTGGACATGGTGCTGTACAAGGGGCATCCCCCCCGTTGCTTGTTGTAGCTGTTAGCACATCCCAGGGCAGCGGCAAGGCCTGACAGAGAATCAAGCTTGTGACTTGGTTAGTGCTGAAGAAGACTTAAGAGATCCTTGGACCGGTAGCCGTTAGAAAGCAGATCACTCCTGAGGCATGAACACCAGATCTGAACAAAGCCAGTCGCTGCTCAAGACGTCCCCAGGCCTCCCCCCAGCACCTGAAGACCTTTTCATTCCTCTGTTAGAGGAACGGACTGTGCCAGAAACCAGGTGGGAAAAGATCTTTAGAATAGGAGAAACAGCCAAGAGAGTTTAATTGTTTGCTGTGTGCAACCTCCCACCAGGAAAGGAAGAAGCATGAAATCTAGTAAGTGAATCTGAGGAGTCCCTCCAAAATCTCAGAGAAGAGGGCACAATCACTCGAGACGAACCCAGAGCTCTTGGTTTCTGTGGAGCAAGCAATTACCGAGCCCCGCTGCACAGCAGAGTGTACATAGCTGGAAGCACAGCCTGTGGCAGAGCTACTCAATTACACACTCCCAAGATCTTCTGGATAATTTATCTGAGATCTGCTGGGCAGATAGCAGTGCACCAGCTCCAGCTCTGCTGGGCCAGGTACTTGCACGCTGTCTTCACAGCTAAGAATAGCAGTGGCACACTGCAGCTGCTCCCCAAGAGACCAGAACAGCCAGAAAGACAGGATCTCCCACAGCAAGAAGGACCTCAGAGAGACTGGAAAGCGAGGGTAGGGGGAGATGCACATCAGGAAACCTATTTGCAATCTCGATCTAATTCCAAGCCTGCCATTTAACTAGTCTAATCAATACGGCCAGGTTTGAGAGGTCTGAAACGTGGTCCTGAGCTGGCCACTCAAGCAGAGAAGGGGAAGTCAGGCAGCTCCTTGCATGTCAGCTTCCCATCACAGTGCTGACCTTCCCGCAGCTGCAGTCTGGAGGTAACACCACTGTTTGGAAGTTCAGGGTCTGGAAAGGCATCACAGCAGAGAATGGGAAGAGCAGAGCTTCACCTGTCATGTACTGCTCTTGTCCTCTGGCTCCTCGATGAACTGATGAGTGAGGTTCAGAGAGGTGCTGAGAGTGATAAGCATTGGAAGAACCCCTTCTTGCAAAAAGCTGTTTTTCCTACAGCTCCTAACAGCATAGTCAGAAGGAGGCCATTTCATTGAAAGCAGAACTGCAGCACACACTCTTAGAAAGACTTTCTGGAGATCAGGCAGGGATAACCTTTCCTGGGATGCAAGGAATTTGTAAGGGAAAGGGAGCAGCTGTTCAGTGACATCTACCCCTCTCCCTGCCTTTGGAAGGTAAGGCGAGGAAGTCAGCGTGATGGAGGAGAGCTGCCAGAGTGTTTGGGCCCAGAGTTTGGTGCCATGCTGGAAGCACAGTGGGAAGAGTGCAGGAAGCCAGGGAGAAATATAGAGGAGCACTGCTTCAGTGCAGAGGGAAGAGGAGTACAGCAGAGCCAGACAGGAAAAACAGGAGCCTCACACACAGTGACAAGAATTTGAGCTAAAGCAGTGAAGAGGTCGATAGGAATAGGCTTGGGCTGAAAGTAGACAGGGACATGATTCTGTCAGAAAAGTAATGAGTTGCTGAACAGAGGACAGGTTTAGAGCCAGGCAGAAACAAAGGTTTTGAAGCGGGCAAATCTGGATGGCAGAGGAGGGCTTGGGCTATGCCAGGATCTCCAGGTGAAGGTGGAGAACAGAGCAGAGCTCTGCAGCTCTCACAAAGAGACAGAGGTATCAGGAGCCTGCCTGAGACACTGCGCCCACGTGGCAAGTAAAGGAGTAAGACATGGTCCAGGGCCCCACGGACAGTAAAAATGTCCTTTTGCCCAGTAACAGCCACACTGGTCAGATAAGTCTGTGCTAAAGAAGGTGAGCAGAAAACTGTTTCCTGCTTTGGCTGTGTGGCCTCAGCTTCCAGGTGCTGGTAACTTCATGGTTGCTAAGATTAGACTGATCTTACACCACCTCTTGGAGGTGGATCAAGTCACCTCTTGAATCGTTTCTTGGACGGGCTGACAAGAGCATCGTGTACCTCTTGCAAGACTGACTCAGTGTCTCCCTAGCCCTCTAACCCTTCCTGAAGTCCCCAACCCTGTCAAGCAGCTGCACAAAGTTAGTCAAGTTACATCTAACCTAATAGCACAGGAGTCTAGGAGTTCAAGGCAGCCAATTCCGTGTCTCACCTCCAGGCAGCAGAATAAACACTTTTTGATTAATTGAATAAACAGATTGACTCTGCAGTGAGTCCAGGCCATCTCTCTCCTGGCTGAGATCTCTGAGCCTAACCAGCAGAGCTAAGATATCGTGGCAGACTTTCCCCTCTATACCCAACGCCTTCGCAAGGGAGGCTCCTGAGGAAGTGTCACAACCAACAGGCATCTTGAACAGCCTTGAGAGACAGCGGGGCCAAGGCCGGGTGAGACAGACAGGGAAGGCACAGCACGGAAAATCTTGCCTTCACACTGCAAGGGCAGCAGAGCTTCTTAAAAGCTGAGCTTGCCTTGAGACCAAGACCAGATCTCTGGGGTGACTGTATGCCAGTGCAATCCAGTCAATGCTAGAGGTGAAAGTCTTCCTGTTATTTCTACCCCTGAAGGCTTCTTGTAAAGTCTTGCTGCAGAGCCCTAAATAGGGCTTCAGTGAGGCCCCCAGAGCAAGCTGGGGCTCCTGGGATACGAGGACCAGTCCCCAAGTCTGTAAGAAAAACTTGTTTGGAACACATGACAGCCGTGCCAGAGGCTGGTGAGCTGTGAGGGCAGTGCGGAGGCTCTTGGGAAGCAGCCGGACAGCAAAGCTGACATGGTTAGTGAAGATGAGATATAGCAAGTCTCCAAGTCACTGTCTCTGCCACAGACATCTAATGGCAGGCAGAAAGAGAACGAAAGTGAGCTTCACACACCCACCTCTTCACGTCCACGAGTGGGAAGAAACTCCCTCAAAAGTGCAAGATTAACAAAATTAGATTAGCAAAACAGAGATGAGCTGCAAGCTGTTCCTTCACACAAGGGAGGACCTCTAGCAGGCCATAAACCGGCAACTCCTAGCCTGGAACGGTCCCTTTTAATTAGGTCAGTGCTTCCCATGCAACATGCTGCACAAGACAGAGTATTTCGGACACTCGACTACCAGAGGAGAGCCAACACCGGAGGCAGAGCAACAGCCAGGGATCCTTCCCTTTCTTAATACGTAACTCAGCCGAGTGCCAGGCGCCAGCAGCGAGGCTCTCGTCCTGCCCTGCGCTGCCCCCGCTTACCTGCCGTATTCCCACACACCTAGGACTATTTGGGAAGCAGCAGCTCATTTGCCAGCATATGCTCTGTGCCTCAAACTGAAGCGTTAGGTAGGTACCATACGCGCAGGCAGACTGTGGCAACCTGGAGGAAAGGGCAGCCCTCCCCACCTTTGCGTGGGACGTGTTGGCAGGGAGCACTTGGCAGAGCGCGGTGCTGAGAGCCCTGGCTGGATTCCAGGCAGTCATCTACCGGCTGTGTTAGTGCCGTCACAGCCCCAGCAGCCAGTCCCCTGCAAGCACAACCGTTCTTGATTGCAGCACAGTCAGGTGTCAGCAGGCAAGCCCATTTTGTGGCACAGTCGCACAAATAATTCCAGAAAACGTTCCCGTCAACAATTCCTGTCCTGCTGTGGTCACTATCCCAAGTTGTCACATCGCAGGTACAGCTTCCGAGCCAGGTGGCTGTAGGAGTGAGACACATAGTGTGCATGCAAGTCTTATCACTGTCAAAAAGACACCCAAAGCCAAGGGACAGCAGCTTCTCTGTCCCTCTCCGTGCTCCCTCCAGACCCACAGCTGAACCGTCTGCAGCCCTTTCACTAAGGGAGCTCTGGGTGGCTGTTGACTAAAGCAGATCCTCCACGATTTAACTCCTGCGGATCTTGACTCTTCAGATCTTGGTACTTTGGGTTTTGTTTAATTGACTTAGCAAAAGCACATTCAACCAAAGATTATCCAGCTGCTAATCCACATTAGTGCAATGTGCACACACGCTAAATCCCTGACACAGATACGGGGTTTTTCTGCAGTGTCATGGGACACTTAGACTATTAGCGTCAAATGCAAACACAGAACACAGTCTGCAAGCTGCTACCCACTGGCACACAGGGACTTCCACTCAACGCACGCTATCTGCCATCCTCAGAGCTCTCAGCCTGTAGAACAAGAAGCACCTTGTTCTACTCTACAAATAATCTATGCAGTATCTTCGTGCATGTCTGCCCTCAGCAGATGCGATCTTACCATCATGTTGGGATGAGCTAGAAAGACTGCTAGGAATTTGCCTTTGTACTGCTTTGCCTACCAAGAACCATCCTGGGATTTACAGGTACCTCTGGATCCCAGCAGGACTCAGAAGAAGTGGTGGTGAAGTGATGGAAGCAGCAGACCACTGACACAGCCCGGCCAGGAGAGGGGCTTGGCTCCCACCAACTGAATTGGCATTTCTGACCCTTCCCTTTAGGACACCCCAGTTCCCTTCCCAGGCCCTGCTCATCTCTCTCTGCCTTCCCTTTCCCCCCAGAGCTCCCCTGCCTGCCGGCACACGGACCGGGCTGTTTACGTGAACTGCCCAAAGGGTGCCTGCTGGCATTTTACAAGCAACCATTCCTCCTCAACTGCTGCTGCAGTGGTTAAGTGTTTTGTTGCTATGGCCACACAACCAGAGGATTAGGAAGTCAAGTACAGTAGTTTCTTCATCTTAAGAGCCTTGGGTGTTAACCTGCCAGCAGCACCGTGGAGATAAAGGTATTTTTGGCATCATGATCAGTCTCTGTGCTCCAGCCTTTCCATTCAAGTCCCATATTTTTTTCAGGGGATGAAGGGAGAGAATCTACTCCTTTCTTCTGTCACAGATACACTCCTTCTCCACCCAAGATGGGACTCCTCCCTTCCTTCAGGATGGAAAATGGTGGCATGGATATCTGCATGGAGCTCACCAGACAAATTCAGACTAACATAGACTGAGCAGGGAGACCAAAGCCAAGAGGAATGATATAAACCCACTCTCTGGAGACAAAATGCACCATGTTCAGGCCCCAAAAAGTTCAAGCCATGTCAGCATCTGACAAGGCAACGTGTTGCCTAAGTCCTTCCCCAGCAGAGCTGTTAGCAGTGTTACCCCAGGGAAGGCAGACAGGGCACAGACCGCAGTCTGGCTGATCTGGCAGTGGACTGGGAGGCAAAGGAGCATGAATGTGCTATAAGACTTGGTTTGAAAGACAAACTCTGGTCGGCTGTTGCCTGGACAATTCCACCCACTCCCTGTAGGGTCTCTAGGCTCATTTCCTCCAGCCTGTGCACTGAGACGAGCAGGGGAAACCCACACTCTCCAGCCAGCAAGAGTGTAGCCTGTAGAACAAGAAGCACCTTGTTCTACTCTACAAATAATCTATGCAGTATCTTCGTGCATGTCTGCCCTCAGCAGATGCGATCTTACCATCATGTTGGGATGAGCTAGAAAGACTGCTAGGAATTTGCCTTTGTACTGCTTTGCCTACCAAGAACCATCCTGGGATTTACAGGTACCTCTGGATCCCAGCAGGACTCAGAAGAAGTGGTGGTGAAGTGATGGAAGCAGCAGACCACTGACACAGCCCGGCCAGGAGAGGGGCTTGGCTCCCACCAACTGAATTGGCATTTCTGACCCTTCCCTTTAGGACACCCCAGTTCCCTTCCCAGGCCCTGCTCATCTCTCTCTGCCTTCCCTTTCCCCCCAGAGCTCCCCTGCCTGCCGGCACACGGACCGGGCTGTTTACGTGAACTGCCCAAAGGGTGCCTGCTGGCATTTTACAAGCAACCATTCCTCCTCAACTGCTGCTGCAGTGGTTAAGTGTTTTGTTGCTATGGCCACACAACCAGAGGATTAGGAAGTCAAGTACAGTAGTTTCTTCATCTTAAGAGCCTTGGGTGTTAACCTGCCAGCAGCACCGTGGAGATAAAGGTATTTTTGGCATCATGATCAGTCTCTGTGCTCCAGCCTTTCCATTCAAGTCCCATATTTTTTTCAGGGGATGAAGGGAGAGAATCTACTCCTTTCTTCTGTCACAGATACACTCCTTCTCCACCCAAGATGGGACTCCTCCCTTCCTTCAGGATGGAAAATGGTGGCATGGATATCTGCATGGAGCTCACCAGACAAATTCAGACTAACATAGACTGAGCAGGGAGACCAAAGCCAAGAGGAATGATATAAACCCACTCTCTGGAGACAAAATGCACCATGTTCAGGCCCCAAAAAGTTCAAGCCATGTCAGCATCTGACAAGGCAACGTGTTGCCTAAGTCCTTCCCCAGCAGAGCTGTTAGCAGTGTTACCCCAGGGAAGGCAGACAGGGCACAGACCGCAGTCTGGCTGATCTGGCAGTGGACTGGGAGGCAAAGGAGCATGAATGTGCTATAAGACTTGGTTTGAAAGACAAACTCTGGTCGGCTGTTGCCTGGACAATTCCACCCACTCCCTGTAGGGTCTCTAGGCTCATTTCCTCCAGCCTGTGCACTGAGACGAGCAGGGGAAACCCACACTCTCCAGCCAGCAAGAGTGTAGCAGGACAACCAACCACCTCTGCGTGCAGCTGACCTCACTGCTTTGGTCTCACAGCTGATTCCCTTCTCCTGTCCTCTTGGTTTCAGGTTGTGCAAGGGGTTTGCTCTCCTTCTATCTCCTATTCCCCACCTCATGCAATTTTTTCCACAGCCCAGCCTTCACGCTGCCTTGTTCACAAAAGTTAAGAGGGACTGGGAGTGGACTGGTGCAACTTTGCCACGTTGAAAGGTTATAAAGGCTTTGTGCCATGTTAGAAGCTATCATAAAGATCAGAAAGAAATGTTTATAGTGGAATTCACAGAACATTTACCTCTTACAATGACAGAATACTGCAGCTCCTTCTCAGATTACTTACTGGGCATAAGGAAAAGCCATCCCCAGGGACTCTGGCTCAGCAGTAACAAATTCCCCACCACACTCGCCTGCTGCCTTAGGGTGTCAGTTCTGAACACCTGATGCCACTGGACATTAACAAAAGCTTATAGACATCTTATCCAGACACAGCCAGAGGAAAGAAAATCGCTGGCTTTACCAACTCTGAGCCTCTGGAATGCAAATCCCAGGGACTGTGTGCTCAGCCCCTTCCTGTGGTGCTGCTCTGCCTACTCCGTCTCTCCCCTTCACTCTTGCAGAGTCCGGCTGAAGCGTTACAGGCAGGTTCCTCCCCAGCACTGCTCCAAGTTTGCTGCCAGCCCAGCCCTCAGCAGCTTGTCAGGTCTTGGGAACGGCACGAGACCACACATAGGAACTGTGGCATCACTGTTGTGAACAAAAGCAGCCCCCAAGACAAGCTGCTTTTTCTCCAGCATTTTGTCCTCTTCTTGGGAGAATTGTTTCATCTTTCAGAGAATGCAGAGGTGGGCCCCAGCAACAACTCAAAAACATCCCATTGATCTCCTTCCCTGGGGAAAACAGTTCACCTCTTTTATGAAAGCTGTCAGACAGCGATTATTCTCTGGAATCAAGAAACTCGGTAAGAAAGTCTTATAAATTTTCAATGCCTTACTTGTTTGTCATTTTATTTTCTGTGTGATGAGAGAGCACTAAAATTTGGCTGGTGGCTGTTTCTGAAGGGAATCACTAGAAAAAGCCTCATCGGAAAACCTGCGGAGACTACACAAGCGTTTGATGCTGTTAACAGCAACCTCTTATCTAAGAGCCTCTTTATCCCCTGTCGGCCTAAGCACATGGTGTTTGCTCCACAGGCTCTGTTCTTTCTTCCTTCGCCTAGCTCACAGCCCTGCCTTGCCCTGCCACAGCATCAGACTCCAGAAGGGTGCCAGAATATCCTTTGTTATGGCATGAGATTAAGCTCAGGTCCAGGGTCCCCATTCCCCGGTCGCACAGCGGGAGCACACAGCCTTCAGGGCAAAATCCTTTGCCCCAGCACGGTGCTGGCAGCTTGCTCGCAGCAGATTCCACCTCTGCTTGCCACCAGCACCCAGAGTTTTTCCACCCTGCAGCGTCAGGAAGGTCAGCAGGTGGAAATGGGGACAGGACAGATGCAGAGTGAGGTCTGCCTGGCTTGAAAGACTTCCTCCCACACACCACACAGCCAGTTCAAACCCCTGCGGGTGCGTTTGACAGAGAAAGCGCTGTGAGCTCCAAGCATGCAGGATGCAGAGATGCCAGAGTTGGTGGAGGTGAGGCATGCACTGAGGACAGGCAGAACAGACACCTAGCTGTTATCGGCACAGCTCCTCACTCCTCTAAATGGGCTTAGGCAGGAGCTCCTGTGTTTAATGGCCAGCATTTCACACAGGGTCAGGTTAGAGGTGCCTGTCTGTAGATACAAACCCATGTGCTCCAGGGTTCTCGGAGCTGCACGAGTGCAGCCCTGCACTCCCTTTACCAGACACTGGCTTTGCTGAGAAATGGTCTACTCTGTCCCATCTCACCTGGATCTGGGCACTTCCAGTGGGCTGCTTCCAATCCTCAGGAAGTTATCAGAATGGGTTGATGAGGAGGAGCTGGAGGACTTGACTTCGACCATCCCTGTGGAAGGCAGCCTGTCTTCAGACTGTTGAGCCCTGCTCCAGAGCACGGCTTGTGGTGACGACGCACAACTCTTCCTCCTGTGGGACAGAGGACTTGGGTGAGAAAGCTAGTTTTCCCATGCACTGCAGCTCGGAAGCCTTTCCACAACAGGCTGGATTTTATCCCAGCAGCTACAAGCTCTTGTTCCCAGTGAACCTGCCCCCCTCCCTTCCAAGGAACCATGAGTCACGGGTGGTACATGGAGCTCAACCCATCTTAGCCCATTCTTTTATAGATCACCATCCACGTGACCTGGAAATCAGAGACAGGAGAATGCATCAGCCCACACACATACAGCGGCTGCTTTGTTTAGTCTAGCTGTAAAAGCGCCTCAAGCAAGGGGCCTCCCAGGAGGGAAAGACCATTTCAATTTGCTCTGAACTCTACAGAGTACCAGCCAGCAGCTAAGCCCAGGTGGGTGTTAGTGCGCACTGATGAGGGTGACAGGGACACAACACTGGTGTTATTTTCCCTTTTAGTGATTTCCTTCAGGCACCACTGACCACGCTTCTGACCACGTGCTCGGGGCTGACAATCACTCCAGGTGTAGGTGCATTTCAATTCTCCCTCTGTGCTCACAGCCCAGAACTGCTCTGGCTTCTTTTCAAGCCAGCACCATTGAGACTCGGGTGTGATTCACTGCCCATTGCCACATCAGGCCTAAGCTCACAATGCCATCCAGCTACATGCCAAACGGGCACACATACTTGGGACTAATTCACATCACTGCTGCGTCATCTTCAGAAGATTTTTTTTTTCTGACATCTTTTTTTTTTTTTCCTGGAAGAGCACGCTGAATTTTTCCCCCTCAAAAACCACAGTGAATTGGACAAAGACCTCCTTATGTACACAAGCAAAAAGCCTAAAGCCAACAAACTCAAGCAGAAAAGATGCTCTTCTTCCTGGAATCTGGAAGGGCATCTCAGCTTTGACTGAGATCTCAAGCACTGTCAGCAAGTGCAGCTAAAGACAGGCTCATAGTACAGTGGGAAGCATCATATCCTCTCTTCACTTCTTGAAGCGTGTCCACCCTCAAACATCACACCATAGCCTCTCTCAAGCATTATTCATCTCATGTTATCAGAGCTGCCAACATCTCCAAGCACAGCCTGCAGAAACAGACTTGTACAGTTAAAAAACAAATGCCTCTCCCTGCAAGGAGACTTTGAGGCCACCTGTTTTCAGCACAACACAATGAAGCACATACCTTCTCCCCCCTCACACTACGCACCCAGCTTGTAGCAAGCCCTACCTGTTCTCCAGACTACACAGCCACAACAGCCTGCAGCAGGACATCCATGTGCAATCCCCTCGCTAAGCACTCATGGCAAGGCTGACAACCTTCCCTTCCCCAAGCTCATGCCCACAGCATGGGCCCAAACCATCACTGTGGTAGCAGCAGCTGATCCCAACACCATCTGATGTCTCCAACAGGAACTAAAGCAAACTAGAGTTACAAAACATGTCACAAAATCAAGCCCTGACACATACGAGTGCAGCAGATCTCTTCCAACCTGCTCTGGCCACTTCAAGTCTTTTGAAGATCACATGTAGGTTTCATGCTGCAGGATCTAGTCTGTATGTCCTGAGCACTCAGAGCAACTTAAATGCTTCCAGTTTAACATCCTGTAGCCAGACAAGTGGAAAGTTGTTCTCTACTTGCTGCAGTCACCTTGCTGGACAGGCAAGTGCTGTGTGTTAAAGAGGACTCTTGTGCTGCTCACTTGGCAAATGCAATTTGGGTCTCCCCATCTCTGTTTTGTGATTCTGCAGGAAGATTTTCTCTTCCCCTTCTTCAGCATTTTATAAATTGAATCACAATGTGCTTTAAAAGGCTGCTGCCACTAGCATGGCTGCAGGCTCAGTCCCAGAGGACTTCAACTGCCTCCAGCACAACCCAGATTTAATTTAAAATAATTGCAATATAAAATAGCGTCTTCACATGTGCTGAGGGAGAGGAGAGAAAAATTAAACTGACAGGGGCAACCCTACAGAAAGGTTTTGAAATCCCTCAACAGCACCAGAAACTCCACAAGCAAGCAAAACATCCATCCCAGGGTAGCAGAGTCACCAGAGACCCTCCCCAGTCCCCACTTCCAGGGAGGGCCACCTGCATCCCCAGGCAAGTCCTGTGTGACCCTCTATCAACAGGGACCACCAACAATTTCATGTTCTCCCCCAAGAAGTATCTCTAAGCAGCGTTGCAGGCAGCAACCTGCTTTCAGATCCCACACCTTGTGCTGTTAGAGAGGATTCTTGGCCACCCTGCCCACCTTTCCCTAACTGCAGACACTCCCCTGTATAATCTCTTTCATAAACTGATTAGGCTTCATTTTAGGGCAGCTAAACTTTGTCTCCACTTTTCCCTGAGGAGGTCATTTTTCTGACAGTTTGGAACTATCTTTTAAAAGTAATGAAATCCTTTCTGGGTGAAGTTTAACAGTGAAGCTGGTAAAAATGAAGCAAAGCTGCTTTACTCTCATGAGGGGACAAACTTCAGAAGCATCCCTACAGAAGCCTGTCGCAGTCATTAACATGGGGCAGTCTCCAATTTTTGGTGCAGAAGTTCCACAGCACAAGTTGCAGCAAAGCCTCTGCCAGCCAAATTCCTCCCTCCACTGTAAGGAGGCCATAGAGAGCAGATCCTGAGGGCGAGGGACTTCAGAAACATCTTTTCTCCTGTGCCCAGCGCCTGTCCCTTTCATTCTGCAGCCCACTGAGTGGTTATGTCCTCACCATGCTGCTTGAGCCTGTGCTCCTGCTGGCATCAGTTCCACCGCTTCATAAGTGAAGCTCCCAGCTGCTCCAGGAGAACTTTCCATCCCCAGGGAGAAGTCGCTGCTCAGGCTTGTGGTGCTGCCTCGGTCTCTTTGCTCTAGAGAAAAGAAAACAGAACTACCTGAAGGCCAGCTTTGTCTCGCTCGCTTTCTCCCCCTTTAAGTGATACATTTCCCATGTGCCCTGGGGCCGGGCTCTTGCGATGCCCCAAGGGAAGCATACCCATTTGTAGTCACCTTGACGCTGGGAACCCAAGCCCCCAAGCGATCAACCATTACCAGCACCCAGGGGTGCTGATGCTCTCAGCAGCACTCACTGAGCATGCAGATCTCTTCCAGGGTGAAGCCAGGTGGCAAACTCTTCCTTCTGGGGAAGGAAAGACAAAAGTTAGCCAGATCTCCGTTGCACGCAGCAGATCAGAGCGGTGGGGAATTAGCTGTGCAGGGGCAGAGGGGAGGGGATGGGGCCAGGATGCAGTGTCCCACACTCCTAACAGTCCTAGCCTGCACACCCTGTGCTTTGAGAGGGTGGCAACAGGCTGCGGGCACACGTGTGTGTTCTCAACAGCTTATTGAGAACCTGCAGGGTGGGTTTCGCTTCTTTCTGCCCCTCCTGAAATAGGAAGGGGTTAACGTTCAGTGGTCTGTTAAACACCAGCCACCCCGCTCCCCTCAGCAGCGCCTGAGGGAGCTTTGTGCACAGCCTGCTTGTGCCAGAGCACACATCTCTGGGCTCACCCGTGCTAAAGCAGCCACGGACAGTCATTAAGCAGAGAGCACATTTCAGCATGGACAGTTTTTCAGAGCACAACGTGGCACCTCACAAGCCTCGGCCCCATTTTGCAGCCTTCAGAGTGCAGAATAAATTAAAGAAAACTGGGCCAGGACACCAGGGCTTCCATCTCCCCAAAGGAACAGCACTAACAAGCTCCCTGGCTCTGCAGCCCATGCAGCAGCAGGCACAGGCTCCTTACCTCTGCGACTTCACAGCAGAGAACTCCTCAGAGGTGATGTGCTTCAGAAAATTGAAGCAGAAAAAGAAAATCTGAGCAAAGGGAGAGAAAAGAGCGGTTCAGGAACGAACCCGAGGCACCATGCAGCCTCTTATCTTGGCGGGGAGGTGCTGGCAGGATGGAGATAGGAAGAAATCTGCAGCTACCAGCCTCCGACATGCCATGGGCTGTCACCATCCCATCCTGGGCCTTCTCCTACACGTTAAATTGACCCTCTGTTCCCTGCCACAGGGAGGCCCAGAAAGGAATGTGTGCGACAAGTCTCCTTATCAATGCCTTGCACACATGCTGCAAGCACACGGCAGGGCACCTGCTCATACTCCCAGGTAAGCAGCAAACCCCTGGCAAGGTGAGAGCCACGTGCTCCACCTGGGCACCACAGCTGTACCACATCTGGAAGATGCTGCAGTACCTGCAGCATCTGTGGTCCCAAGCTCATGCCTTGCCACACAGCAGTCTGCACCCTCACTGTGCCACTGCCACCCCACCTGCCTGCGCAGACCTGAGCCCTGCTCCTCCTGCTGCGGGGAGGGCGAGAGGCAGCCATGCACCCTGGCTACCAACTGCACCCTGGGCTAGGCAGGCTGCCAGGTGTGAGCCAGTGGAGCTCTGGGGAAGGAATGAATGGGAGGAGTGACTCTAGTACAGGGGTCCTAGACCCCTGAGAGATGGGAAACAGGCCAGGGTCCTGGCTCTGAGTTCTGCAGGGGGTGATGCTGTTCAGAGGCAGGGGGTTCTCGAGTGAGGTGAGTCTGAGAAGCAGTGGATTCAGTGGATTAGCAACAGGGTTAGACGTATTCCCCATCTTTTGATCTCTATCCAAAAACGATACAGCAGTGAACTGCAACTATAGTCAGAGCAATCATTTTTTGCTGTTAAATAGTGAAAGATTTGAATAGAATCAGTTCCACTAATCCTAACTGCCTCCCAGACCCATCTGTGCACCCACAGATACACCCTGCCAAAATGCACACACTGGAACCAGCACCAGCTGCTCCATGAGCCCGCAATGACATGCAAGCCACATGCAGCTGCAGCACCCAGGCAGGAGGGCTGGCACTCAGGACAAGCACACAAGACTATACAGCTTTATTTTCAAGCTCCCTGGAGTCACATGCCTTAAGCATCCTTTCTCACCGCTGAGTGGAATAGCAAATCTTAGCACTCTTTCACCAGGGGCCTGAACACTAATGGCACAGCAGGGAAATTGGGAGGACTGACACCCTCCAACCAAACTGCAGCCTGAGAGAAAAGTATTTCTCACACCTTATGCATCAGGAACTGACGGGGCAAGGCTCTCATCTCATATTTCCAGCACCTGAACAATCGTTTTAGAGCCCAGCCAGACCACTCTTACCAGAAGAAGGCAGTGAATGCTGCTACTGTAAACAAACACCCTGAGAACAAAAAGCAGTGCTCAGCCACTGCCCCACACCAGACACTCACCTCTTCTCCTTTACTGAGCCGATCGGCTAACATGTGCCTGGAAAGAGAGCAAGGGAAGCTCCGTCACATGCTGGAAGCCAGAATCAGCAGAGCACAAGATGTCAACAATGGCCACATGCCTGAGCTTCCAGGTCAAAAAAGGCATCATCAGGAGCTGCCCCAACATCCACCTTTGGTTGTGAGCAAACACCAAAGATGACGCCCTGCAGGCTTCTCACCTGCTGCGCAGGGATGCATACGCGAGTAAAACTTAGTGCACCTACCCAAAAAGAAACCAGTCATAGGCCACTGTCAGGTAGAGAATCTCAGATGGCTCCAGGGACGCGTGGATCAGCCCATCCTGCAAAGGAAAGAACACCCTTCAGGCAGCAGCCCTGGGGATCGGGACTTGAGAATTCACGATCTACCGAAAACCATCGTGGTGATCCAAGACGCCCACCTGCCTGTGATGCCATGCCTGATGGCAGGACAGTATGTTGGACTCCAAATCAAAGTCAATCCACAGCCTCTCTGAAGCCAAGATAGTCAAAAGGAACACTAACTGCTCCACCACCACTTCCTAGTGACACATTCACTCACTCATCCTCCAAACAATCGCCCCCAGAAGCAGAGCAGGTCAGCCAGGTACTCACAGCCCATAAGGAGAGGCGCAATAAGGAGATGAAGAGAGGAGTTCGATCCCAGCCGGATATACAGTGCACCAGGAGCCCGCTGTCATCTGTTCCAGGCAGGGGTAAGAAGAAGGAAAAAAAAGGATATTGCAACAAGAGCAATGGCTTTTCTTTTCGCAAATCTGTAGAGACAAGTTACCCTCTGTCCCCACAGCCCCGGCTCAAGAGGAGAGCTCAGCCACCAAGCCAGAACATTCTGTCTTGAATACAGCAGCCAACAAATTGCTCAGAGTGTCCTGGGTTGTCAGCAGCCCCAGCTGATGTGCTGTCCTGGTCCTGACAGCTGCTCAGGACGTGAAGTCAGTAGTTATGAACATCACTTTGCTACACAGAACATATACTTACTCAGTTGCAACCCACCACCACTATTTATCCCCACACCAGACAGAAGCCTACTCCAACTGAAGACTTTTTCAGTCTCAGCAATCTTCCTACCGATACACACTGAGCAGAGGCACACACAGAAAAATCACAGTGTGTCCCAACACAATTGCTCCAGGAAAATCTGCAGTTGTCCATGCTGGCAGAGCCAGCCACGGCTCCATCTATCCAACAGCACTAGGTACAAAGTCCCCGTGCTTAAAGGGAACAGGATGCCAACATAAAGCAATACACTCCCTTCAAGGAGCTGGGGTGGCTGTGATGACAGAGGGTGAAAGAACAGGCACCTAATGAGACCCTGGGTTGAGGGCATAAAACACAGATGTGCATTACTAAGAGCAAGAGTCAACAAACAGAGGAACAAATGTTTCTTCTCTTCAGCTTTAAGCAGGAGAGCTTCAGGTAAAATGTTCAGATACCCCTCCATTCTTGGAAAAGAGGGTCTTCAGGGGATCAGCAAGTCCCTCTCTAAGAAGGGAGCTGGAGCCCTGAGATGTTAGGACTATCACTGGGTTTTGGAGGGAGGGATATCAAGCTTTTTTTTATAAAGAGTGGTGCTAACACCATCACCTGGTCTGGAGACAGCAACTGCCCCAGTCAGACTGCTGGGAGCAAGGAGTTTGCCTTACCATCGCTATTGATGATGGAGATCAGCAACTTCAGGTAGTTCTGTGTCTGTTGCACAAGGTCCCAGCTCTGCAGAAAGAGAAACATTGATGGTAAGATTCTGCCCACAGCAAAAGGCTGCTCTGCAATTCAGGGCCCGCCATGCTCTTGGCTTCTCTATCCAGAACAAGAGCAAAGCAGAAATAACCCTGTGGCCATTCCTCAGAGTGACAGGCTCCCTTGGTGCTCTAATCAATCATCTCATCCTCTACAAAAGGCACTCTGGCACAACAGATCAGGCAGGAAAAAAAAAGAAAAGGAAATAATAAAAGGCTATCTCTCCTATCTGCCTGGCTGGCACAGAACCAGCTTGCCCGCAGCCCCAAAGCTCCAAGCAGACCATGCTCAGAGGGACCAACGTGCTCCAGCAAACACCTGTGGAGCACTGACCCAGTTCTGCAGCCCCCCACATGCGTGTACTTCACCAAACGGCTCAGCAGCCACGTTACAGCTGTGTATGTGATGCTGTAGCATGATGGGGTGAGCAGGCCAAGGTCAGTAGCCCATTCATACAACCCAAGCCCTTTGCTCAAAACACCCTCATAAATGGCCCCAGCAGGCTGCCAGCAGAGGCCTGACCCACTCCTGGCTGCTCCAGACAGGCTCTGGACTTCTGCAGTAACGCTCAAGTTGCAGCAGCACCACAGAATGGCTCCAGCACCACAAGAGATGCAGGTGACAACCATCAGAACAAGCTCACACACAGGAGGCCACTCTCGACCATTGTGTTGTGAGAAGATGTGGGGAATTTCAGCAGTCTGACCAGGGCCAGAAGTAGCTCAAGGGAAACAGGAGAGCAGTGGCAAGGAAAAGGACAGGGGTTTCATCGTGACAGTGTTTGTGGTGTAAGTGACGTCTGACCACCAGCAATAGAACACTCGCTGTGTGCCTGCATGTGTGCATGTGTGTGTGTAACCACACTTAAGACTGCTGTCACACAAAGAACATATTACTCTGCTGTGAAGCCTGCACAGCAACAAAAGAGTAGGGAAATGGGGAATACACTCAGCCTGGGGCAGAAAAACACATACTTCCAAAGTCTCGTATCTGCCCAATTCAACCCAATCTTGTGCTTATGACAGAAAGAATCATGTAGTCATCCAGTCTGATGTCTCAAGACCACAAACCAGAAAGTTTTGATCAGTTGCCCCAAACACAGCCTGAGGCTTGCATTCTCACCGAGAAAAGCACCTCAACTAGGGGTGACAGCTCATTGTTCCTTTAGCAGTGTGTTCCAACAGATCATCCTCAAAAATAACAAGCAAGACTACTCTTCCTTATTTGAAGGTCTGATTTCCATCTGCAGACATTGCTTCCTGTGCAGCTTTTTCCCCCCAGACTGAAGAGTGCTTTAGAATTAGTGTTTTCTCCCTGCAAATGTAC
This sequence comes from Calidris pugnax, assembly GCF_001431845.1. Classification (NCBI taxonomy): domain Eukaryota; kingdom Metazoa; phylum Chordata; class Aves; order Charadriiformes; family Scolopacidae; genus Calidris; species Calidris pugnax. Next base: position 11,165,371 of record NW_015090880.1, read on the forward strand.
TTACACATTAATCAAGTCAACCCTCCATTACCTTTGTGATTAGCTAAACAGACTGAGAACTTCAGCTTTAAGTGAAGCACCATCTCCAGTCGTCAGATCATTTCTGCATCTATTTATTACACTCTCTTCAATTTTTTAATATCCTCTTTTAAAATACGGGCTGCTCAGTATTCTAGTGAACAAGTTTCTAGCCATAAACAAACTGTGGTCCCATTAGTTCTGCTTCAGCTCTGCAAGCTACTTCTCCGTGATTCTGCTTACGCTGACACTTAAACATTATTTACATCACTGACTGACAAACACTGGCCCAGCACGGGGAGCTCTACTACTTCTGTGGTGCTTCCAGACACAGAGCACGGGAGCGTGACACGCTCCAGCACAGTCAATCATCACAAAACCTGGGTCTGCTGATGTGTGAAATGGAGCACACTAACCAGCAGCAGGAGGCGACGCTCCCTAGTACGAGCAAAGGTAACCCTTGAAGCTTGGGCAAACACAAGAGCTCAATTATCATTTGCGATGCCGTCACAGTACGGTCGACTGTGATTTCCTGCTCTCCTCTCACAGGACAGGTACCTTGGTGCCTAGTCACTTGGCTACTGCTCACCTAAGGGGAGGCTGATCTCTCTCAAGACTCTGCACAGCCAAGGAAGTCTGCCCACTGCAGGCATGTGCCTCGCTGAGATTGTGAACGAGTAATGCTGCTTTCCCTTTGCTGGCATGTTCCTTACCTTCGTTACCGACGTATCTCCCTAATGGATTGAAAGCTTTACGCAAGCTACAGAAAAAGATCTGACGTTAGAACCAGCTGCTCTGGGACACACCAAGCCAGGAAGCTTTTGGGCAGAGGATTTCCACCGCTGTTCTGAACAATCAAGTCTGCAGCCCCACTCCCACTGGGATGGTACAAAGCGAGCCAGACACTGCAATAGCAGCAACTCATTCGACTTCAAATCTTTACTTGAATCTCTGACCTCCCACAGACATGCCTGCTTTGCTCACCTGGTACTCGCTCCAATCAATATTCAGAGATTGGGTCAGAGAGACTGGGATACTTAATGGAGCATCTACGTAATCCTGAAAAAAACCCAAACACAATTAGTCAGAGAAAAGCCATGGCTTGAAGGCAGTGAGCTCCAGAAAAAAACAAATGCCAAACAGTGCATATATAGAAGAAAGCACCTCAAAGCATCTTTGAATGCAAAAGACTGCAGTGATAAGAATTAACACATAGCCTCTTAGAAGGACTAATGGACAAGAGGAGTTTTTATGTGCTCCCGAGAGTCAAAGTCAGGGACATGGCATGTTAATTTTGGAATTACTGCAGGGCTGCTCCACTCAATCATCTCCCTCAGCAGGAGACAGAATACAAAGACAGAACTGAGAACACAGGCTATCAATAAGATGTCAAATTCAGTAACAGGAGCAACCCATACCTCCTATGACAGGTTAAGCATCCTAGACTACAGGATAACGAGTAATTTATTTTACATACAAAGTTTACAATTAACGAGTAATGTAGTACGTTCACTATTTGCTTTGCTTGCCCTGTTGGTTTCCTCCTTGTGATCAGAAATAAGCACAAGACATATACACCATTGCTCAGGAACTCTGAGGCAAGACTTAAGCCCAGTAAAGCCCGCAGCTCTCCATTTTGTAATATCCATGTACCTGTTTCCAGTTAAATATGAGACCTTCAGCTGTATAATCCCGGTCTTTGTACTCCTTAAAAAATTCACAGCCTGCAAGAAAAAGAAATAATGAACAACCGTTCAGCTAACTTGATATCTAACAACTGAAGTGCCCGTGGGACTGGAAGTGCTGGCAGCCCCAGGCTCCAGAGCACCAACCCAATCAAAACTGCTGCCTGCGGGAAGAGAAGAGCAGTAATCATCAGTACAGCGTGCAGCACAGCCTCCCAGCACAACAACCCAGAGCACTCAGCAGTGAACACACTCACAGAGCAAAGGGCAAACTCCAAACACACAGAAAATGTGGAGTTTGAGGGACTGATTTCATTTCTTCCCCAACAAGAGGTTTCACCGAGGAGCTACACTTTCCAGGGCCACTGGCTTTTGCACAGATCTAAGGCATCAGCCCGGCACGCTGAGTGAGAAGGAACAAGCAAAAGGAGGTGCTGGCAGAGCCCCGGGGAAAGCCAACTCTCACAGGGCATCTGCTGCAGGTAACAAGAAAGGGCTCTGTCAGAGGCAGCTGTGATTTCTCTCACATTTCTGTCTCCTCTTTCACAGGCACGAATCGCCCTGTCTGAAGGAAGCAGGTACATAACCACTTCTGAGGTTTCCCCAAGCCTTCCCCTCCGTAAGTTTGTCCTTTGGCTCCATTCTTCTCAAACAACTGTTTTGAAGCCTCTGCTGCAAACTGCAGTCACTTAGTCACAGCCGAGCAGCACCATTAGCACTGCGGCTGCCTGCAGGCTACAACAGACACCTCTCCTGATGCAGCCTGTACGCCCTGGGAATGCCACGGTGCCCACGTTACCAAGACTCCCCTGTGCCAGCCACTGAACACAGGCAATGAGTCCTACCCTGCAAGTCACAAGTAACTCTTAATGGCAATAAAAATATCTTCGTACAAGGACAGGACTAGCCCTCAAAGCCACACAGTCAGGAAGCAATCTGTCAGCTGAGATTTAACTCCAATTAAACAATGGCTTTAAGCAAAGAATGGGGGATTATGGCAATAAGTATTGGCATCTACAAACGCCAGCTGCCAGTCAAACGGAAAATGGGGTTTCTGCACTAGAGAGCACAAAAGCTTCTACAGATACACCATTTTAACACAAGTCTTTCACCTTAGATTGTCATGTCTGGACACTGCTTTGCTGACTTAAGACAAGAGGATCTCAGAACAACTTTAGAGCCAAACTACAAAATAGAGATTCATCCAGCGCAAACCTGGAAACATCAATCAGAATGTATGATGGCATTTGGCCAGTCACTAGAGAGGTTGCTGATCCTTAGATGTGTGCGCCTTAGATCTAACAGAATAACAACATTCCCCTCTGGACCAACACTGCTGAAATCAGGCAACATCTGCAGGGAGAATTTCCACTTTTATGAGGTTTACCTCTAGCGTGGCAGTGAAGAGCTGCTAAAAGACAGCAGCTGCCCCAGATGGCAGGAGAGGAAGGACCATCGCTGAATAGTGCATACAATATGCAGATCCCCATAAAGTAACAATTCCACAGTTTAACTTTACAGAATCACTTCTTCCTCACTCTTTACAAACTCTACTAAAAGACCTGTGTACACTGCCTTTCCTATGGCCTACGTTTGACGAGGTACACGGCTGCAACATACACCTGTGGCACATGTCACAGAAAACAGTAACACTCTTATTTCTGTACACCTTGGTAATCTCTATGGCAAAGCAGATAGAAATATTAATGCAGCTTCTCTGAATTGTCACTAATTTCTGTATGAAAGAAAAAACATCCCTTTTAAAAAAAAAAGAAAAAAAAAATATGTTTAAGGGCAATAATAAATAATCATGGAAAAGTTTTGTTGTTGGTTTTTTTTCCTTCCTCTTGCTTTCTTTGTGAGCAAGGGAGAAAGCAGAGTCCTTTCTTGCAGAGAGACCTCAAGCACAGCAGCCTCACATCCAGTCCTACCACCGAGCCTGACATCAGCAGGCAGCAATATTCAGCTCATCTTTAAGAGCGCAGCAAGTGACCCAGCAGCGGTTGCTAGGCACAGGGACCAATATAGTCAGGGAGACGGGCTGGAGTGCCCTGCATCTCCGTCGTACACTGCAGGCTCGGGTTAACAATTCTCTCTGGCAATGAGAATATCCTACAGTGGTGCTCTGGAACACTAGGACTAGAAAATACTCTTAAGAATTGGGGTTTTATATAACAGAGAGTAAGATACGCATTTGCATCAGGCAGTAGCTTGGAGTTGCAGGGGTGTCAAAGGCCATCATTAAGATAGGTTAACCCAGCTGCACCTCTGGGACTTTTTCTCCACCCTTGAATGCATTAGAACTGCTGAGAAATTATTTTGCCACCTCGAAGAGTGCCTAATGCTGACTCACACCACCAGAGCATCCAGATTCATCGCACTGTTCTCAGTTTAAAAGAGCTTCTCTCCAGAGGGAGCAAAGGAAACACTCAGCAAGCCACAGTGATTTCACCACATACACACACACACACGTAGTTCCCAGTCCCCAGAAACGGATTGTCACCTGTCCCTTGGGGGTCCCTCTGGACATCAGTCCTGTACCTGGATATGGGATGGAGAGAAGCGTGAAATCAGCATAACGTTGCGCTTTGTCCACCTTCTCAGAAGACGTCACACTGCACAGGACAAGAAGAAGACAGCAGACATTTGTAGAGTATTTTTCATGGAGACAGTAGCACCCAAAAAGCTACCTGTCTCATTCCCCTGCACAATGACTTGACTCAGGAGTGAGCAGGGGCAGCACTTACTCAACGCACCCAAATAAACAGGTATAACCCCAAAATACTAAAGCTTTCCTCTGGAAAGGACAAAGACCTCTATTTGTTCCTACACACAAGCAGAGGGCTCCTTTACTCTCCCATTTCTGAAAGGGTCACATCACCTCAAGCTCTACAAAGGAAACCTACTCAGACTACAGAAGACTGATGAAAGCAGTTCTCTTGCCCACTGACACGGCTTTCTCTGGCCTAAAACCTTGGGGTTCTCTTTACAGCATTGACTAACTGATCCTGCTGTAAGAATCTTCCAGGGTCTGCTCCCTGGTTGCTGAGTGTATGCCCAGTAACAATTCCACGTAAGGGCTACTAGCTGCAATCCAAAGCCTGCAGAAAAACAAATGAATCCAGACTCACTTCAAGCCAAACTTCACCTTCTTGTTTTCCACCATCAGGTCACAGATGTATCGGACAGACAGGTATCGCAGCAGCTTGATGTCGTGTCCTCTGACCTTGTCAAACAGCTGGGAGTCAGCATTCCTGCAACACAGAGCAAGGCAAAGCAAGCTGAGCACGGAAGGCTGGCCATGTTGAGTCTGATTTTTTGCACGACACTGCCACAGCTCTTTCCTGAACTGCTTCTAGCCACATACTGCACAGCAGGAGCCTCGTCTCCACAGGTCAGAGTCAGACCCTGCAATGAACTGATACTGCAAACTCCACGCTGAGGGTCCCTCCTCACATCTCACTCCCTTCTGCAGCATGCACGTAAGACACAAAACAATTTCACCAGCCTGGAGATCTACTTTTAGATGAAGTAAACAAGTGTGTGTAATTCAAACACCTTTTTAAATGGCCCTACATATTCTTATCTCCAGCCCTTCCCTCTGGCAATAGATTAGCAGGCTTCAGTTACACTGGGTTCAGCCAGCCATTAGCATTCAAGACTTTTTCAAAAGCAAGGGAGGTAAAACTTGGTGATGGTCTCAAGCCTGTAGCCAAAGCACAGCCTAGGAAACAGCAGAATTGAGTGGCTGAGCCAGTCAGCCATGGTCCAAACTCCCTTTTTCCTCTCCCAGTGATGCATACAAACCTAAGTGCAGAATCCTCCTCTGAAATGTCTTCTGCATCTGCCCAAGCATCGTCAGAACCCCCTGCAAGAAGGCATTAAGAACTGAAATTTGTGTAAACCAATTCAACCCCAACCTGACAAGACACACAAACGCCTGAAACGGTCATGGTTTGGTGTCCTCTCTCCTCACATAAGTGCTCTGAATAGTTCCCTGCATTTTCTCTTAATGAAAAGCCCATTTTCTAACGCAGCCCACCTTTTCCTTGTCATTGCAAAGGACCTATGTGGATCAAACCCACGACTGTCAGCCAGAATGACACCCCAGTAGTGCTACACAGTGCTCTGTAAAGTCAAGCTTCAGCTTCCACGTTACAGACACCCAATATTCCCCAAGGATCTTTCCCTAGAGCCCACTATATCACATCAGTAGCAGGATTTGATTCCCAATGATTAACCAAGCAATAGCAAGTTCTTATCATCTTTCTTCCATTATTCCCATCCTCAATGTTTGGGGATCAGCAGCCTGACTCCTTTGGGCTGCCTTACTTGCCTACACACTTCCCATAACTCATTCTCCAGGCTCAAGTTCTTTTGCTGCTCCTTCTTATGATGTATGGTGCTCTGTCCAGTAGTATGGTGCTTGGAAATGGACAGATTTCAGGCTTTGCCCTACTATGCAGAGCCTGATACTAGTGGATCCATGCCAGAGCTCTGCACCCACTCTTAGGAAGAGCCTGGTCTTATGTCTAGGACACTGTCCCAGCCTAACCAGGCAGCCAACCACAGATGGCTCCTCACTCACCTGAGAAGATATAGTTGTAGCCAGTGCGCCCGTAGAGCTCTCCCCAGCCGGCCAGTGTTGCTGATCTGCAAATATGCTGGAGGAAGATTTTGTTAGTAACCACACACGCTCCAGGAGTCTGTCCCTTCCCAGGTCTCTGGCCTATTTGCTGTCACGTTACATAGAAATGGTTGGTACCTACAGCTACCACCTCTCAGCAGCCTCCCTGCAACCCTGGTCCAGATTGAGTTCTCCAAACACATCAAACTCCCAAGTGCCTTTATCTGTAGCTAGTTTTTAAATCACATTTTCATCTCCAGTTCTCCAATTCGCTAATACAGTCAATTCCTGCCAATTTAGCAACATCCATGTTCTGTTAATACCCTGCTTAAGCCTTATTTCTACATTCCTGTGGATAAGATTATGGATGGTCCCAGCACCACTCCAGGTAGTTCACTCCTGCAGAAAAAGGTCAGCAGGTTCAACCCACGATGGCTTCAGTCAAGCTAGATTAAAATTGTCACAGGTATGACTTTGCTATTCATACAGTGTTTCTAAATTGAACTAAGAAAACTGAATTAAGCTACTTTTATTCTAAATGAGACTACTACAGGGCTCCAATACAGTTTAAGTAATCCACATAAAATGAATCTAATTTCACTTTTTTATAGATCCCCTTGCAGACAAGCCCACACATTCATAAGACCATTTATGCAATCTTGCCTCCCCAGGGAACAGACAAGGGAAACTTCTCTTTAGAGAGAAAAGTTATTGAAAGGGAGCTCACTGCTGGGAAGAGTAAGGGGTAGAAAGTGACTGTCCTCCCAAGTCACAGGAGATAGGACAAGGGGAAATGGCCTCAAGTTGCACCAGGGGAGGTTTAGATTGGATATCAGGAAACATTTCTTCACCAAAAGGGTTATCAAGCATTGGAATAGGCTACCCAGGGAAGTGGTTGAGGCACCATCCCTGAAGGTGTTCAAAAGACGGGTAAACATGGTCCTCAGGAATATGGTTTAGTAATTTTTATTTCCTATTTCTTATTTATATTTTTGTCAGAGTTAGGTTGATGGTTGGACTAGATGATCTTTAAGATCCCTTCCAACCTAGATGATTGATTCTATGATTCTATATCTGTCTTTCCCCTCTCAAAGACCAAACATCTTTGGTCCTTCAGAAGGAAGGAACATAAATATGGAGAAAATGTTAGCTCTCTGGTGCAATGCTCATGACATGGAGGGGTAAAAAGCCTGAAGCCACCACAGATGACTTATGCAACCTAGTTAGCAAATGCTACCTACTACTACAGGCTGGTGCTTGTACCTAAGAACAGATTTTTATACCATTCAGAGAGGTGACAACCGACCGAAGACATGGCTGCACAGTCCGAATGGCAGGGAGAAAGGTCATTCTCTAAGTTAAGACAGGTTTGAAGACATGAAGCTTTACCTTCCCCTTGTACAGAATGACCGGGCAAACGAATCGTCCTCTACACCTCGCCATCTTACTTCGGTTGATAAGGTCCTGCAGTTTGCCAACCTGGACAGTGCTCTCAAACCTAGTGGAGAGAGAAGCCAGCTCTGAAGTTAGCAAGCAAGAGGACACTTCTTTAAGAATTGCTTCCGCTGCTATACAACATTCTGTGAAGGATTTTAAAAAAATAATCTATTATTAACATGGAAATCGATCTGTTTATGGAAAAGATTACACAGGTGGTGCTGGTGGAAGCGGGGAGACAGCAACCAAGACCTTCTAAATCCTAGTCTTTTTTTTTTATTTTTAAAAAGGACTCAATTCCCAGAATTCATAGCCAAGTCTTAGTATATTTCATGTGTTTCATAACTCATTCGTCACTATTTCAGCTGTCCAGTCCCAAAGAGCTTTGACATATACCAGAATTTAAAGAACAAGAACCCAAGCTCATCTGATTGAAATGCTGTGGACACAAGGGTGGTAAGTGCAAAGACAGGAAAAAGCTAACACAATATACTTTACAGGGGAGTATGTGAGATGGTGTGCAGGCACCTGATGAACTGCAAACAGCCAAGAGCTCTGCTCTGCAATCTGCCTCCCTGCTCAGAGAGCATGAGAGTAACACACAACACAGGAATGGCCCGTGAGCAGTTTGAGAAGAGGCTTCATCTATAATTCCCAACACCAAACTGAAACTTTAAGGGATTCTGATGTACAGATTTGGTCTTGGGGTTGTTTTTAAATGAATGCATGCAATTAAGAGACACATCCCTCACTATGCTCCAGCTGTCTTCGTGTTTCCTTTGCAAAAGCAAATACAGAGGGAAATAAGAACTTTAATATGGTGTTACCAGAATAGCTCCGTGGTGCTGCTTCCAAGTGCAGAAGATGGGAATCAGCAAAAATTAAATGCCTGGAAGATCAGAAATTACAAGAGAAGCGCCTCCCCAGGAGCTGAGACGAGCCAACACGTTTCACCCCTCAGCACACCAACTGTGCTTCCCCGGAGAGGCATCACAGCCCTGGGGAGTCACAGCAGCTTGGCAGGAACCCGGGACACGGGGCGAGCGGGAAGCCCACGGAAGAATGAGTCCCTCTCCAAGGCTCCTCTGCCTGTTCCCTGGGAAGCCTGCACAGGCACTGGCGAGACTCGCTCTGCTATCCATCATGGCTGAGAGACAAAAGGGCTCGTGGATCTTCTCAAGAACCACCATTAGTAAAGCTAAACATGAACTAAAGATAAACATGGTAACTAAACACACTTGTACTGAGACTCCTGTGGCAAGGGAAAAGGCTGCTCTGAGGAATGGGTGCAACGCTCTTACAGGGAAAAGTAATTAAATGCAGCATAGACAGGAGCAAAATCTACCAAAAAGGGTTCAGAAAACAGGGGACTCTTCAACAGCTGTTGAACATCATTAAGGCTTCTTTGGAAAAGGAAGAGAATGGGGTGGAAGAAGTGACGTGCATCTTATCTCTTTATTTTTTCGCACATTCAAGTGCGTGTTGTTTTTTCAGAAGTTTGTCTTCCAGAAGATACTACTGGGCCACCTGACCTCTGTGTTAATCCCGTTGGCCCTCTCCACCAAATCAGCCCCCAAACCTGAGTTCACTTCTTGAAATGCAAGGGAAACATTTCCTCTAAGAGCAAGCAACTATTTTGGCAACTGTGTATTTTATACAGGCTTGAAGCAGAGATGCTTCCCTTTGGGTAGCCATAACAGCACTGGAACCAAGGCGTTCCTCTCACTTAGATTACGTGCAACTGTGATCATATTTATTTGGAGTGCAGACACCTAACAGGTGAAACCAAAGTCGTGGCCTGTGCCCAAGATCGAGGCATCTTCATGAAGCGCAGTCACAGTAACTCCAAGACAGTGAGCAAATCGCACCGCTCCATTTCCTCTCCCTGCAGCGTCTGCCTGGGGGGACGTCAGAGTTCTCCAAGCACAGGGAAGGTGCTCCTGCCTGCCAGACGTGCCCTGCAACCCTCTGGGGCTCCTCGCAAGCAGCCCCTGGGTTGACAGTCAGAAATACACCTCCAATTCCTCCCGCTACCTCCTGCACCCACCTGGATTTCAGAGTACTGTTAGCAAAGTGTGATGAAGCAACATCCTTTCTTCCCCAGCTGCCTGGCCACAGAACAAAAAGGATCAGGAAACTGACCTGGGTTAAAAATACCCACTTTTTGCTGTTTCCCCACACGGCTTCAGAAGCAGCTGTACCAGCAGAACCGACGGGGCAGCAAAGGGTCCACATAAGCAAGAACTGCTTCCAAAAAACCTTGGTATTCTCAGAGATGTGAAGCGTCCTGAACACTTCAAGGAGACCTTACCAGCTGATTAAGAACATTAGAAAGATGAAAGGCAGCCAAAGACACTCGGTCCTAGAGGAAGTGTCCCATGCACGGGAAGAGGTTCTTGTGTTCCGTAACACAAGAAGTGCAACAGTGTCTATTTCATAATTATTCTGTAAAGTACAATGATGCAACTAAAACCGGATTTGTCTAAAATAATTTAGTGACTTTTGCAGAGATTATCACTCAGGAGGAGTGGGATGAAGAAGAAATCAGGAGGAGAGGGATGATGAAGGGTAGTCTGTTTCCGTGACTCCCCAGGAGAGCAAATCAAGACTTGGAAATAACCGATATTTAAAATGTCAATTGCCACTGCTGGCTTGCAAAAGTCACGGAAGAAAACAGGGCACTGAGTGTAAGTACACTTGTTCTGAATACTTGTCAGAAAAATTAAGCATCCTTTGCTCTTACAAGAACAGGAAAAGCAGAAGCATTTGGTTTCTCTTCCCTAAAGACACTCCGAGTTACATTTACAGCTTCAGAGTTCAGCTTTCCTATTTTTGCAGCAAGGCATTTCATTTCTTCTAAGCTGATCTAACCATTAAGCAGAAATTCTCCCACCTGACAATCAGTTGTGGCTGTTCTCCAAAGACCCCCTCCTACACCACCTGGCCCATGTGCCAGCACGGCACATTTGCAGCTGGAGGGGAACTTGGTCACCACTGTCCTTTTGAACGTTCTACTCCTGTCACAAACCCGGTTAAGACTCCAAAATCGCATTATCTTTTGTTGGAAGAGAAAATAAAAAATGAGAGGTCGTTGTTAGAGCCACAGGGAGCAGCCAGCCCTTGACCAGAAGCAGAACCAACGTTGATCCTGAGCTTGTGGGTCAAAGTCCAGACACGTGTTGGCTGAGGCTTGCACTGAACTGCCAGCAAGCATTTCCCGTTAACTCACTAAACCTCAGCCCTCACTGACCCATGCGCCGTAGTGGGGGCAGATTATTTCTGTGGAGCTTTCCTCATCTGTCCAGCTCCGTTACCCCTCCCGACACGCTTTCCAGACTAAAATGTCCTTATTCAGAGGCCTCCCAGCAGGACCACAGGCACTTCATGAAGGTGGGGAGAGCATTTTACAAGGAAAGGCTCTTTAGCCTGGAGAAGAGAAGGCTGAGGGAAGACCTCATCTATGTTTACAAGTATCTAAAGGGTGGGTTGAAGGAAGATGGAGCCGGACTCTTTTCAGTGGTTTCCAGTGACAGGACGAGGGGAAACGGGCATAAGCTGGAACATGGGAAGTTCCACTCAAAAATGAGGAAGAACTTTCGGGTGAGGATGCCAGAGCCCTGGAACAGGCTGCCCAGGGAGGGTGTGGAGTCCCCTTCTCTGGAGATCTTCAAGCCCCGCCTGGATGCTCCTGAGTGATGCGCTCTGGGCAACTCTGCTTTGGTAGGGGAGTTGGACTGGATGATCTCTAGAAGGTCCCTTCCAACTCCAACAATTCCGTGACCACACAGTCCTGCTCCCACCCACGAGCTCTCAGCCGCAGCACAGCAACCGGCAGGCAGGGGAGCACCCCGTTTCCTCCGCACCCCCCCCAAGCTCCCCTTAGCAGCTCTCACCAAGGGAGCCCAAGAGGCTCGGGGAGCTCGGAGGAGCCCCGCGGGAGCTCGGTAGCCCCGGCAGGCGGCGAGGGCTGCCCCGGGAGCGGCGCACCCCGCGGCTGAACACCGCCCGGCTATAATTAGCTGCAGCCTGGCGGGGCTTCCCCCGACCGGCGGGAGCCCCGGAGCGGCAGCGGGCTGCCGGCAGGCGCGGGAGCTCCCCAGGGTAAAACGCGAAGCCGCCCTCCCCGGCAATCAGCCCCGCGGGGGCGGGGACCGGGGGAGGGAACGGGGCCTTACGGGTCGCGGCCGGGATCGCGCTCCAGCAGGACGATGTGCCGCGGGTAGTGGGCGCAGACCTCGCCGTGCGCGTTGGAGATCACGCTGTACCGGTAGTCGCGGCCGAAGAGCTCCAGGCAGCGCCTCTCGATCCGTTCCACCTGCGGACAGCCATCCCGTCAGCGCCCGCCGCGCCGCCACCGGTCCCCAGCCCTATCCCCCCCACCCCGGTACCGGTTCCCTCACCTTAGCGGCGGCACCGCCGCCGTCCTTGGCGCGGTACTGTGCCCGGGAGAACTCCAACAACAACTCGGCCAGGGCGCGGTCCCCGGAGCCCGCCGGGGG
>NW_015090880.1:11177646-11178958 GCF_001431845.1 Calidris pugnax
CCGGCCGCCCGGCCAATCACCGCCGGGCAGACTCCCGCGCCCCTTCCGCCGCGCCCGCTGGCGTCATCGGGGTGCGCCGCGCCCCGCTCCGGGGAACACCTCCGGACCTCCCCGTGCTCCGGGGCCGCTGCGGCGGGAGGAGCGGGGCACGGCAGGCGTGGGGCGGGGTGGGCTCGTCAGCACCGGAGCCGGGAGCGGCCGTCATTTTGCATAACCCATGTACAGACCCGCAGGGAGACGGGGCAACGGCTGGCGGCCCCGACCGTGCGCCGGTCTTCGTTAAGAATCCCCAGAAGGGGGCCGAGAAGCCCCTCTCGGGGTGTGACCGCCCGCACGACGCCAGTGGCGGTGGTGGCAGCGGCCGGGGGGCCGGGGGGGGGCAGGCAGAGGGCCAGCTGGGAGCCTTGGTACCGGGGAGAAGGGACACCGCCGTGCCAGAGCAGCCTCCGCCCGTGCAGGGGCAGCCAGAGGGGTTCTTTTCACCCGCGTTATTTATGATTTGCAAACCAGCTGCGAGCCTTGGTGACACTTGGAGGCGAGTGAAGGCCTCTGGAGTGTTTCGTGAGAGCCGAGTTCAGCAGCGGCCGCGGTTAACGCGGTGCGCCTTAACGGCCTGCGGAAGAAAAGCGGCCGGAGACGGCACGGTCCCTGCTGGGTGAAGGCTGCCGGGGCCGGGGGAGCGTGACTTTGAGGGGTACCTGCCAGCCTCAGGCCAACAGCCCCCAACACCCGGCCTGGCACACGCGTGTACGTGCCGACAGGGCACCCGGGAGGTGCTGGATCCGGCCTTGCTGCTTCTAGTGCCCGCACACCCCGCGCTGGCGGTAACCGACCTGCTCTGGCCCCACCGAGCGGGCCGGGAAGGTCCACTGTCCCCCTGGGGGCCAACCCGCAGGTCTCCCCCGGGGCCGGGGAGGGGCATAAACACTCCCCCTGCGGGTCCGCTTCGGCCAAACGCGCCCACGCGTGTCCCCGCTGCCGTCAACCGGGGCCGTGCCCAGGCCTGCCCGGGTACCGGGGCGAGCCCGCCGGCGCTTCATCCCCACCTCCACCGCCCGCTCCGAACCGAGCCGGGGAAGCACGAGGAGACCCGAACCGAGCCGAGGAGGCCCGAACCGGGCCGAACGCTGCCGAGGGCGTTCCGAACCCCGCCGAGCCTGTCTCCGAGCCCCGTCGGGGCGGAGCCGAAGGCGGCCGTGCTGGGCTGGGCTCCGCAGTGGCGGAGGGGACAGGGGAGGGGACAAGGGAAGGTGAGGGGCGGGGGGGGCTGCGCGCGGCCGCGCTCGCGCGCGGCGGGGGCGCGCGCGGGGCG
>NW_015090880.1:11179020-11181403 GCF_001431845.1 Calidris pugnax
CTACCCGCCCGCCCCCTCCGGCAGGATGCTGCCCTCGCAGGAAGCCTCCAAGCTCTACCATGACAACTACGTGCGGAACTCGCGGGCCATCGGCGTGCTCTGGGCCATCTTCACCATCTGCTTCGCCATCATCAACGTGGTGGTCTTCATCCAGCCCTACTGGGTGGGCGACAGCGTCAACACGCCCAAGCCCGGTTACTTCGGGCTGTTCCACTACTGCGTGGGCAGCGGGCTGGCGGGCCGGGAGCTGTCGTGCCGCGGCTCCTTCACCGACTTCAGCACCATCCCCTCGGGCGCCTTCCAGGCGGCGGCCTTCTTCGTGCTGCTCTCCATGGTGCTGACGCTGGGCTGCATCACCTGCTTCGCCCTCTTCTTCTTCTGCAACACCGCCACCGTCTACAAGATCTGCGCCTGGATGCAGCTGCTGGCAGGTACCCACCGGCACCCCCCTTCACTTACACCCACCCCCTACTATCCCCTCCTCTCCCCCCTTCCCCCCCTGCCCAACCCTGGGCCTTCTCCGGGCATTGGGGTGGGGGGGGATGGACCATGGGGTTGGCTGGGATGGCAGTGCCAAACGCAGGGCAGCAGGCATGGGAGCCCCAGGCACTGGTAGCAGGGTCCCCGGCCACAGGGAACACCAGGGTTGCTCAAGGAAGCCGGGCTGGCACTGGTAGAAGGGCCCCCAGCCACAGGGAACACCAGGGTTGCTCAAGGAGGCTGGGCTGGCACTGGTAGAAGGACCCCCAGCCACAGGGAACACCAGGGTTGCTCAAGGAGGCTGGGCTGGCACAGGTAGCAGGGTCCCCAGCCACAGGGAACACCAGGGTTGCTCAAGGAAGCCAGGCTGGTGCTGGTAGAAGGGCCCCCAGCCACAGGGAACACCAGGGTTGCTCTAGGAAGCCTGGTTGAGTACAAGCACTGCCAGGCCATGGTTCCAGGAACCAGCCTCTGGGCTTTCTGAGACACCCAGGCCAGGCACTATCATTGATAAAGTACCAGGAATGGGCACCAGCTCTGGGCACTGGTTCCCAGGGCTCACCAGGCTCTGGTAGCTGGGCCCCTGGCCCCAGGGAACACCAGGGTTGCTCAAGGAAGCTGGGCTGGGTATAAGTACTGTGGATCCGTAGGACATTCCAGCCAGGACCCAGCATCAGGACACCCCAGAGCTTCCTGGAACACCCAAGCCAGGCACTAGCACTGACAGAGCACCAGAAACGGGCACCAGCTCTGGGCACTGGCACCTGGGGGTCCCCAGGCAACACCTGACCCCAGGGAACCACGGGGCTCCCTGGGACACAGTGAGAAAGCTGCATCAGGGACCCACCTCAGGAGACCCCAGAACAAGCACCAGCCCTGGGGCACCCTGTGACGCTCTGGGCCAGAGACCAGCCTCAGGGCACACCAGTACATCCCAGTCAGGGGCCAGCTTTGGGACACCTTACAATAAGAACTATCCCACAGAGTCAGGGACCAGTCCGAAGGATGTCCTAGGACACCTGGGACGAGCCTCCTGGGGACCAAGACCCCCAGGGGCACCCCACATCAGGGATTAGTCCCCTCCAAGACAGTGGGGGGCTGAAGATCCCAGTCTCCCCAAGGGCATCCCTGAGCAACCCCAGCCTGCAGGGGATGCACACTTTAGGGGAACCCCCAGGCCCTGAAGGGGCTCCATGACTGGCAGGAGCCCATGCATAGACCCCCTATCCCTGTAAAAGGACCTGTGCCTTCAGCTTCCCCTTAAAGAGATGTTGTGCCTGGGCTCCCTTCCTCCCTCCAGCATCATGAAAGGGCTATGAGGAGAGACCTTCCCCAGCTCTCTGCCTGAAGACATCCTGAGTACAGCGCTTCCACAGAGGGATACCATACATTTACCTTGGTGTCTCCTCAGAAGTGACCACAGACTCGAGCACAATCATTGCCCCCCGAAGTGACCCTGTTTATAAATCCTTCTTTTTATATAAATCTTTCTCCCTCCATAAATGAAATCCAACCGTAGGTGTAACCCAACACCCTCATAGATTCACTCCTCAAAGGGACACTATACAATAAACCAGACTTTTCCCCAGAAAGCGACCTGATATGTTTGTTGATAAGGATCCCAAGTATCCCCTTGTGTGCAGTCCCTCCAAGCTGTCCTCACAGAGGGTCTGTGCTTTTAGGATAAAGACCCCGAGAAGAGATGCTGAGCCTCCCCTGGTAGCGGGACCCTTCACTTCCTTCTCTCTCCAGTTTTACCACATGGAAAGATACTGCATTACTCCTCACTGCATAGAAAGTGTGAAGAGGCCCAGAGCTTCCACCAAAAGGACTCAGAGCCCCCCATATTCTTAATAAAAGCTCCCCAGTCTGCCCTCCCTGGGAGAAGCCCCCCCCCCCCCCC
>NW_015090880.1:11181561-11193395 GCF_001431845.1 Calidris pugnax
CCCCCCGGGGAAGCCCCCCCCCCCCCCCCCCATGCTAAGAGCTTGCAGCTGGCTCAGCTCTCTTCCTTGCAGCTGGCTTGGGCTGGAAAGCCTGACCTCTCCTCACCCAGATCAGGACCACAGCCAGACCTGGTGTTGCCTTGGCTTATCGGGAAATTCCTTCATCTTTAATTTTCCCTCTCCCGAAGATTTACCGGTTTAAGGCAAGCTCAGAGTCTAAATCCTACCGATTGTCAGCAGCTTAATCAAGTGGCTTGGAGCACCCGGCCAGTGCTGCTGCTGCACGGGGAGCTGTGTGGCGGAGGGTACCACACCAAAGGCAGCCCCCCAGTGCCCCAGCTCAGGGCTGAGGTGGCCAAGGCAGCACCCAGGTACCCCTCACCATGTCCTGGGACTTGTCCCTGCACACACTTTGCACCTTGTGGCTACACTTGTGTTGCTCACAACTGTGTTTGTGAGAACCCTTAGCGTGCAGCTGCTGAGACCACAGGCCGGCTCTCCTGGCCCCAGCTGGCCCAGGCTTGGCTCAGAGCTGTCCCAAAGCAATGTGGCTACACGGCCTTTCTGTGCTGAGGAAAGTCCAAGGCATCATTCGCAGAGACTGGCCATCCATCCTGCTCTCGGATGGGGCAGCACGAGAGAGCTTCTGTCCTGCAGGAGTGGCTGGTGTTGCCATCAGGGAGGACCAGGATGCAGAGGTGGTAGGGTGGTGTATCCTGGCAAGAGGGAGCCTCCTCTGAGGGGGTCCAAGCAGGGCTGAACTTCCCTGGGCATGTCAGAGGCATCTGCAGATGGATGTGTTACCTTGCACATAGAGAAGGAGCTGCCATGACCCATGAAGAGGACACCATGGGTCAAATCCCATGGATAGGGCAGGGATGGGGCCCAATGCAGGTTCCAACACAGCATGATGGCAAGGTTCAGAGAGTCACCCACCTGGGAGGTCAGACGGTTGTGCCAGACCAGAGGGCTTGGAGAAGCAGAGAAGGCAAAGGTGTTCCTCCTGCCTGGGTGAGGTCTTAGCTGAAGGAGGACTTGCGCCACTGGCAGAAGCAACAGCGAGGCCCAAATTTTCATGGTCTCACTGGTGAAAGCCAGGTAAACAGGGAGAAAGGCAGAGAGATGGGTCAGAAGTGCGTCCTCCCTGTGTCTATGGGCTGACTGGTGCAGAACATAGGGCTGCTGATCGAGGGCACAAAAGGGATCTTTAGAGAGGAGAAAAGTTAAGAGCAGGACAGTGGGGGAGAAGGAGGATCGGGAATTCAGTATCTCTTTCAGAAAAAAAAGAAGAAGTTTAAATCATCAATGTCTAATTAGTGGACGACAATCAAGGAAGGGTTTAATTAGAGCTTTGCAGAAAGCCCCAGCTCAAAAGCCACTGCCCCCCTAGGAGGAAACTGGATCTAATTAAGAGAAGAGACTCTGCTTTATCGCAAATAGAAACGTAGCCATCTGCCCTGTTCAAAATCCCAGTAACGCAAAACTGGAGATTTTGCTAAATCCTTCTGTTATAAAACCAGAAACGGTCCTTTAACATGAGCTTGTCAACAGCTGTATAACTGACAGCACCCTGGTGCCACCCCAGCCCTCAAAATTAGCAGAGAAGCTCCTTCAGAGAGTCCCATGGGATGATGCTTTTTTGAAGAGAAACGGGCTGCGTGGGTGATCCCTCTCATCCACCCTCCATGGAGGGCAGGTACAGGATCGAGATGAAGGCAGCTGGGCTGGGATGTCTCCGTTCCAGTGACCATGTAGTAGTCATCTGCTGCAGACCAGAGCACAGGAATACACCACCACCACCACCACGCACTGTGGAGGTTGCCCAGGAGCCTGAGCGTTTCCTCCAATTCCCTAATTCTCTGCTGCAACATAAGATGTGGTCAACCTGTGAGTTAATTCTGAGCTTTGAACAAAGTTGTCCTGGTGTCCAGCACTAATGCTGGAGCGAGAGACCCCAGCTGCCTCTGTGTTGCACCATATCTACATACCTCCTGTGAGGACAGTCACTCTGAGCAGGTCCGGGGCTCTGTTTTTAGGGAGGCTTCAGGCAGACCCTTGGTTTTGTGCTTAGAGTCTACTGAGGGTCAAAAGAGGCAGCCAGCTGAGCACACAGTCCCTCTTGCACGGAACCACTAGTCCCACTCCTTGCAGTTCAAGTCCAGCAGTAGGTGTGGTGGGACCATTCTGCTCTCCTAGGCCAGGCATGAGCACACCATGTCAGGTGCCTTTTCACCGGAGGCCATGTCGTTGGCCACGGGGCTGGGCTTTGTCTTTATCAGTGGCACTTTGGAGTGAATGATGCTGTGTCCAGATGTGATATGTGATTGTCTCTGATGGAGAATGTGATAACATATATCCATCTCAGCCCTTTTCTCCTTTGGGAGACACCCTTTGGAGCTACCCTTGTCTCTCAGGTGGGCCCTTCCCACCCAGCAGCGCGTGAACCAGGAGCAGAGGCAGAGCCTCGGTCAGTGGCTTCATCTTCTGCTTCATCTTCATGAGCTGTGTTTGCCACCATCTGAGTGGAGACCCCTCACGTGGCGCAGCTGCATGGCATGGTTTTGGCATGTCCAAGGAGACCAGTGGTTAGGAAGGCCGTTGCCAACTGCTGGGCTGAGGACAGCTGAGCTGTGTGGTGTGACAGTGTGGCTGCAGCCTTAAGGGACAGCAGGGTCTGGCCCGAGCAAGCACCGCAGCCCAAAAACACTCCCTGGTGCCAGCAGTGATGCGGTGGCTCTGCTGAGCCACGTCAGGATGGGCTCATCTTCCCAAATGGAGAGCCAGCTCCTCTTGGAGAGAGTTTGAGGTTTCAAAAAGAATGTTTTCGTGGATATAAAAGTCATTCATTGAAATTCTTAATGAAAAAATGAGAGACAGATAGCACTGCTCCAAAGTAGCCAGGCAGCGGAACTGGGACAGCTACTTTCCCTGCCCAAGGGAGAAATAATGCCAATATATGATCTTCCAGGTGATACGATCTTCCACCTGCCGACCTTGCAGCAGAGAGAAGACATTGCTGCAAAAAAACCCCGTTGTATTTGCTGAATTGCCAGCTTCTGGCTCCCCAAAAAAGCTTTCAGAAAGATTTCCCCTCTCCTTCCCCCGCTCCTCCTGTCGTGCAGCGGGGACGGGAGCAGCGACGTGGCGCTGACCTCCTGTGTGTCCAACACCCTGTGCTGGGCAGCCCCCACCCCGAGCTCTGGAAGGCAGCGTAACCCCCCGGCAGGAGCTGTGAAGGTGCCCCCCGACCCGCGGGGAGGGGCTGAGCCCGGCATCGCGGAGCCGCTCGTGTCCCGGAGCTCACATCCCTTCGCTGTTGTTCCAGATAAAGTAACTGTCAGTTCCGATTCATACCAACCCGTAACTCCATTCTGAATCCTGCAGGTTTTTTGGCTCCTAAACAGCCTGTGGAGCAAAATGCCGTAAGGGAGCTCCTGTCTGGGTAAATGGCCGGTGCTGGCCATCCGTCCCAAGCACGCTGCCTTTAATTTTCATTTCTTTTTGAAGCATATCTATTTTTAGGAGGGGGGGGGGGGGTGTGTTTGTTACTTTTCTTAAAATGCCGTAAGGGAGCTCCTGTCTGGGTAAATGGCCGGTGCTGGCCATCCGTCCCAAGCACGCTGCCTTTAATTTTCATTTCTTTTTGAAGCATATCTATTTTTAGGAGGGGGGGGGGGTTGTGTTTGTTACCTTTCCTTTCAGCGCTCAGCTTTCAGGAGGTTTCCTAGTGAGAAGCAGCCACTCCAGACCTCAAAGTGACAGCACTGTCCCCATTCCCCTGGAGGTTCGGGGCTGGTGTGCAGTGCCCAGGGGCAACCTGTTGGGGATCTCCAGTGGGCACCCCCATGTGCTGATGGCACAGCATTGCAGTGAGCTGCTGTGGGCACAGTGGAGGATACAGCACCTAGAGCTTCCTCCCCTTCGGCACGAGGTAGATTTGAGGGCCAGGAGGGGTCACCAAAATCCTCCTGGCAGAGTTGGGGGGTGGGAGTGATGTGCACAAGGGCAGGGGACAGCCAGCTCACTGAACTTGATGCAGGGAGAGCCACCACCTACGGGACCAAATGCCGCGGTGTCCTCAAGCCCCTTTGGGACCCAGCAGTTGCTGGTTTCCCCCCTACTTACCCCACGTTTTCCAGTTTTCGCTCCTCAGTGTGTCCTGTGGTGGTGTGATGCTCTGTGCTCCACTGGTCAGGGGGAAGCCACGTCTTTTGGCTGTAGGGCACGTCCTTAGCACCTTCCACTGATGGCAGGTGAGAGCAGTAAAAGCCAGTCTTCATCCAAACCTGCAGGCTAAACTAGACAGCAAAAGTGATTAAAAAAATCAGATTTGAATCCTGCAGGCACAACTGCACAGGGCTGGGGCGGCGCTGGGATAACCGTGGTACTCAGCAAACACACAGGTTACTCAGTCCAGATTAGCTAAATGTACCTTCTACCGGGGATGTCATCCTGCCAGGAGCAGCCTCCTCTTCTCTCTCTGCTAAAATCTCATTCCCGTGTTGCAGCCTGAGCTGTAACATTGAATTCCCTTCAATTAATTTATTTTGCCAGGATTCCAAAGCCCTTGAGCTGCCCATTTCTTGTCATTCTCCCATGACAAGGGAGCACTGAGGAGTGGGAAGCTGTGAACCAGCTGCAAAACCAAGCGGAGAAATGCTTGGAGAAATGTTCCCCCGGGGCCAGAGTCCCCCCAGGATCCCCTGGTCATCCTTCCTCCACATACACCCTGCCCCGGTGATCACCGACATGCCCAGTCTCAAATTGTCTGTCCAACTGGGAAAACTCTGGAAGAGGGAGTAGGAGCCCAGGGCCTGGGGGAAGGATGGCAGCTGTGGGGTGTGACAAAGCAGCTGGCTGTCCTCATTGCCACCGAGGACTGGCACCACACCCTCAGAAGAACGGGAATTAAAACCAAAATGGATGGGAGTTGGGGTTTGTTTTTTTTTCCTTTGTAGGAGTCGTCACTTGGTGTTTTTCCTGTGGTTGCAAGGCGTAGAAATTGGCTTGTTTTAAACAAAAAAAGAACCCAACAACCCAGCATTTTCCTGCAGAGCTGCAAGGGGCCTCAGGGCGCTGGGAGGCAGGTGCTGGCAGAAGGGTGCTGCGGGTGGGGGGACGGGCAGGCAGAGCCCCCTCCTCACACCCCTCACACCCGCTGCGGGGGGCTCGTTGAAAAGGGCAGTGCTAAGGCCCGTGGACCGTGTGGGGATCCCCTCCTCGTCCCTCCCTGGTGCTTCAGTGTCGCTCCTTGCTGCAAGCACGGGAAGGTGTTTCCAGGACATCGGGCGGCCCGGGGACATGCAGAACAGGGAATTGCTTGTGACAGAGCAGAGGACTCGGCTTGCCGCTGGGAACACGTAGGACAGATGGGGAGAGGAGAGGAGAGGAGAGGAGAGGAGAGGAGAGGACTGAGCTGCTCTTCGCTGGGAGAGAACCTCGTGGGAAGAGGCTGGTTGCCCTCGGGCAGAGGTGTTCGGGTACATGGGGCGACTGGGGAGGGCTCCTTTGTAGTTCGGTTCTCTCTGGAAAACGGGCTGTGAGATCTTGGGAAGAGCTCCTTGAGCTGCTCCAGGGGCCAGGGCAGAGGCTCCCCTTGCCCCAGGGCCAGTGCAGAGTGGGCACACGGGGACAGGAGGCACCGGGGCAGGCAGACGCAGGTTAGAGCCAGCCCCAGTGGTCCTGGGGGTCCCCATCACTGCTTGTCCTCCATGGCTGTCTTGCGACAACCCGCTGCACCAGTGGCTCGTGTGCTGTGTGTTTTTCCTGTACCTTTTTGAGCCGCGCTCTGCTTTCACCTTAAACCCTGTCTCTTGTGTCCTCCACGAGTGCCGTAGCCCTCCAGCACCTTAATCCACTGCCTCTTGCGTCATTGCCCCGTCCTGCCACGTTTGGGACCTGCTGATGTCCTGGGGGACCCTCACTCGTGCAGCTGTGGTGTTGGCAGAGCAGTGAGCTCTCGGTGAGCTCCTGCTTTCCCCGGGCAGACAGATCCACCCAGAGCCCAAATAAATGCTTGAAATGCAGAGGAAACACCGATGCTTGCAGAGCCTGGGGTATCTTCTCAGAAGAGAACCCAGGGTCTCTTCTGCCCCTGCAAAGGGCTGACCGAGGGCCATACACAAAAGCCAGGAGCCTGCCGGAGACCCTGCTTGTGGAGGTAAAATTGGCACCTGATTTTTATTTTTTTTTTACTTAAATTTGCCTTCTCCTGCAGCCCTGTTCCCTTCTGGGCCACAAGGGGCTGTCACTGAGGACTGCTGGCCACCCTGGCAGTTGGGGTGCTCTCCTTGCCTCTCGCTGTGCTTTTCTCTGGCCCCACTGTGCTCTTTTCTCCTCCTCACCCATTTGGGCAGAGCCGTTACAGCCCTGCCTGTTTCCAGGCTGGGTCGTGTCAGCCTGACCAGTGCTGTGGGGACAAGACCAGTGCTGCAGGGGCAAAACCACCCCCTTACCGGGGATGGCAACAGAGCACCTTGGCTTTTTTCACAGCTGCACTTCACTGGGAGCTCAGAGGGGTCCTAAAATCCTCTCGGCATCTCTGCTTTCCCAGGGAGAGCCCCCGGCATTGATCTGTTCCTCCCCCTGACCTTTAGTTCAGGCAGCTGGCAGAGTTAAATGGCATCTGGCTCGGAGGTGCCCAGGTTAACTGGGCCAGGCTGCTGCTCGCCATTTACTGAGCAGCGCCCCAGCGTCAGTGCTGGTTGTATGTTTCCTTCCAGAAGGGATGGTTTGGGGTTGGTCTGGTCCCAGTGGACAGGGAGTTCCCCTGGACACAGCCATGTGTGGCTGGGTACACCTGGTGACAATGTGCTGGAGATGTCAGCTGGCTGACTGGCACCTCACGCGTGCCCCATGCTCTGCAGCCATGCGGTGCCAGGCTGTGTGTGGTCATAAATCAGCTCACCTCTGTCTGCAAAGGTGCTTTTACCGAGCGAACGTGTCATGTGGAGGGAGGAGGCAGAGACTGGGCAGAAGCTGGCAGGTGGTACCACGTGCTGGTGTGTGGGCTGCCGAGGGCGGCTCGCACTGGTATCCCTGCCCTTTCCTGGGGAGAGTGGTTGGCACAGCTCATCGGGATGCAGGAGCCATGCCGAGTCCCGCTGTGATGCCCTGCGCTCGCTTTCCTCCCTCTCCTGGGACTTCCCTTCCCTCCTCAGCACCCCATGGTCTGCTGTCCCTCCAGCAATAAGGGACGGGGAGGCACTTTGTCACTCCTGTGGGCACAACAAGCCTCTCGGTTCTTTCCTAACCCAGGACAAAAATACTCACAGCACACCCCAGCTTCTCTACAACATCGTTGATATTTTTAGCCTTCCCAGCTGATAGGGGGTGAGGAGCTTTTGTACTGGCTGTAGTTAGAAAAAGCGTCGCCTCCTTACCTTGACAGTCACGGGCTTCGTCTCGGCGTTTCCCTTCTCGTCCATCCTGGTGCTCCCTGATGTCTCCCTGCGGGATGGAGCCTGCTGGGAGTGGTGCTTGCAGGGCCGTGGGGTGGTCGGATGCGGGTGCTCCTTGGGGACGACGACCCTTTTGGCAGGCAGGAGCACGCCAGTAGCTCCTCTCACACAGGGAGCCTGGGGTGATGAGGAAAGCCCCGGGGGGAACCACTGATCCTGTGGCTCAGAGACCAAGCCCCTGATGTCCCCACTTGTGCATGGGCCAGTTGTGGGGCAGCCATGTGCAAACACTGTCCCCAGGGCTGGGGTGTTTGTCACCTTCCTGGCTGTCCTAGGCTGTGCTGGTGCGCTGACTGGGGGGCTCAGCGCCTGGCACTGCCACCCCTCAGCCCCTCCTGACGCTGCTCCCTCCTCTCCCCCCCGCAGCGCTCTGCCTGGTGCTGGGCTGCATGATCTTTCCCGACGGCTGGGATGCAGAGACCATACGGGACATGTGCGGGGAGAAGACAGGGAAGTACTCCCTGGGCGACTGCTCCGTGCGCTGGGCTTACATCCTGGCCATCATCGGCATCCTCAACGCCCTCATCCTCTCCTTCCTGGCCTTCGTCCTCGGCAACCGGCAAAACGACCTGCTGCACGAGGAGCTCAAGACAGAGAGCAAAGGTGAGCGCATGCTGCCGGGGGGGGCCCCACGCCACGGCCCTGGGAGGGGGGTCCCGGGTGGGAAAAGCCCATGGGGCTCAGCCCCTCCATCAGCCTGCAGCTGGGCAAGGGTCCCATGGGCTTAACTGCCACCTGCACGGTGGGAGGGCAGGGTGGGAGTGGGCTGCCGAGCCCCTGCCCTGCCTGACGCACTCTCTTCTGTTTCCACAGATTTTGTCGGCACTGCGGTAAGTCCTGAGTGTCACTGTCCCCCAGCTCTGACTGTGTGGTGTGTTGGGGTGTGACTGTGCTGGGTGGCCCCTCATGGGATGGGATGGGATGGGATGGGATGGGATGTGTGGGGCAGTGGGGAAGGGAGGCAGCAGGGAGGTGGGACAGCAGGATGGGGACAGGCATGTGCGTGGCACATGCAGGTGGCACGATGGCGCGGTGACACCTGCCCAACACTGTCCCCGACCCACTGTGCTCTCCCCGCAGAGGATATAAGGCCGAGTGCCCGCAGCAGGACCCTCTTCCCGCGGCCGGCAGCCTGGGCGCTCCCTCCCCGTCCTGCCCTTCGTCTGCTGCCAGCGGCCACACAGCGTCCCGCGCCGCCCCCCCCGGGCCCCGCCGCCCGCCCTGGGGACGTGCCAGCCGCCCGCCGCATCCACGGTCACCTCCATGTCCACGCCGGCACCGCCATCCCACGCACCCCGCCAGCTCCGCACCCCCCACCGCCCGCGGGCCGCCGCCGGGGGAGGATGCCCCAAACCCGCTTCGGTTGAGAACAGCGTCCAACTGCGGTTTTTGCTTCGAGGAAAAAACAGTCTCAAGAGTTTTTAACAGATTTCTACATCCCCAGGACTCCTGACCCGCAGAATCCCACCTGAACGCGCCCCCCTCCCTCAGTGACGCCCCGCGCCGGCTCCTCCGGGCCCCTCTCCCCGCTCCCATTTTGTACAGCTCCGTGATCCTGTCTCCACAGCTGGGGGACCCAGCGGCCAGGACGGGGCCCAACCCCTACTTTTACGTGTAAATTCATATTCTCTAAACAGGGTAAAGTGACTCGAGCCCCCTCGCCCCCGCCCCGGCCCCCAGGACGTGGTGTTTCCCGGCGGTGCACGGCTGGGGACCGCGGGGGCCTCGCTGCCACCGGCCGCTGGGACACCCGACTCGCTGCCGCTGAATGTAAGCCCTGGTAAGTGGGAGCAGCTGAACATGCAAAACCCTCCCTGGGTGGGCACAGGAGGACCCTCTCTCTCCCCCTGCCAGCCCCCTCCCCGAGCCAGCCGCGGGCTGTTGCCAAACGCCTTCCCTTCCCATCCCCATACGGTGCTTTATCTCCACTGGTGACGGGCTCTCCCCGCCACACGGCGTGGCTGTGGGCCGGGGGGATGACCCAGGCATTCCTGTGCCCACCCCAGCGTCCTGACCCTGTCCCCTGCCCGCACCTCGCTGCCACATGGCGATGGCCCCGGGGCAGCTCTGAGCCTCTGAGAAGCCTCCGAGCGCGACCCGGCCTCAGTCACACACACGCAGCACCCAAGAGCTGGCACCGACACCCCCGGCACGGGCTCTGCTGGGGTCCTGGCCGTGGCGGGGGGGCTCAGGTGGCCGCAGCCCTTGCCATGCAATAAAGTCCTCAGCACTGGCCGCGTCTCAGTGCAAGTAGCCAGGGGGCTGTTTGCAGGGGGGCCCCGGCAGGGCTGGCCCCAGGCGCTGGGCAAAGCCCAGGAGCAGAGCGGGATGGTGGCCCCAGGATGGGCAGCCCTGAGTGGAGGAGACCCATCCGCAGGTACCCAGGCAGGGCCACCGGGCGTGGAGGGCGCTGGGGGACGGCAATGAAGGGCTCTGCGGGACCCACCACCCAGCCCCGGGGTTGGGGGGGCTGGCGGGAGCCGGTAAGTGGTGCCCTGAGGGGAGGGAGGAGGGACAGAACCCAGCCCAAACACCCACCGGCAGCCAAAGTCACCTGGGGATGGCACCGGTGCTCCTTCTGCCAACGGCTGCTGCCAGCCACGACCCCGGCGGTGCCACTGTCCCTCCGGCAGCCCCCGCGTCCTCCCCCGGCCGGCGGGAGCCCCTGCACCCCGCAGCGCCCGGGTCTGCCAGCTTGTGAGTGCTGCTGCTGCCGCCGGCTGAATTGGGAAAACAAACGAAGAAAAACAAAAAAATATCAGTGGAGAAAGGAATACAGTAGCTGTAATATATCTGTATTTTAGTACAAAGTTTGATACAGTGTTTCACAAAACCTTATTGAAAAATATAATTCAAACCAGACGAGCTCGGAGCCCTGTGGTGATGTTGGGGGGCGGGACGGGACTGGGATGGGCTTCTCTGGGCACGGCTGAAGATGAGATGGTTTGTGAGGATGTGGAAGGACCCTGCGTGGGCACCGGCCATGGCACGGCTACACGGGGTGGGGATGGGAGGGTGGGGACCCCCCCTGTGGGGCTGAGCCTCCATCCATGCAGGATGGCACTGAGGGGGACACCGGCCAGCGCACGTCCCCAGGGAAAGGGTCTGTCCCACTCCGTGACAAGGCAGGAGGTGGGGGGGATGAGAGGGGTCTCATCTATCACTGGGGGCATCTCAACCCTCCCCTTCTGCCCCTCCACGGGTCCCCTCGCCCCAGGTCGTGGAGCCACGGTGCACCACGGGTGGTCTGTCAGCTCCTGGGCTGACACAGGCTGGTAGGAGCCTCCTGAAATTCAGCAAATCCCTGTGTCTTGATGGAAAAACAACTCACGTGGCTCATCAGCCCAACGGCACGCTCTGGTAGAGGAGCGGGGACAGCTTTCCAGGCTGTGCGAGCGCTGGGGCAGCCTGGGGACCTCTGGGCCATCTGGAGAGCTTCAGCCAGCTCTGGTCTCCCGGGTACGGGACACGCTCCCAGCCCAGACGAGCCCCGTGCAGGCACACGGCAGGGAGAGACCGAGGGATGGGCTCCTGGAGAGACGGGGACAATTTGTTGGTGCCCGGACCTGCTTTGGGGGAAGGCACAGAGATGAGATGGAGCCAGATCCTTCTGGGGGATGCAGAGAGGCAGGACAGAGCCACCACACAGTCCCACGAGGTGGCAGGGGGAACGCTTTCACACCGAGGGTGGTCGAACACCGGAGGTGTTGGGGCACCTCGGACATACCAGCTTTGAGGGTCAGCTGTTGGAGGTAACGCCTGGTGGGTCCCACCATGGGCTGAAGGTCTCAGGAAAAGGCAAGCAGGATGAAAACTAAAAGCCCTGGGCATCAGCACACCAGAAACCAGGTTTGGCAGCAGGTGCTTAGCGCAGGCGACACCCTCCACCCCATCAACCCCCGGAGATGAGCCCGAGCGAGAAGAGCAGCAGCCAGTGCAGCCACAAGCTCACCCCCAGCCAGGAAGCTGAAGGAATTTCCCTTTCCTCAGGAACTGCGGCTCCTGGAGCAGCCCCTGGCATCACCCAAAACACGGGCAAAAGGGAGGTCCGTGGGGTTGCTCCCAAAAGGTTCCACTTACCCTGCAGGGACAGGGAAGAGAGAGCACCAAGCACTGACCCCCCCACCCCACGACTTGGGCACCAGCGCTGAAGGTGGTCTGGACACAGAAAGGGAACTTTCAAAAACACCGGTTTTCAAGTTAAGTATTTTTATTATCAAAATTATTACATCTCTTGTGAAAGTTCAAATGTTACAGCATGGTGTAAAAACTCCACTAGAGTAAGAAGCTACAGCCCCCACCTTTCCAAGAGCTTTCCAGGGTCCCTCCCTCCTGCCCCCCTGCTGTGCCCGAAGGTGCCGGAGCCTCTGGGCA
>NW_015090880.1:11195124-11195800 GCF_001431845.1 Calidris pugnax
CAGACCCCCTCCTGCCGCCCCGGCAGGGCAGAGCCCGCCTGCCCCGTGCTGCTCAGAGCACGAAAGGGGAGGCTGCACCCCCAGGGCTAAGCCGAGTGAAGTTTACACCTAATTTATACAGTATACAGACACCCACCTGCGGGGTGACAAGTTCCATCCCAACACGCTCACAGCCAGACAGTGTGAGAAAGTTACTCTTTGTTTCAATATTTTAAAAGTCTCCCCTAGGTTGAACAAACACCTGATTTTTCAATTGTGAATTAGAGAAACCTGTAACAGTCCTAAAAAAAGGAAGAAGACTGTGCATCTGAAAAGACAGGGGAGACAGACTCACAGCATTATGTTATCCAAGAGAAAGGAGAAGTTCCACTGCAGCACCAGGGATGACAACTGTCGTATATTAGCTAACCTACTATGGTTATAACTGAATATAAAATTAGATAAATAAAAACACGCCCGATATTACAGTAAACAAGTGAGAAAGAAGCTGGCAATCGTATGGAATTGAACAGACAGCGCACCGTGTCTGGGCTGGCTCCGCTGCCGCGCTCGGCGGGGAAGGACACCCTGCACCGGCCGGGGTCCCCACCCAACACCCAACCACCACCTCCCTGCAGCACCCCCCTGCTCCTCAGCCCGGCGGCCCCCCCCCGCAGCACCACCTTACTTTAATCAG
>NW_015090880.1:11195810-11264174 GCF_001431845.1 Calidris pugnax
GGTGTGTCTGTGCACCGTTGGCCGGAGATCCCCCCCCGTCGGCGCGGTGGCCCGTGGCAGCACCGCCCCAGCAGCGCTCCCGCTCACAGACCCACAGTGCACCCCCAGACCCTTCGCAGCGACGGGCGCACACCCTCCGACCCCCCCACACCCCCGGGGACAGTTCACATTTGCCCAGACTCCTGTCATCCTGGAAAAAGCTCCGACGGCGGCAGCCGTGACCCGGGCCCAAAGGCAGCCGCGTGCGCTCGTCTGCTTGTGACTGGAATGATCGTAACGGATTAAAGCCCTCCCCAGAACGCACTGAGAACCTGACCTATAAAGAGAGCTTTGGGATTGGAGTTCACCTTCCCCCAATGTTTTCTTTAAACTGCTTTCGTATTCAAAAAGCTGTCCGTACTGCATGAGTGACTATGGCCATGGGCACGGACAAGAGACAGAGGCTGCACCACAGTCATTGCACTTGAACCATTTGCTTTTTTTTTTTTTTTTCCTTTTTTTTTTTCCCTTTTTTTTTTGTGTGTTTTTTTTTTTTTTTTTACACAGTTCCTGTGAAGACACCTCTTGAACAAGCAAAAAGGTGTAAGTCATTTTAATTGGAGGACTTGTATGAGTAGTGATTACTTTTTGGCATTGAAATATGAGCCTAACTTACCTAGATTTTTTTTTTTTCCTCTTTTTTTTGTGTGGTTTTTTCTTTTTTTTTCTGCAATGTACCCACGCGTCAGGGAACAGCTTTGCTACAGTCTCTGCCTCAGAGAAATCTGCGTTCTCCTACAAGGCCAGAGGCCAATACTGCTCACAAATCTCACCCGTGCATTTCGGACCTCAGCCTCTGACCCCCTGGCACCCCGGCATCGGGTGCGAGCTCCCAACACTGGCCCAGGCGCCACTTCCAGAGGTGACTGGAAGGAGCTATGGGCAGTTTTGTCCTCCCGGAGTCCAGACAGCCCTAGGAAAGTCCTGTTTGAGTCTTTACTCCAGAACCTTGAAGCTGCTGAAGTCTGTACTGATGGACGCTGCTGCTTCCCCCGCGGTGCTGATAGTGTTGTGCATTGGAAATCACTGCCCCCCGGGAGCCCTGGTAGAGCACAGACTGCCCAGAATTCGGTAGGCTGATAGTCCGCAAGTCTGACTGTAGTGACCTAGCACTTTGGGGAGCAGAGGCGGAGCCCGACGCGCCTGTGCAGGGCTGGGAGCCCGACTCGGAGGAGAGAGAGTCCACAGCCGTCTGCTGTGCTGGGCTGGCAGCAGCAGGGCAGCTCTTCTTCAGGAGGCTGCTGCTGCCGCTGCCAGAGTGCTGCTGCTGGCTGCTGTAATACCCCGAATTCCCCGCAAACAGGGCAGAGGAGTCTGTGGAGACCGAGTGGGCAGGGCTGGAGTAAGAGGCGGAGGAGAGGGATGTTTCCGAGGAAGCGTGAGAGAGGCTGTGTGCTGTCCTCTGTGCTGCTGCTCGATAGCTGTATCCAGGAGACGGGGTAAGGTGTCCTCTGTAGGGGGAGGAACTCTGCTGGAGAAGGGTCTGCGATTCTGCCTGGGGACTGTCAGACTGCAGGAGCTGAACGAGGCGGTGGGGAAAAAAAAAGAAGACATATCAGACTGACCTCCCCGTTTCCTACCTCCTCCTCATGCCAAAGGTGCTTACTGGAGCAGGATTGGGAAGAACTGGCAGCCAAACCCAGTTTCCCCCTAATCCTGCTAAAAGCTTTATTTCAGAATGGGCAGATAATACATGAAATAATTTACCTGGTAGCTGTATCGAGAAGGACTGTAAACTGCTGGTCCTTTGTGGGCTTCTGGAGTGTCTCCTTCTGCTGTGTCTGCAATGTACAGGTAAGTCGTTAGACCTCACCCTCTGGGCTGAGGCCACAGCACTTCCCTCTCTAACGACACTCCTGCACACACCCCAGCTGCCATGTTCTCCATCCAGCTATGAAGAGCAGCTTCTCTAGCCTCTTCTTCAGAAGCTGAAGAATCCTAGCACAAGGCAACTGAAAAACCTTAACAGGCATAAACCAGCCCTACACATTAGGAACTGCTGCTTCCCTTACCCCAGCTCTCCCTGGTTCAGCACAACACTCACCCCCTTGGCCCAGCCCGAGCGGCTGCACCGCACACACACAGCCTGCCTGCGCTCCCCTGGCTCCTCAGAACCATCCCAGAGGCAGAAGACAGTTTCTAAGGACTCATCAATTGTCCACTCAGCCGTGGTCACGGGATTGGCTGCACTTACAGCTGGGGAGATAAAACTGTCCCTCCTTAGATGGCTGTCAGCAGGATCCTGCTGCAGGTTTCCCTCCAAGGCAGACCCAGATGCTGCTGAAGATGGAGGTCCCATGCTGCCATGGCTGATGGCACCCCAGCTGCTGTTCTGGGGATCACGCTTTACAAGTCAACTGAGCTGCTCCAAGCAGAGTTACTCTTAGACCTCAGAAATGCCTATTTTTGAAACAGGCCAAGCTGATGAAAATGCTTTGAGGTTTGAAGGGCACCAGCAGCAAAGTACACGCTGATCCACCTTAGTTATGTGAGAGATCAAGAGGAATAAGCTTCTTATTGACAGAGCAAGCCTTTCTAGCACCTGTATCTTAAGAGGGTGGGTGAGCTTCTTGTCCTACCAAATAACTGAACCTGAACTGGGGTAAGCAAGAAGTACTTACTGTAAGTGACCCAGCCACTTTGCCACATGTGTTTTTCAGTTGCTACTACTGTAACCATGGGGTTCAGCTGGCAATCACGCCTTCTTTAGAAGGAGTGAAACTGGTGGGACTAGAAGATTTCACATCAGAGTCATGTAGCAGTCTAATGAGACAGAGCTGTTCAGCTGCAGCATCTCAGGGATTCTCAGCAGGCATATTTGAAATGTCTCAGTGAAAGAGTGTTGGTATTAGTATCAAATTTATATGACAGATGTGTCTCAGTCATGAAACAGGACACGCTGTCTCAGCCTGCTCTGTACCTCTGCCAGACAGGTCTGGCTTTGCACCAGATGCACTGGCACGAGCACCAGTGTCAGCAGCGGCCATGGCTTTGCCGTGGTTGTCCTCTCTCTATGCTACATCACAGCTGCTGGGCTGAGCCAAACTGGAATCTGGATGGAGCTGTCTTGTCTGCTGTCGAGGCTCAGAAGCCTCCTTCCTCAGGGCACAGGACCTGCACAGAGACCGGAGCGTGAAGCTTCCAGCACGTGTCCTGTGCTACCTTCATTTTCTAAAATGAAATCTGATGCATCAAGTAGCTGTTTGCTGTCGGGGATGTTCCGAGTCATGCGCTGCAGAACAGCAAAACTTGGAAGTTTGGTGCATGCTTTGGTAAGCAGTCATGCCCAGAAGAGACCAACTGTTCAATCCAGGAGATGGTTGTGATTAACGGAAGTGGAGCATGAGAATCAGAAGAAATCTAAAGATTTGTGGAAGAAATTGCTTCTTAAAAGGCCAGGCACATCAGCAAGGGCTACACCACAATTTAACAGCAGTGCCTTCACAGAAAAAACCTTGACAAGTTAAAGACTATGGAAAGGCGCTAAATCACAAAGGGTAAATAAACTATAACCTTCCTGAATTTGTTTCATGTAAACTTGAAAGATAAAGTCAACATTTCCCTCCCCCATTTCTTAATACCCACAACAAGGAAGGATGGAAAGAAGGACTTCTTTTCTTGGCAGTACTGGCCTGTGTCAACCTAAAGCACACACGAAGTGACAGCTTTAACTGACAGCAGCTGCAATTCTCCCAAGTGTGGCATGCACACAAATTCCGTTTCATTGCTACATGACCCATCAACAAACCATCCACGTTTGGGGGTTTTTAGTTCCCCTCATATTGTTATCTGTCACAGCATCAAGTAAACATGTGTATATTCACAACTCCTACAGGTGATACCAGGGATGGCAGGAACTCAACCACTCACTTGTTTGACTAAGAAGCAGACCAGCAACTGGGGGAGAAGGTGGCTCGCAGAATCTAAACAAGCTACTGAAGAAATCACCAGAATATGCAAAGTAAGGAAAAAAAATATTGCTGTGCTAGGATGAAACAGACAAAATGACTTTTGTCAGCTACAGCATTAAGTATCCACATCCTGGAGTGGAATAGGTTTTATGTAGCAAGGAAGAAGAATGGATCAAAGTAGATGAAAGTCTGACTCCAGCCCAACTCTTGGGTGAGACTGAAAAGCCAAAGCTGCACAGATTACAGTGGGCAAAAGACCTGTTGCAAGTCTGGATTTTATTACCCTTCTAAAAAATAACCACTGAGAAAGCCACTTCCACCAGTATGAGAGACAGGAAACAGGGTCCCAGCGGGGTCCAATGAAACCAGTGAAATTTTTGATAGGGTAAAGCATTCCCTCTCTAGACTATGTGAAGAAAAGGCATTGAAAAGAGATGTGCTTAGGTGCACAAAGATAGCAAAACCCCAGATGAGAGGCCAGTTCTCAGAAAGTGCTCCCGAATACTGCAACTGGGGAAAAAGTCTGATTTGGAGTGAAATAAATACCTACTCACCCTAAAATGCTCAGAAATGAGATACCCCAAAGGCAGAAGTTGCTGCTGAGTTACCCAAAGAGCACTCTGTGGTAGCCTGGGTTAGAGGCTCCAGTCTTTCCATGTCTGAAATACCACACAACTTGGTTCTGGCTTCCAGAGAGGTTCAGCTCCCTACCATCATCAAGCTGTAACCATGTCAGTCACAAGATGCTAACAACAGTTCTCAGCTGCGAGGAAGCACAGACTGATGGTGTCACACAGACTAAGTTATTTAAGCACCATGATCCATTGCTGTAAGTCTCAAGTGTGATCAGGGTTCCTATCGGCTTGGGAAAAAACAACCATGTTCAACAGACTACAAAATAAATAAAAGGAAAATAACTCCATTTCACAGCTGAGAAATTAGACAATGATGAAGTGATCTGGCCGTCTCACAGAAAGCCACATCTCACCTTTAGACCACAGATAAATAAGAGGGGTATAATTTGAGCTCAGGTTACGAATCCTCACTGACCCGGCGTGCTGCCTGGCGAGGACAACACTTTATTCAGAGAAGAAAGGAACTTCAACACAGAACTGAATTCATCTCAGCAAGGAGGTACATTTCACAAAAATGACAAATATCATAACTCAAGGAATCAAGTAACTTCAAAAAGAGCTGAAGTAAGGCTTGGAAGCTAAATTAGCTCTTAGCACTGCCTAAAGCCTATACCTGCATTTTAGTGTGATAACACATTTATCTGGATGTTCAGCCAACTAGAATTATTAAATTATAGCACTTTCATCCCCAGTACATAGGAGCAATTGAGGCAATACTGCTTAACCCCCTGTCCAAGGACAAAGAAGCTGTCCCTGCCAGAGCCGAGACGCAGGTGGTCTTGAATCCAAATCCTGGAGAAACCTGGAGGTCTTTCAGCTCTAACAGAAGAGGGATATAGGCTCAGGCAATATCTAAATACCAATGAAGCATGGTTTGCAGAAGGCTCTTATAAGGCATTGATAATGTTAAAGATGAAGGTACAACTAACTTCACAGACAAGTTTGCAAAGTTATCTGAGTGCATCATTTCCCACCAACCAAGTGTTCAGAAGTTCAGTTTTCCTACCTGCATCTCTCTCAACAGCGTTGTCACAGGTAGGTGAGGACTCGTTTCTCTGGGACACCTTTGCACCACTTCGCAGCACCTTCTCAAGCATGCCCCGGCCCTCCCGAAGCCTCTCCACCGACGTCGGGACCATCCTGCAACACAAACCCAGTAACCAGCTGAGGATTGCTCGTACACAGCCGAGAGCAACGTGACCAACGCACAAGGGGGCTGTGGGGTCCTTGGTATAATCACAGGACAGGTCTTGTTTCTGCTTAAATTCACTGGTATGACATTAGCGCAAATCAAACCCCTACCACAAAAGGGAGGGTTCAGAGACCACCAGCTCTTTAGACAGATGAGGAATAAACTTCTGAACTGCTTTTGCAATGTGAATAGCCTGCCGTGGGATTTTAGACTGCCAGTCACCAGTTGCCATGATAGCACTGACCTCAGAAATACAAAATCTTTACTCTTATCAAAAACATGGTATCAACATCCAGTAGATCACCTGATTACAGGACATCCTCTCCCAGAAATATTGTTTTGACATTCAACAGCATTTTGAAAATCCTAGTATTGTTTTAAACTTAAATGCAGTTATTTTGCATTGCATATCTTGGCAAACTAAAAAGCAGCAAACCCAATACCTTCATGATAGTACAGTGTCACGATAGTACAGTCAGATAATGCAATGTTCCCGGAGCAGAGTTACCTTGGCCATTTTACCCATTAATGCTACTTTGTCCCATTTATTTTGCAATGTGAAAACTCTCTGCTCAAGATTGGTGCTAGATCTTGCTCCATTATATATCACGAGTGTCTAGTATGAGGGTGAAAAACAGGTGAAGTGGCTTTCCTAAAGCCAACGTGTAGAAGAAAAACAGCCACAGAAACCCCAGCCCCCTGGGTCAATATTCAAACGACCACGCACAGGACCATCCAAATCTCTTTAGAAATAGGAGTTTTAACCTAGAAGATAGTAGCACTTTGACCAGGGATTCACAATGCCTTTACCCTGGACACTGAAGAACACGCGCCTTAAAAATGTCTGAATTTAAATATTTAGTATAATATTAAATGCACTGCATAGCACGTAAGTATGCAGCTTAACACCGCATTAACAGATTTCTGTATTTATTTTTTTCTTTTTAAATATATATTAAAAACTGTGCTTTACATTAGCTGGCCTTTTTCTATTTATTTATTTTTTTAAATAAATACCCCAGACATTGAAGTTCACCCCTCAATGAAGGGAGAAGGGGCCAGAGTTCACACCTCATGGAGGTGAACGGGGTGAGGGGGTGAATTCACACCTTCGATGCTGCTATTGTTTTTCTGGAGACAGTTTTCTGCAAGGCTGGGTTTACTGGGCAGCAGCACATCTGTTTACATTGTGATGGCTGTATCTTGGCAACTGAAAGAGACAGAAACTTATTTTTTTTTTTAATGAAATCTATTGGCAAATATTGTAGAATTCAGCAAAAACCTGGACAACTCTAAAAATTAAGGCACGTAATTTTAGTTCCCACCATTTTCTTCTGTCCCTAATATTATATTATGGTGAATGTCTGGAAATGCAAGCACTCAGAGTTAAAGATGAAATTGGGTCACAACTTTAACTCAGTACCATGCAGTTTCTAAATTATTTTTTTAATGTAGGTGACTGTACATTTGATAGCCTTGCCCATTAAAACACAGAACGAGAATTTAAAAGGCAGTAAATCTGCTTAATCCCATTTCAAAACATACCAGCATGGTTTCGACTTTATATCCAGTGTCCCATAACGGTATGATCTTTATTCCCACACAATACTTACTCATGAAACTGCTTGAGAATTTGGAGCCAGAGCTCCTGCTGAGGAGCAGCAGATGAAGCTCACAGAATACAAAAACATGGTACTAGAGCAAGGCTCTGCCACACCAACACCTCACCCCAAACTATTTTTTTTTTTTTCATTCATTTAGGTTGTTCTTTCACCCTTTTGCAGGCAGAAGGAAGTGGCATGGGATATCAACACTTGCACAGAATAATATTTGGTTATAAAATAATGATTATAAACTAATCAGCTGACTGCTCAGCTGTGGCCAGTCCCAATACCTGGCAGAAAGTCCCCTAGCAGACAGAGTACCACAGAGGTACAAGACAAAGTACTTCTATTAACCTCTGCTTGAAAAGTGATGGAGAAGGGAAGGAAATGGATCTTATTACTCCTGCAAATTCACACAAACCAGTATTTCTCAAGCCCTTTCAACACAGACTTCACAATTTCACTGCCTTCAGCATTGCTTAGCGTCTCTTCCCTTGCCATGCCCCTGCCGTTACACGAGCAGTGACACAGCTGTGTACGTGGAGAAGCAGCATTAGGAAAGGGACACCTCCTTGCCTGCAGTGTGCACACAAAGCAGCAGAGCCAGTGCACTACACAGCTCCAACCAGAAAACTCAACCATCGCTTCATTGACACTGTAATACAACACTCCTTATTTCAGTGCTGTGGTACTTAATTTTTTGGACCAGATGTTACTATCAGGTTAAAAGTTTTGGAAGAACAGCCTTTCACCTTATCAAACCTTCCCATTGCAACACGATAAAGGTGGGTTTTTCCATGCCTTTGGCAAGCCACTGGCTGCAGTCTGGTAACTGCTCTTCAAGCTATACATGCAAGGCATTAGGAAAGCTGGAGTTCTTTCACTGTCCCTGCTTCTCAAATGCAAAATTGCAGAGGGCTCTGTTCGCTTTCCTTCTGAATTGGAGTTGACTTTGTACCACACGTGTCCAAACAGAGTGGAGGTTCAGTGAGAAAACACCTGGATTAAACTCTCATCACAAGAGTAAGACCTTCAAACCTGAGACCTTAAAAGGAAAGTGGTGGAAGAGAGAGACAACTGTTTAACTTCGTATCTTTCATGACAGATTTTTGATATCTAAACCAAGAACTAAAGGGCAGGCTGAGAAGGCTGCTGGTATCCTTCATGGTTGTTCAGCAATTATGAAAGAGAACAATGCCAAGAGACCCGACAAAATCCATCCAACTGCACTTATTGTTATGGAAATGCCCCCTAGAGAGTTTGGTCCTTCTCTGTGGAGCAATCTCAGGCTTGCTTGGAAGGATAACACTCACCACCTACTGCTGATGTTCTCCTGGGATTTGCTGAGCGATGTTGAGGAACTAGCCCCCCTGGAGTCTGGTGGGCTGATGTCCTCTACGTGAGGCAGGGAGGAATGAGAAGGGGAGAAGCCACTCTGTGGGGAGGACGGGGTTCGTACTACGGAGCCCGGCAGGCTGTTGCCATCTGTGTCAGTCCCAGAACTACTGCTGCCCTGCCGGGTAGGAGTCCCTGTACATCGCACCGAATCGCCTCCCTCCTTGGCTTCTTGTTTCCGCTTGCGGTACTCCAGGAGAGATACCTGGGAGAGAAAAATACAGCCATGAGTCAGGGAATGCAGGGGACTAGGACAGGGGGAGGAATGTGCCCACACGCCATTTTTAAAATCCATTTTTCTGGGTTTGCAGGTAAAACTTTAAAAGCTATACTGGTATTATAAAATCTTCCTGAATCTGCAGCACTCTAGAAAAAGAGCTAAGTGAATGTGGATCATTCACCGACTGCCACAGTCACCCACATTTTACTCTTTATGACCAATACTACAGTGGAAATATCCAGCTAGTTTGCTTCTTTAGCAACCTGGAATTCCACATTACTTCAGTATATGCTTACATATATATTCAAGCATCAAGCCACTATATCCTCCTCTCAACACCCTTCACTTGCTCTCTCTGGCTTGTGACCTTATATAAAATGTGTATCAGTATCTGTTCATCTCAAAACCAGAGAATAAGAGCCTCCTTCACAGAACTGGTATCTTCAGAGAGTCCTGTTCACCTGTACCACATTGTTCAGCCACATTAATGCTAAAAACTTGATAAAGTCTTGCACAGAATTTTTACCTGCTTAGAGCAAGTTCCTGCTATGGTGGTTCAGCAGCCAGTATTGCAACCTTCCAGCACTATCGCCAAAATAAATTACTTTTAGCAAAGGTATAATGTATTTTGTGCAAAGCAGTCTCGGATTTGTCAAAGGCACACAGGAAAAGGTACCTGATAATGCAGTCTTGTAACACAGGGACAGCAGAAAAAGTATTTCCAGCTGAGCACTTACCTTTCACTGCACCTTCCCTTAAGAGCTATTATGAGGCACAGACCCCATAAAATACTTGCAGAAAGCAGTTCTGCTGAAGAACTCATCAACTATAATTCAATGCCTGTACAGGCAGCTTTGAACAGGGCATTTCCAAAAGTAACTCAACATATGAAGGTTTTAAGTGTAACTTTAAAAGAAAACCAAAGGAAAAAAATCAATTCAAATGGAATTCAAAAATTCCATTCCATAGATTGAATGGAAATCAGATATTCCACCCAGCTGGACACTTACACAAGTGATCTGAGCTACCACACTTGCAGTAAAAAAAAAAAAAAGAGATTCAAGCACAGGAAAAGGCACTGAGACACATCTACACCAGTGTGTATTTGTCCCATGAGTACCCAGTTTTATGACAGCAACCTCGATTTGTCATTTTCACTCAGTTTTAGTCCCATGTTGGTCACTGGCCTGCTATTAGAAACCAATACACGTTTGCTTTCTATAAACAATATTCCTGTGCTTTTAGTTTCAAAGAGCAAAAATTTAAGTAAAAACCTTCACCGACTTTTC
Organism: Calidris pugnax; assembly: GCF_001431845.1. NCBI lineage: Eukaryota > Metazoa > Chordata > Aves > Charadriiformes > Scolopacidae > Calidris > Calidris pugnax. The sequence continues at coordinate 11,206,096 of NW_015090880.1, forward strand.
TTGCAACGTTACTGTATTTCCACATTAATGGAAATGTTCTAATACCTTGTAATAAACAGCCTGTATTTTCTTTTGAAACTTTAGACCTTCTTTCCTAGTAAGGACCCCTTTCATCCTGGTAAATAACACCTCCACCAACTAGTACAGTTGCACCATGTTAGTGCTCTGGGTCTTGTCTCAGTTTAACAACTGTTTATGAAAGCTGGGAGCATCATGCTCTCCATTCTGTGCTTCCAGAAGAGGTTTTTTTCATTGTGGTCTTTTGCATCCACCTCTCACATCAAAATCTTGCCTAAAGGGTAGCGCTCTCTTTTAATCGCTTTAAGACTGTTTTCATCCAGGCACTGGATGCCTCTATTACTTGCCCAACCTACATTTTAGTTGTACCCTGCTCTCTTTGTCCTCCCTGTAAGTCTTTCGCATGGTGCTGACCACTCCTGCTCAGGTTCCTGCAATCTTAAAGAGTTTCTTTTACAAGAATACTTGCCTTCTTCCTTTGTGGTGGATTCTGGGGAGTAGATCTGACGCCTTCACAAGCCCTTTCGCTGCAGGGAGACATGGATCCATGCACTGTCTCTTTAAGCAGCCCTGACTCGTGTCTGCTGAAATATCCTTCGGCAGGAGAGCTGCAGCATCCTGCTTCCGAATTCATTGGCTTCCTCTCTCCCAAAGGAGCAGATCCCCGCAACAACCCATCTACACGTGGCATAGCGTTCAATGGGGAGAAGGCATACATTAAATTAAACTCTGTCCGAAAAGCCTGATCAGAGCTTCGTAGCAGCGTCTGCGCTTCCCCACTTTTCCCTGGGAAGTTCATCTCTGAAGTAGAGTTTATGGAGGGTTGTGGAGTCAGATCAGAGGATCCAAAGCTGAGCAGCGATGGCCGTTCTGGGCAGGTGTTTGCACCGGAATCCAGGTACCCACCCTTCAAATCTAGGTCGGATCGGAGGCAGAGCTGGAAAATCCAAGATGGGTACAGGAGAGGGGTGGGAAGTCAGGAAAAGGGTCAGGCAAAGGTGGGGATAGAAACTTAGTCAGAAAGTACTCTGTACAATGCTAGCTTACTGGTTCCCAGTTCCTTTCTGATCACCCCTCTGGTCCTATCCCGCACTGTTCTGCTCATTCTGCAGGGGAGCACTGAGACTAACTGATAACCAGTTTAGCTGCCCAGTACGAGACGCCCTTTCCCCTTTAGCAGTTTTACTGCAGCAGGAGGACAAAGCTCAGCACTATCCCCAGGCAGTTAATGAAGAAACCCCAGCATTTTCAATGGCCTCTTATGTCCTCAAAGTTGATGTTAACACATAGTACTAGCTAGGTTCATTATGGGGAGAGAACACAAAAGATCTTCTGTCCATTTGCTGTTTTATTAGCCAAGTTCTTGACCGTCCCAAGTCAGCCACTACTAACTTCCTAACAATGAAACGCCCAGGATCTCCAAGCCATTTGTTTTCACTTATTGTGAGCTTTGAAAATCTCTAACAATAGTACATTCATTTAATTTATACTGCATTTCTACATTTTACATTCTCTAACAAAACCATAATGGCATCATCTTTGCGCTGTCACCCTTTCTGGAACACTAGGCACTGACACAATGGTATATCCATTTATCTACTTTAAGTGCCAAAAAACCTCCAGGGCAACGGAACAATCATCTCCTTCACCATGTTAATATGTCAGGTTCTCAGACAATGAGCATAACTGACACGATTTCATCCTCTTTGCAGGACTATAGTGCTTAGGGAAAAACAGAGCAACACCAGGCACCAGCTCTGCCATACTGCTGCTGCTGCTGAGAATGTTCCCTCTGCTGTATTACAGCTCCAAGTAATCTCCCACATTGGACAGGAGTGTGTATTTTCTACTACAGAACAGCCTCTGAGCAAGATACTTCCACTCACATTTTACAACAGGCCAGTAACTAAACAAAGTAGTACTCTCTGGCCTCTCCTCAACATTTTAAGTTTGCAAGTGCACACGTGATAAATCGAGGCTGAAGAGCAGGTCAGGTGAACCACTGTGTCTTCGGAAGTCAAAACTCTCATGAATGCTTTCCCTTTTCTTCCACCATAGTCATTTTGCTGCTGCTGAATAAATACCACCCACCACTTATCTGCTGGGCTGGGGCTGAAGTTGATTATAGCATTTCCAGGGTCCCCAGAACTCTTGCCTTTACTTCAGTAGCTGAGACACACCAGATCTTCACTCTGCCCGTTTCCCGCTGGCGTCAACAAGTGAATAATAAATTCCAGTCTTCAATTTGTTTGCTCTCTTGTGATAACCCTGAAAACTCTCCTTAGCCTTACTGTGGCTGGGGCTCCACCCTTATTCCCACCTGCCTCTGCACTTCTCATCCCTTCTCTCCCACCTCAGATACACACACACACGCACACGCGCTCCCAGCCCCAAACGCAGTTGAGACAGCGCGATAACTACCTCGGGTGACATGGACTCAGGTCTGTGCGCAGGGGAACTCTCAGGGGAGGACACGTTCTAGAGGAGGGAAAAACACCTTGTTATTCATCTACTTAGAAAGTCAAGAATCTAAATAAAAATGAAATAAAAAACAAGCACAGAGGTTAGCAACGGCTATTCTAAACAAAGACTATCCCAGGAACTGGCCCTGCCCTGGATGGCAACTCTGTCAGTCAAGTGGTTTCTAAAGTTCTTGGAAGCACAGAGACAGGCCTGGGTTACTGTGCTTCACACTATAACCTAGTACACAAACCAGAGCACATCAATGTTAAGAAACATCTTATTCTTTGTATTTCTGATGCTGTCAGACACAGAGTTTGCACCATGAAATATACAGAAAGCCATTTATGGCATTGAGTATGACAAGGGAGAAATGGAAAACCTGATTTTGCCCAAACAAAAGGAAACTAAGATCCCTCAAACACTATAGTGAGCTTTCATAGACTTTATTCTAGAAAACATTCTGTTCTCTTCCTACAGCGCCACAGGACTGAGGCAAAAAGCTTTATACAGTGAGATGTATTTGCTCAAGTTAGAATTGATAACTAAATTAAACACACATGACACTAAAATAGAGATAGGAATAAGCTGCACTGAAAGAAATCTGAGTTTGAACAAAGAAGCCTATTGTCTACCAAGCTGTTAAGACTCTTTCTAAAGGAAAAAAAAAAATATGTGTAAAAGGGACAAGTATGTTATAGGCGCCCAGTGAAATCCAGGCTTCCCACGTCTTATGCATGGCAACAGAAATAACTAATGCTAAGGTGGGACTGGAAATCAGTGAGTAGACCGTGGAGGTCTGTAGCAACACTGCTCTGATCTGCCATCTCAACCACAGCGAAGGTAAGGATCGTTTCCAATCAAGCTCTGTGCCTGAAACAGTCTTTCATCTCTTTCTTCAATGCTCCACAACCTTCCCTGCTAACCTCTACAGATCTACCTCTCAGACAACTTACAAGAAAGGGCTCTCAAAGAAAATAATCAAAAGCACACTAAGCTAAAAATACCACAAAGGACTGTTTGCCCTGTTGCAAAACAGATGAGAGATGAGGGATTCCTGCAAAACAGCCCCTAGTACAGAGCAGTCTGTCACTGCACAATGTATTTTTTTTTTTAATGGTTTTAACTGGCAGAGCATGAGCAGCCGGCCTGAAGAGTTCCAGTTTTTAAATGAAAATATATAATACTAGAAAATAAAACTAAAACTGCAAACAGCATCATCCCTATTCACAGGCACAGAGCAGCAACACGCAGTGGAAGGTCCCAGCTGGATGGGTGCTGATAACTCTCCCACAGAGTTCAGAGAAAGGGAACCCACCTACACAGTCTCCAGACTTTTGCAAAAGGTTACTTTTAAGAAATCAAAGGTAGAAGGTATTTTCCTTCTACCCAGTCAAGGGAAAGGAAAACACAAAGAATATAGTGGAAGCTACGTAAGGTATTTCTGCCATGCTAGGTGTTACTGGAAGCTGTTTAGGGAAAGAGGAGCTGAGGATGTCAGACAGCCTCTGAGAAGCAGAGCACTGGCACACTCTTTGGAAGAGGCAAAGATTGGGAGCCACATTGGCACAGAGATCTGACAGGGAGAAGTTGACTAAAGAACACTGAAAAGCCTGCAAAATTTGGGAGCTTCTGTGGGGAGAAAAGGAGAGAAGAATTAGACTAATGTCACTGATAGCTATGAAGTGAGGGCAGGCTGGGCTGCAGCTAGGTTTGACATTTAATACAGCAGAAATTTGGCTAGAAGTGGAGCAGAGGAGAAAGGCAGCAGCACTTTTGATTCTGACACGATCATGCTGCTGAGGAATACAGCCACATGCTCAAAAAGGAAGGTGTCCCTAGTGCTAACTCTGCTGCAAATATTCCAGTTCTTCCTTTTCTTGCGTTCCCAGTCTCCGGTTGGATTTACCTCAAACTGTAGTGGAGTATTGCAGCGACTAGCAGCCAGAGAAGGAATTGGTGAGAACATCATGCCATAACCATTGCGACTCTCCTCCTCTCCTGGCAGTGATGAGCAGGGTGTAGCCAGCTGTGGGCTCACTGAACCAGGAACTGAAGGGATGGGAGGTGGAGGGGTGACAGGAGAGAGCGGCCTCAGCAACTTCTTAACATTCTGCTCCATCAAGTAGCGAGACTTCCATTTCTTCAGGGGACTCAGCAAGTCTGAAAAAACAAACTGAGCTGAGGACAGGGCTGCACCATTAACTGCATACAAATCACAAGCTGTCTCCTTCCCCCTACTCCCAGCCCAAATGGAGCCCCTCAGTCTCCAATACAACTATGAATGATTCCTAAAAACGAAGTACCTCTGAAGTACCTCTGAGATACTGATAAGAGGACAATACATAATTAGGAACATACAGTGACCAAAGAAAGGAAATATTTCAACTAGAAGAAAATAAGCACAAGAGGGAGCTAGGGGAAAGGGAGCCAGGAAGAGATAAACAGTAGAGGAGAGTGGAGAAGAGGGGTCAGAGGACATGTCACAGTCACCATCATGAACACACCACAGTTCAGTTTTCATTACCTGAGCCTAATAGTTTCCTATAGGCTACATCAATACAGTCTAAACACATTTCACTCCCACAAAGGATTAAAGCCTTTCCCTCAGGCCTACCCCTATTCAAAATAATATATTTTTTTCGATGCTCAGTTTAAAAAAAAAAAAAGTATTCAGTAAATTCTGCAGTTCAGTTGTTTGCTTCTTCAGGTCTTGCTCGGGGACGTGCATGTATTGGTTCTGGCACTCTGTTCATTTCTTATTCTCTAACTTTTCAATAATCAATTCTGTATTATCTCTGTGTTGTCTAGCTTCCTGTCTGTCGTCTTGGAAAACTGGTCCCTGACTGGGCAGATCTTCACTCTCTTTCTCTGTAGAAAGATTCAGACACAATATTTAACCATTCTGCTGCTTTACTCACAGATTTTAGCTTCTCCATCTTTGAGACTTAATCATTCGCTTATTACATACGTGCCTGTGAGACTTTGCTATATCTTCCTATAGTCAGCAGATATTTAGTTGTCCATCTAACAGCATCCTGCTGAAAAGAGATGATATTGTACTCTCTTTTTTTCCCTCTATTGGACAAATGATCACACGGCACTGAGGTTGATGATGCAAGATAAAGTGATTATCTTTTCACAGGAAAATACCGAAACTTTACACATGCTCAAGCTAGAATGGGTCTGCCAAAATTCGAATGAATGGCAAAGTAACATTCTCACCTGCCATAAAGCTGTGCCATCCAGCAGCAGGACAATTAAGATGTCATCCTATACAGCTGCCTTTGTTATTCAGCAGCTTCCCCAGTTTCACTCAAGCGCCCACGCTGCCCTGATGGTGCTGAGCACTTACCTGTGTCATCTTTGCAGATGCTGGAAGAACTGCTGTTCTCGTTACTTTGGTATAGACATTGGGTTCTGTTCTCTTGAGGAGCTGGTGAGGTCTGAGTCATCCCCTCTTCCAGGGCTTGTTTGATCCAGCGCTGAAACAGAACGAGACTACATAAACGTGCAACCCCTCTGGTATTTTCCATGTAATCTTGCAGGATGCACTCAAACTCCTACACTTCTGTGCAGCGGGGCAGACTGCTCAGAACACTGATATTACCTCCTCCGTGTGCGCTCAGACAGGAACCCATTAGAACACAGCTGTTAGCACTGAGTCTAACACCTACTGTGATGGGGCTGACTATGTGCTCTTGGTAAGATGTACTCTGGGGATCAGCAGTCTTCAGCAATAACACAAAGATAAGTAAAAAGCAAATTACAAATTAATAAAATCCCAAAATCTGGCAGCAAAAAAATATTAAAACCAAACTTAATTAAAAGAAAAGGGAGATAAATATGATTAACTAGCTCAAAATCCTGATTTTTGCAAAAAAGCCATTTCCTGCCCAGGACACTAACACATTGTCCCCCTGCTCCACTAAGGCATATTAGAGCTTAACATTGATTCTGCTCTAACAATTGCAACAGAGAAATGGCTGAATTTAATCACATAACAATTCTTCCAGGACCGTGCTTGCTGCCAGAGACAAAGAGCAAAAACAAAAATGATCTGACAAAACGCAAGCAGCAGTTTTCAAGGGGGTTAAAACAAGAAGAGTATAATAAAGGCAAATCTTTTCTTCAGCTACTAATAAAAGAGATAAAAGTCACAGTGGTCTTCTGAACATGGACAATAAAGAATATTTCACATCTCATGCAAGTGAACATGCATTGAAGTCTCAGCAAATCAGCTGCTCCAGAGGGTGTGCTAGCCCTATATCTTGATACAAACTGACTCCTGAGGGCAGGCAGGAAACCTTTGCTTACTTTACTATAAAAAGATACTGCCATAATGTAATGGAAAACATCCAGGTGATTCAATAAAATGACAGCAAACTGCTGAAAAAATAAATAGAGTAATTTGCATTTATTTAGTTTACCCAAAAGACTTGAGTTTATCAGTCCTTCTGTTCTCCCAGAGAGGTTTAAAACCATCACTTTAACGTTCAGTAATACACAGTTCATCTGCAGGCCAGCAATATGGATCACATGTATGTAAGTATGTGACTTAAGATTCCTCAAAGCTATCATGAAAGTGCGTCAGAAACTTGGTGGCCACAATCCTCAAAGTGGAAAAAACCTCAATGTGAGGATGAAGCGCAGGTGACAGGATCTATTTTGATGGCCTTCACTACTGTACAGCAGGACGCTGCTTCGCTGTTCAAATATATCTCAATGGATTCCACTGCGGCCACTAGGAAAAGTGAGAAGCGCCAGCTACTCCAGAGCAATACAGCCTCAAATGTGGCACCTGATCTGACAGCCCAGTCACTGCACAATGTGATTAACGTGAGCAGGTTATACAGTTCAGTTTCCTTGCAAGGTTCAGATATTGGCACGCTTTGGATGCAAACTGAGATCATCAGCTGAGGTTTTCTGGCACAGTCCTCAGTAGTTTAAGGGCAAGGCCTGCTGACAATCCAAGAAAATATGTGATCTATTTCAACAGCCTTTATAAATCAACCTTCCTGACTGAGCAGTCAGAAGCAGACAAGACAGAAAGATCAGGTCTTTGACAGAGCAATGTCATCAAGTTCTGGACCATTTCTAGACCTCAGCTGGCTGAAAGGAGGTCTTCCTTGTGAGAGTTTTCTAAACACCCCTGAACATGAGAAGCAGACTTTTTATAGATCTCCAGACTGTTACTGACAAAAACACTGAAAACTAGAAAGCATTTTCCATGAAAAAGCTGCGGAACTCCTACGAAGTGGATCAAAACCCTTACTAGAACAGTTATTGATTATTTACTTTCAAAAAGTAGAAATTTAACAAATTACTTTCTGCAACATCTGTTCTGAACACAGAAGCTTTCAGTATTTTATTAATTATTTAGATAATGGAACAGGCAGCGCACTTAAGTTTTCAGACAATGATAACCTGGCAGAAACAAGAACATGCTAGAAGACAGTACTCAAGATTTTCCTATTGGATTGGGAAATGGATGGGGGAAAACAGGATACAGCTCAGCACAGGCTAGAACAAAGTACCATATAAAGCCAGAATCAATCACTTCTAAAATTACAGGCTAGAAAACTAAGGGGTTGTACTAACAAACACAGTAAATCAGGAACTGAACACAAGTCTAAATCAACCTGTCAAAGAAAACTCAGTCATCATCCTGGGATGCACAAAATGGGTATAGGCTACAAGACACAGAGCAACTTTCTGCACTGAAAATGTCCCAGCTGCAACTCAACATCCAGTTGTGGACATTTGGCTTCAGGGAAGGTGTGGACTAACTGGAAGTTGTCCATAGTGAGACTAGTCCATTCCCTCTCCAGCAGTGAGAATTATCACAGGACTAGAAAATAGCCAAAGGTAGGAAAAGATTGGAAGATTTGTTCCATGACAACAGTTTTCACTGAATTGTGAGCTTGCTGGATAGTTGTAGAGCAAATGCACCAAGCAGAAAACGTGGAAAAACTCTGCCAGTTCTGCTCTAGATGCTTCTCTCTTCCCTGAGGCTCAAAGACACTGTTAAGGGTTCAAAAAAGCAGCTTGAACCTTGCAGTTTTCAGCTTAAAGACACGTAGAGAGATTGCACTGGCACATGGGAACAAACATGGTTTTGTTCATATGAGCACATACAATCAAGAGCTTTACCTACAAAGGAAATACCCAAGAGATGCCTTAGCTTCTTTTTGTAGGTGCCTGTTAGTGCACAACGCAAACTGGCTGAAGGTGGAAACAAAGCTCCAAAAGAAACAGAAGTCCAAAGCTTCTCTCTGGAAAATCTCCCTCAAAGGAAGGTAAAGAAACTAGGATATGGTACCTGACATTGAAAGCTACTAAGACTTAAAGAAGGATTTGCATAAAATTGTCTCAGGTAATTGCAGAGGAACTGGAAGAGCCTCTGAGCAAAGCTGACAGGCGATAGGCAAGATGGATTCTGATAGAAATCTGACTGAGCAAACTAACCTGAACTACTGTTTCCCTGCAGATGGGTAAATGTTAGTATTTACTGGCCACATACCATCTCTGGAGGAATGAAGTCCTTGGCTGGGCTGAGTTCAGGCTGCCTGCACAGTCACAAGTATCTGTTGTAGATAGTCTATGATCCCCATCAAAGAGCTGTGGGCTTGCTCTTGGGAACAGCCAAGAGCAAAGCTTTGCTAAACAACAAAGGCTCTCCAAAGACAATGGATCTTGACTGAGACACTGTATTCTTGAGGTCTTTTGCAACACTGTCCCATCCCCACAATGCCAGCCATCCTCAGACTGTGATGTGGTAACATTAAACATTCTAAGGGCAACAGTTAAAAATACTTGAATCACATATGCTGGATAAAAAACAGCCACAGCAGATCTGAAAGTACATATTTCTAAGAAGAGAGTGACAGAACAGTGACTTTTACCACGGTAAAAGGCAAGGATGAACACTGAACCCTAGCTAGGAGAGGCTCAGCAGACATGGCCTGGACACCGCATCGATGCACCGGGCAAGGCCAGCTCAGCAGAAATACATGGAAATAGGCTCAAAGAGGACACAACAACTTTACAAGGGTGCCAGTAAGAGTTTGATGAATATATAGCCCCTGAAGGCAAGACATGAGCAAACATACCTTTTTACAGGAGCTGTAAATTCCATCCAACAGAAAGGGCCTTCGACGCCTCTCAGGGTTGAAAGGTGAACCAAAACGAATGTAGTGTTTAGGTGTGGTACAAATTAGCGGGGAGTGGATGAGACCAGGCAACATATTTAGGGTAGTTGCCAAAACTGTTGGGTCTGTAGTAATGCGCAGAGGGCATTCAATAGGGCACTCCTGCTTTTCTGCCTTGTCGTTCAGCCATTCGGTAACGAGATACTGAAGGAGGAAACACACATGTCAATGCAACTAGCACAGGTGAAGAAGGAAGGAAATACAGCACAAAGGTGTATGGGGAAGGGAGGCTCAGGTCAGCCCACATGCTAAAACCTCCCTCCTACTCACGAGGAAGGAGCAGAGCCAGGCCTTCCTGCATCTAATCCAATTCTCATCTGTTGCAGGCACAACAACAGATAATCCAGTTTTACAGAAGTAGCTCAATTTTATGCTCCATTAATCTTATCAGAAGGTTCTCGCAAAACTTCTTCACCTTGCTCAAAACTAGTTTCCAGCTGCAAGCTGAAATGTATTAATGGCTAATTTATGCCCAGTATGTGGCAGCTGCCCGTTAGCTTCTGCAATTTTTCCTCCCTTCTTGTACAGTTTCTCCCAGCTTGTACATTATAGTCTGCACTCATGTTCCCTCTTGGTTTCAACCCTAAGCTGAAAGCAAATCTCTTCTGCTTTGTCCTAAACAAGTACTCTCCAGCCTGCCATCCCACCCCACCCCAAAAAGATACTGCCACTGATTCCCACACCAAACACGTTTTTACTCCATTCTATATTAATTTATAAATTTTGAGTAATCTCTACTACACAATGGCTCCACTTTTCTCTCTTCATTCTCTTTCTGGTATACACAAGAGAACCGTTTGTTTTACTGTCCAGATGCAACACTCTGGTCATTTCAAGGTGGTTCTTGCCATTTTTTTTTAAGCAAGTCGCACTACACCTCTATGCTGCTTGATTTAAGTTAACTTCTTGGTTGACAGTCTTTTTCTCCTTGCTTCTAAGACACTGGGAACATGCAGAAAACTTCTTGAGACCGTATGCATCCAACCTTTTCTAATAAACATCCTTCCTTTTGGGCCCAAAATTTAGTGTTTTTTTTCCAAACTATCAGCATCTAGTTTTTAAATGCCAGCTACCTCCTCAGAGTTCCAACAAGCACTTTTGCATGCTGCCACCAAAAGCTTTTGCTGCCTTACTGTGCACAGATCCAAAACCACCAGCTCTCCCCATCTTCCTATTAGTCCCTTGCTCCCCTGCAGGAACACCACAAACACCTTGTTGTCCTCATGGCCTTTGGCAGCCATCTCCCAAGCCACTCAGTGCCCTCCACACCACTATTGAAACACCTGCTTTTTGCTTCCCTCACCCAGGGCTCAGCCTCCATCACCCAATTCTTTATGTTGCCAAGCCCCTCCAACCCTTCTCTCCTGGGGCCCTTCAAGCTGGAAGCAGTTTCTTCCCCTCACACACAAAGCTGTGTAATTTGCCTTTTTCTAGACTCTTTGCCGTATCCAAAAGTGAGAACCTTCCTGTTGCACCTGTACCACCCCATTGGTATCTGAGATCTATGGAGATTTGCTATAAAGATCAGCTAATTTCTTTTTCTGATCTTTGTGTGTACAGGGCTGCGCAGCCAGATTCTGAACCATGATGAGAGCTCTTAGCCACTACAGAACAAACACTATAGTAAATATAAAGTCACATAATTCCAACTACTTTGAGGAACTGTTTCCCCAAGCCAACTTTTCCCCAAAGGCTACACAAAACCTCATTTTCCCCTTTCCACTTCGAGTACTTGATCATATTTACCTTTTTCGTTTTGGGGTACTTTACTGCAGCTCGATTAGACTGAGATCCTGCAGCCAGGATAGCAGCTGGGTCAGATCCTGTCAACTGTCTGCCTTCTCCTGGACCTTCTACATTGCTGACATCTGTTGCGGTTACCAAGCTGGCAGTGCTTCCTTCCTCTGGGACAGCCTGCGTGAGTTCAGTTTGCTGGGAATTGGCTTGTTTCTGCCTTCTCAGTCTTTGTGCTGAACTGGTCCGGTATCGAGAGAAGCGACTTTTTGGTCGAGGCCTGGAGGGTTTTGCTGGAGGTGGCTTAGTAACTGTTTTTTCGGGGACAGCATCCTACAATATAAACTGTCGTTAGTCCGAGCACCTCTAAGGGTATTCTTTTCTCTACATACAGCATCAAGGATTAAGATTTATTTACTGACACTACCTGACTCATAAAATCTGGTTGGACCCTGTTTGTATTGGTTCATAAGATGGTTTTGGGGACCCTTCTAAAACACTGGCACTTTATCATTGTCTGTTGTGTTCTTAAAGGAGTCAACCAGAACACTAGTCTTAAGGAAGAAAGCAGAAGTATGAAACTTGCCACTTGCCTCGAAGTAACTGCTCTTACTCCTGATCTGAGCTGATATGTATCATTCCAGGCAAGCATCTGAGCCCTGCCATATAATGGGAACACAAGCATCCAAAGCAGACCAGGCCAAAAAAAACAAAGAAAAAGCAAAAGAACTCTTCAGTCACTGCAATTACACATTCAACTTGAGCTCACACCAGTACAGAAGGGGCCCACTCGGTGAAGGAGTTGGGCTTGTTCAGCCCAGAGAAGACAAGACTTAGGGGGACCTAATAGCAGTCTTCCTACATCCAGACTGAAGCTACCAAGAAGATGCAGTGGTGCATCCACGTACATACACTGAAATGAGACGTTCAGAATGAATAAAAGGCAAAGTATTTTTACCATGAGAACAGTCATGAATTGGAAGAGGTTTCCCAGAGGGGCTTGTGCAATCTCCATCCTTGGAGGTATTTCAAGACAAGTCTGGGTAAAACCCTGGCAACCTGGACTGGCCTCAGAGCTGTCCCTGCCTGACATGAGACCCCATGAAGTTCCTCCCAACCTGAACGAACTCATTGATCAGATAGGCTGCATCTGAGCTTGGTATAAGCTATTAAACAGGTCTATCTTCGTCTTACCGCTACTTGTGAAGACCGTCTTGTGTTCACCCCGGTGCTGCCGTTACTGTTAGAAACATTTGGGGCAGCAGCACTCAGTGCTGAACTTGCATCTTCAGTTTCAGGAGTTTCTGTTTTTATTTCCTCCAGCTCGGGAGCTTCAGAATTGATGTTGATTTCAGCATCAGTGCTGTTACGGTCTGTTGGTTGCTCTCGTCTCCTCTTTCTCTTTTCCAAGTTTTCAAACATGTGCATGATGGCTTCTACCTTCCTGTCTTCCCGGGACTAGAACACAAGAGTAAATTTATGTCAGCACTGCAAATTATGCACATAAAGAGGAGGAGGCAAGAACAGATATGGGATGCAGCACAGGAAGGAGAATAACTGCCAAATAGCAATGACAAGAGCCAGAAAGGAGACAGAGAGAAGCAATTCTTTTCAGATATTTGCATTTTTCAACATGGCAAATTTCCCAGAATAACAACAACATAATCATGTGTTCATAGAGTAACTAGAAGAACTAGACTTTGTTCCTAAATAGGACCACTTAGATACTACTGAGTTGTATTTATAAAATAGCCACAAGGAAATGCATAATTTTGAAGAACTAAAAACCGTAACAAAGAATAAATAGAGTGAAGAGAAGACTTGGAAACAAATAGAGCTACTCAGTAATGACCAAACATTAGAAGCAAACAGAAGCTAGAGGCAACAGAAGTGAATCAGTAATTTGCAGCAAGTATAACACACCACACAAACTGACTGAAATCATCCAGATTCATTCCTTCCCTGATGTCAGGAGACCACCGAGCTCAGAAACAAAAGCTCTTGTTTGAGCAGCTTACATAGTGGATTAGAAAAACAGAACATGAGAGAATAGAGAGGCAAAACAAAGGTATTTATTAGGTAAACAGAAAGGACAGGAAATCTTATCACCTAGCTGTGTCGGAAATAATTGGTAATTATGCATGTAAAAGGTCCAGTACAATAATGCTGCAGTGATTGGCAAAAACCAGGCTGAAGCAAGTGAATTCTAAGAAGTGGGGTCAAGTGCCTTCTGAGACTTGTCATGGAAGAAAAAGCATCTTGAAATACACAGCAGCACTCAATCACAGCAGCCTGGCCTTTGCAGTTTTCTGTTCAAAAATACTCAATGCACAGGCAAAAAGATAAATAAATTAGTGACTGTGAAAACTATAGATAGACGTGTTTATCTGGTGCCAAGTATAGAAAACTGAATCTCATTAAAAGAGATTAACTGGTGCAACGCACAGGAAACAGGGTTTACAAGCTCATGGGAAACACTTCACTTAGTCTTCTTGAACTATACTGTCCCAGGAAGAGATCAGCTTCCCTGCATTGAAAGGAAATCTTCCCTCCAATCTTAAGCCAGCCTGACGAGTGACTGCTCTTATTCAAATTTCAATAGAAATCGACTACTTTATCTTGCCTGTTCTAAAAAAATCCATGAGATAATCTAAGGATCTCTCTGCTTGATGGCCCTCAACTCTGCAATTTGCACTATCTTAACATTTAAAGCATTCTCAGAAAATTTACACATGGAAGATTCCTATCTCCAATAAGAGAAAGATGGGTGATTAAGGTATTTGGTGAACAAAGAAAAAACAGGGAACTCCAAACTCCAGTAATTTTTTGGCTAGTAGGAAGGATGGGAACACTTTTTCTTCCTTGATTTTTTGGTTGGTTGGTTGTTTTTGGTTTTTTTGTGGGGGTGTTGATTAAGTTTGTTTTGTTTGTTTTAAAAAAACCACAAGACAACTAATGAATTAAGTAGAGACAGAACAGCTCCACTGACATGCATAAGATTTTCCAATCCAGGAAGCAATCCCATAAGGTGCCATAAGAAGTACAAACCCCCCCAAACAATTAGCTCTCCTCAGCACAGAAGGTGGCTGAGAAGGGACTGTGTTATCAAAGAACCATGAGCGTTAAGGAGTATTTTTATCAAAAAACACTGATTAAGACAACAATTTGGGAGCACAACGGGATTTCCTAGTAAAGAATGTAACAAATTTGTTGATTTGTGCCAGTAGTGCTGTTGGTGATTTACCCCTCAATCAACTTTTCCCACTTCATCTTCCCCTTTTCCCACATGGAAACAGGTTCATGAACATAGAGAAGTAACAGATATATATTAACAACCTTAACCCAGCAAAATTGGTTAAGTTTTAGCAAGTATCAGGTTTTGGTTCATCATATGGTTCCATAAATTCTTGTATTAGCAATAAGGAAGGGCAGCAGGAATATAAAAAGAGTCCAATTACCTTTTTTTTAATCTGGTGCCGACTGTCTTGTTAATGGTATGTTTTATACTGTATAATAGCCTTGAAAGTAACAGTTAAACCTTTCAACCAGGGAACAAATCTGTCGTGTACCTTCTAATCTGCAGTACTCTAACATAAATCCAGTGATGTGGAGCCAACTTGGCTCTTTGGGGGATTTTTTAAAAATCAAATTACTGAAGGCCACTGACAGTTGGAATTGGTGTTGAAAAAAGCAAAATAACCAACTGAACTGTTGGCCACTGCAGGAAGCAAACCCTAAGGGGGACGATACCCAGATTGAGAAAGGTACTTGCCCGTCGGTTGTGCACCAAGGCTCCCTGCTCATCTACAGGCTCCTCTTTCTCCCCTTCTTGTTTCTCCTCCTTCTCTGCCACCTGAAAGAGAAAACCAGACTTAGTTTGTCAAACAAAATCTGGTGCTGTTTTGAAGTTATCAAGATTCCCATGGTACTGTAAGGTGCAGTGGGGGTGTTGATTAAGTTTGTTTTGTTTGTTTTAAAAAAACCACAAGACAACTAATGAATTAAGTAGAGACAGAACAGCTCCACTGACATGCATAAGATTTTCCAATCCAGGAAGCAATCCCATAAGGTGCCATAAGAAGTACAAACCCCCCCAAACAATTAGCTCTCCTCAGCACAGAAGGTGGCTGAGAAGGGACTGTGTTATCAAAGAACCATGAGCGTTAAGGAGTATTTTTATCAAAAAACACTGATTAAGACAACAATTTGGGAGCACAACGGGATTTCCTAGTAAAGAATGTAACAAATTTGTTGATTTGTGCCAGTAGTGCTGTTGGTGATTTACCCCTCAATCAACTTTTCCCACTTCATCTTCCCCTTTTCCCACATGGAAACAGGTTCATGAACATAGAGAAGTAACAGATATATATTAACAACCTTAACCCAGCAAAATTGGTTAAGTTTTAGCAAGTATCAGGTTTTGGTTCATCATATGGTTCCATAAATTCTTGTATTAGCAATAAGGAAGGGCAGCAGGAATATAAAAAGAGTCCAATTACCTTTTTTTTAATCTGGTGCCGACTGTCTTGTTAATGGTATGTTTTATACTGTATAATAGCCTTGAAAGTAACAGTTAAACCTTTCAACCAGGGAACAAATCTGTCGTGTACCTTCTAATCTGCAGTACTCTAACATAAATCCAGTGATGTGGAGCCAACTTGGCTCTTTGGGGGATTTTTTAAAAATCAAATTACTGAAGGCCACTGACAGTTGGAATTGGTGTTGAAAAAAGCAAAATAACCAACTGAACTGTTGGCCACTGCAGGAAGCAAACCCTAAGGGGGACGATACCCAGATTGAGAAAGGTACTTGCCCGTCGGTTGTGCACCAAGGCTCCCTGCTCATCTACAGGCTCCTCTTTCTCCCCTTCTTGTTTCTCCTCCTTCTCTGCCACCTGAAAGAGAAAACCAGACTTAGTTTGTCAAACAAAATCTGGTGCTGTTTTGAAGTTATCAAGATTCCCATGGTACTGTAAGGTGCAAAAGTTTAAAAAAGGCCTCCTGCAGTTTCTGTTCTGAGGATCCCAGTGCTGTATTAGATCAGATTCCACACCCGGTAGTAATAAATTTAACAAAGCGTCAAGGGTTTTACCTCATTGTCACTGACTGCTGCAGGTCCCTCAGGAACCTCCTCTGTTTGTTGACTGCTGTTCTCATCCGATGCAATGCCCTGCTGTTCCATTTCTAGCTCCTTTCGACGGGCTTTTCGGCGGCGTGTTTCTGCCCCAATCAGTGTGCCTAAAACAGGTGGAGGTAGGTGTTCTGCAGCATTTGGGCTACGTTTCTGCACAGGGCAATTCCGGTTCCCCTTGTGACACGCACAGTCCACTTTATAGTTGCTGCTCCAAAACACAAACATAATTCGTGTCACTCTTCATTTCTCAACCCTTGTACAGAGACATTCAATGCATCTCCTACTAAACATCTCACCACGTGCCAAAGCAAGGACAGCAGGCTACCTTATGGCCTCTATTGGAGAATATGCCAGCAGAACTGGACAGAATAGCCGGAAAATGCAATTCAGTAGAAAACGGAGCAAAATGTAGAATGCGAGGAAAGGGCTGGAGGAAGATGTCCAGTCCAGGAGGGCAGTGGAGAGCTCCTGGGCGAGGTGAAGGACTCACCAGATGTTGTACTCATAGTCAAAGGCGATGGTAACCTCTGTGTCCTTGGCAATGGTGGCAACAGCATAGATGCACAGGTGGATCATCCCGTCAGCAATCACATGACGAACCTTGTTAAACAAAGTAGAGAGAAAGTAACATCTCCACAAGTTGCACTTCTTACTTCTAAGAGGGAAGCCTCCTTCTGCAAAGTAGCTCTTATCTATTCCACGAATAATTAGCCTAAATTCTCCATAAGGAAAAGCCTACTTCACTGCTCTTGTCTCATCCTGTGCTTTTCCACTTACACTTATTACCCCCTGCTTATCCTAACTATCATTCTACAGCCAAAGGAAAGCCACAAAATAAACCTTTTCCTTCCAAAGAAAAACTTCGTGTTCCCAAACTTTCTCATCTTCCAAGTATAAACCATCAACCAAGTAAGAGATGCAGACAATTTACCCCATTTACTGCATTTCAAGTCTGAATATTTATAAAAAGGGAACGCACTAGGCCTATGTAAAACATGTATTTGCAATTACAGTGATGGTGAAGAGAGAATTTACCTCTGCATTTGGAGTGCAGGAACGCCTGATGAACCTGGCATCATTACCAAAGGTGCGGGCATCAACACACATTTCAACGCCATTGAACTTGGAGTAGAACAGCACAAAGGGATATGGCCTGGAGAAGTAACAGAACGTCTCAATCCCAAAATACCCAATTCCCATGGCACTTGTAAGAGGTGTCCCTCACTGCACTGGAAGCAGCGCTTCCCTCAGTGCTATCGCTCTGGACGCTTACGCCCTGCCATCGACACAGTTTAACAGATCTACTTCAGAGGGGTTTGGTCCATAAGCAGAGCATCAAGCTGAGGCTGTTTATTTGATTTCATGTTTCTACGGATGGCACAGCTGACAAGGGACCTGCAATGGTGCATTATCCCATAGAGACATTAGTCTCTCCGTGCCATGATGCTCTCATATTAATCACTTCATAGTACTCTTACTTTTTGAAGAAATGCCCATTGACCTCGAATTGCTGTCGTAACATAACCTTCCCTCGATACTCAATTATAAGGGTATCTAGGGCCAAGTCTCTTGCTGCCCTCAGGATCTTCCGGTGCTTCTGAACCCGAGTCACTCTTCCCAGCTGCAGCTGTAACAAAAAACAGAGTAAAATATGAGAATTTAAAGCAAAAGCCTCAAACTCATGAAGAATATTTTATCTACGTAGGAAGAAAAATTGCTGTAGTACCAACACATAGAAATTCTGCCTGGTGAATATACTGTTTATTCTGTAACACTTTAGTAATGACTAATGACCTTGATGATATTTTTAAAAAGCAAAGAGTATTTATTCCTTTCCTTCAACAGTCTCACAAATCTATCAGACCAAGTATTTGAGTCTTGCAGCAAGGCAAGGAGGCATAACCAGACCTGTCAGTTGCTGTTAACAGGGAACTGCTCTGCAATTATGGCCACTTTCACAGCCTGAATAACTCAAATCTTCCTTAAATTGTGGGTTGTCACACATTCAGAGGAAAAAAACACAAGCTTTTCCTTCTGCAGAGGATGGTAAATTCTAGCTAACAGGCCAAAGACTTAAGCTGGCAATTTTTATATCCATCCAGAAACTTCTCTTCCATCTGCCTGCTCAACTAGTACTGTGGATGGTTTTTTGCCCTTTTTTTTTTTAACATGAAGAAATACATTTTTAACTAAGTAGTGACAGGTTGCTGAATCTTCTTTATGCTAAAGTCTACAGTTCTATTACAATGGATTTTCACAGCAATGTGTCTTGACAGTATGAAACCACAACGTTCTTTAAGCGCAGACATCCAAATACAACACATTTTATGGAATAATGGAAGGGATATTATAAGTACTAGGGCATAGGAAAGACTTCTCCCATAAAACCTAAAAGTACTTCTCTTGCTTAACAGATTGAACCTCTCTGCAAGTAAAAATTGTGTGGCAATGGCCGGCTGCCTCACCACGAGAGCTGTGCCTGCTTTTCCTAAGCATGCCATTCACTGCTCATGAGGACCCGTTTTTTCATATTTTTCCGAAGTAAATTGAGGCATAAGTGTTCTTACTTCAGTAATAATGAGAGTCATCTATCTACATCACAAGTAAAACATAAGATTTTATTAAAAGCAAGCTCCCAACTTCTCCTGATAAAATTCTCTTCTTGGAAGCAGCTACTGAGCAGACTGCTCAAATGGATAAAAATCACATTAGCTTAAGAAGAGAGTCAGTCTGGACAATGACAGAATGCACAACGTTCTAACCTTCTGAAAATGAAGTTAATGCCTTAAGACAGCACTTGGCACTAAGAACCAAATGAAACCCTCCCTACTGACCGTATGAAAGAACTGAACCACAGATATATTTTTGTTGTTGTTGTAGCAATCTTGTATGTGCTCTGAATTAAACCTCTTTGGGAAGAAGAGGTTTTAATTTAATTTGTTATTTTGATATGACATTATACTGCAGATCTTGGATCAGCCAGTAAAGTAAGATCTATTTATTGACTTCTCTCACTCAGGTGCAGGATAAAGATAGCTTTACAAAAGTATTCATTTGAAACCTAAGCAGATGGGAGCAATGGTCTTGCCATTCCAGATCCCCTCTTAGAGATGTAGCCAGTGCCACACTTATCATGGCTATGGGGTACTCCTCTTTTTCATACCACTTTATCTGCCAGCAATTGTAAAACCTGCATGTATGTACTGGAGAGTGAAAAGCCTTGCAGGGTGTCGTTCATCTCTTCGTATCTCAGGTCCTGATAGGAGCTCACAGAGGATTCCCCAAGTCTACTGAACTGGCAT
Source organism: Calidris pugnax (assembly GCF_001431845.1). NCBI lineage: Eukaryota > Metazoa > Chordata > Aves > Charadriiformes > Scolopacidae > Calidris > Calidris pugnax. The sequence continues at coordinate 11,225,954 of NW_015090880.1, forward strand.
AAAAGAAACACGTTATTTCCAGACTAAGAAGCCACACTGCTGGCCTGATTTCTGACTAACAAACCCATGACACGAGTGAACTGTAGGATAAGACTGTTTACACTGCAGAGGGTAGTGACTGAGTTATTTTAAAAACATTGAATACACTTTGTACGATCCAACGGTGCTAACAGAGAATAAATAAATGGGATGAGATTTGTCAGTGTGTGACAGAAGAAGATAAGGAGAAAGTATGTTAGAGGTAATTAGGCCTGAAACACAAGCGTGTCTCCAGCTGAATAATTTTGTTTCTATACTACCACTTATTTACGGTTATAATCAGTTGCTCATCAGAGCTGGCCCTACACAGGAGGATCGGACCAGACAACCTTCAGTGGTTCCTCCGAATCTAAATTATTCTACTACTCTATCAAATTCCCCCAGCATCTATCAGAGATACGAGTTAGTGGCTGGTAGCCTTCACTCTCACTTTTGGCCCATGACTGACTTGTGCTACTGTGGACCTGATGCTGGAAAACAGCTTGGGGAACACAGGTAGGATAAGGTGGGGTGGTGGGAGGAGAATAGAGCCCGTGAAGGAAAGAGAAGCTCTGCATCTGTAAAACGTAACAATTATTGGAGTTTGGTTGAATAGAAATGATCTCACAGCTTTTCTGGTAAGACCCTGGCTCAGCTTGTTTTCATTCTGTGAATTTAGAAATATGAAGAGGAAGAGGATTAGCTGCCATGCTTTCATGTGTAAAAAGAACAAATGATTTTATTCATGTCATAGGCTAGGGATTGCTGACTGCTAATCAGACAAAACTGTTCTGGTATGTTTGTAGAGCAACATCTGCATAATACTCAGTGGCTTTATTTTATAAAGGCCCTTTCGCTCTTCACTTCAGAATGTGAAATCAATCAGGGGTTTGAGCTCAAGTCAGCAATTATCAGAGGCAACAAAGGGCAAATACTGACCCTGGGTTTGGTTTGGCAACAGCAGGCAGAAAAGTGATTCACAGTTTTCAGTTCGTCAAGCATCTGGCAGTAGCCAGCACTAAGATGATTTTATTAATGAAGCTGAAAAGCTTCGTATTTTCACAAGTTTCCCTTTGCATCATTAGGGCAGTTGAGAATAATCAAAATCCCATGTCCTGCCTGTGCAACTCTTAACCCAACTTCCCCTACTCCTCCTGGCTTGGGGAAGTTTTTAGGTCACTTTCTTCCTCTCTCTTTTTTTTTTTTCCAAAGTACACACTTGCATCATTGTTTACCCAAGCCAAACAACTCTCTCAGTTGTGGGAGTAGGCAGGGCATATAAAACATTATATTTTTATTCCTTTCTCCTCTCTCCAGAGTCTTCATGGCCAAATAGAGCAGTTACGATACCCGTCTTCTACACACAGCTGCTCTCTTCATATTGACATGACCTTCCTAATTTTTTTCTAGCACAATGCACCTATTTCCTTATCTCCCAGAAAAGCTATTTTTATGTCCAATAATGATATCTAGTTAAAAGTCAACTGATGCAAACCAAGAAGCCTTCTCAGTTTGTCTAACAAAGACAAGACAAACGAGTGGAACGAAAATAGAAAGCTCAGGATGAGAGATCACGCACTCCACACCTGTGCAGGCTATTCCTCCACTGCCATCTGCCAAGCAGAGAAAACAAGGACATAAGGGCTGACAAGCAGCAGCCCGGGACAGCCACCTGGTCCTTCCTCGGTATTCAAGAAGAACTACAAAGCCACTAAAGTCTCTATATACTTTCCCAACACGCTCAATGACAGGTACCTACCTACAGCTTGTTGAAAGTAACTGCAGCTCTCTAGGTAAAGTTTTGCAACTTCTATCCTTTTGTTTCTTTGGGATATATCACATTTGGAGTCTGATTTGGAATGCTGGCCACTTTTCCCTGTGGGAAAACCTATGTCTGTACAGGAATGGAGAGGGCAAGACAGAATGACAAGAGCAAGCACATTTACGTATGATATTTTTCATAATCACCTGTTCTGCTGTAGTTTGTGAAGGTGACAAAAAGAAATAGCATCATATTACTTAGTTCAGGACTTTTCCTCAAACTCATGTGAAGGAGATAGAAGAGTTTACATTTAGACTCAGAAAATAATAAGATTTCTAGAGAAGCAGAACTTTTTCTTCCCTGTATTTCCTCAGTTGCTCTCTTTAGGAAGGCTACTCACACAGCCAAGTAGAAGTGTTTCTCCCCAACCCCCACAGAAGTCTTATTACTGCAGGACTAGAGGTAAGAGTGGAAGGAAGTCAGGTCCAAAGTCCTCTTTCTGCACTCTCCCTTACTGGCCATATCTGTGCTCTGCCTGATGTGCTTCACCTACATGAAAGCAGAGGGAAAGGTGGGAGGGAGCACGTGAACTTCACAGAGCGGTGAGTCAGCTGATATAAACAAGAATGATTCAAGCACAAACATATACCTGATATTCAGGTTTCTGACTTTGCTCCCCTTCTACAGAAGAGGTGCCCCACATCTGTTTTTGGAGCCCATCCTTTTCAGTTGCACCTATCTCCAGTCTCCTGGACAAGGAAGCCCCACAAAGCCTGATCTGAGTGGGAATGCTGCTCTCTGTTCAATGAAACACGGAGCAGACGAAACACCAGCTGAGAAGAGTAGTAAGGAGGACACACACCACACAAACACATCCTATTCCTGTTTCTCCTTGTCTACATGCACTCCCATAAAGCTGGCAAGACACCGGTCGTTGCACATTTCAAACGAGAAAAGTTACAGAGAGACAGCTCCCTAAAATCAATTATAGTTGTGCAGTATTTGAAAGTTTCCAGACTCCAAACAGTTATCCAAAACACTGAAATAATATCGAAAGGTTCTTTAAAATAGCTTTCCACACAACATGAGCCAGGTAGAAAAAAAAGAACAGGAAAATTCAGCTGGAAAGCAGGAAATTTCCTGTCTCCAGCAAGTGGCAGATCTGGTTGTGCCTCAATCCATTCAGCGACCAAAAGTATTGATGGTAAAATACCTGTGAACCGTATCACAGACCTGTACAAAATATCCCAAATTTAGCAACACTGATTTGGTTGAATGTGAGTGGTTCTGAATCTGTCTTGGTACTGGTGTCTCTTCTGTCCCCTTTTATATCAAATCTCTGCCTATTGGTCTGCTGCTGTATGACCAGCTACGATATTGCTCACCCGTGCCCATGCCTCATTCTGGTCTAGAAACCAGAAGAGCTGACCTACCCCACTTCTGTCACCGTGGTTCTTACCTGCATCTGGGACCCAATAACAGTATTATTGCAGGCCAACTCTGTTTTGTTGATTGTGTCCAGCATAGCAGTTTTGCCCACGTATTCTTTATTAGAGTTCAGGTGACGTTCCAACAAGTTCTGTACATCAGCACTGTACTGGTTCGTAAAAGCTTCTTCGTACTGATCTGTCCAGAGTCGGATCCGATTCTCCCACCCTTCAGCTGTGTTTTCATCCAAGGCATGAGCTTCAGAAGGGGAATTCTGCACCAAACAGCAAAGGGTGAGTGAACGGCTTCCACACAACAGGAAAAACCTACCCACGGTGTTCTAAGCATATTGAATACCCTACAAAAAAGGCAAATCTATTCCAAGCTAAGAGTATATGAATATGCTACAAAAAAGGCAAATCTATTCCAAGCTAAGAAAGCGTCGGTTATGGGGACACTGTTTTCAGACCCTGCATCCTCCATATCATAGTACAACAGTGCCCCTTAGGAATCTATGGATTCTGTGCAGGACTACAACCTCTTGAGAGTTGGTATTTGGCACTGTTACATACAAGAAAATTAAGATACTACATGGCCAGAGAAAGGGTTTTTTAAGTCACTTTGGGAAAATAATTAAGTAGATTAAAAAATCAAAGGAGCAGAACACACAAAGGCAAATAAATCTCCAACATAATGCTAGATGGTGCTGATTGTAACTCAGTCTTTGCACTGACTGATCCCAGAATAATTCTGAACCCTCTAACTAAACGGTCACCAAAGTTTGAAGAATCTGAATGTAAAGCACAAGGTAATACCCAGAAGGTTAAAAGTGCAAGTTCTAAGCAGTGTAAAGAAGAGGGCAAAATCAGGTAATTCATTTATACCATCTGGGGGGGAGATGAGAGGGGGACAGGGAAGAAGCCAGTAGAAAAAAAAATTTCAGCTTCCTTCATTACTTGACAACAGTTGAAGTAACTCAACAAATTATATTCCAGAGGTCAGTAATTTAACTGGCTTTATAAGGGACTGACACATATGTGACACTGAGCTATTAGTGACATGGGCCACTGAAGAACAATCATTATTTTCATCATATATATTAAAAGCATTAAAAGTTTTCATGTATTTTTACCCTCTCAAGGAACTTGCGTACTATGGAGATCGGTGCATACAGACAGACACACCACAGGATTGTCCTGTTTCCTCTGAGCCACCTGCCAGGAGCCACTGTCAGCTGCAGGACTGGGGTCAGGTGGAACTGAATGGACTTTAAGGCAACTCTTGTGTTTCTAGGATCATGTTTATGCCTAAGTGCAAGCCCATTTTTTTATCAAATAAACTTTCTATCAGATAGCCCCACCTACCAGTATTTAATGAAGTCAGAGGTAACGATGTTGTCCCAACCATCCCTAGTAAGAGGATGTTGAGAGAAACAAGGCGGCACTCCTTGGGAAACCCAACATTAAGCTGGTGTGCTACTTGGATGCCCAAGCTTCAAGTATCTTTAATGTAATCAAATGATAACTGACCTCACAGACGAGTGGCCACAACCAGTTCTACATCCCTTACATCAAACACCCCACTCCATGAATCAGTCATATCTCTTGGAAGTGGGTGACATTAGCTTACAGAAAGTGATGAGCTATCTGAAGCAGAAGCAAGGTTCAAGGTACAATTCCTGTGTTACCCTTTTGAACAGGCCTGCTTGCAGCACATGGACAGGCTTGGGATTATTCTGAGGCTGGTCCCACAATCAGAAATTCCTCAGGCAATCCAAGGGAGGCACAAAGTTACAAGGGACAAGAAAACCTCACCACCATCGTAGAAGCTTCTCAGTTTCACTCACCTTCATCCTCAGAGACTTTCGTGAGCCCTCTCGAAATGCCTGTCCCCCGAACAAGGAGAGAGAGAGAGAAAAAAAAAATCAAAAAGTATTATATAACCTTTCCTCAGAATTAGTATCCCAGAACCACACTAGGTCTTACTCCAACAGACCAACCCTTAACAAAAGACAGCAAGAACTACAGGAAGACCTACATGAGAAGCTATGGACTTGAGCAAAAAGATTCCGCAATGCAAATCCAGTGGCAACTGTTGAAAAGCTTGATGGCCAGGATTTCTGCACTAAAAAGGCCCGCCTCATACTTAGTAAAAATCTCAAGATCAAAACCAAAACTGTCCTGACTAACCCCACTTGCTTTGACAGAAGGGCCAGCAACAGAATCAAGCTGGTTCACAACAAAAAAACCTCACATGGCACTGATTAAATAAAAACAGTGCCTACCAGAAAAACTTCAAGGGAAACCTAACCTGGGGAAAATCACAGGAAAGCTAGCAGATGATGGGAAAGAACCAGCTGCTCGTACACTTGCATTCCAATATTCCCAACCCAAAATTACTTCAGTCCCCAAACCTTAACAAACCAGACGGTAAAGTCATCCCTCAACAAATGTTCATCACTACCTACATAGTTTTCCACACAGGCACTCTCTCTACCCCTGAAGAACAATGCCAAGGAGGTCTGCAGCCCAAATTCCTTAACATAGCCTGCTAAGAAATGCCACACTCCCTTCATTTTTCATTCCATTCACAGACTGCCCCTTTGCCACAAACAGACAGACTCCAAAAGCTGCTTCCCCAAATCCTAATGGAGTAGAAGGGAAAATATGCAAGTCCAAGCTCTGAGCATGAATGGACAGCGTTGGGAAACAAGGGTGGAGTTTCAGTAAGGTAATTTTTAAACCAACAGCCACATACTCTAGCAGGTCACAAATACAAGGCGTCACATTATTACATGAGAAAGAGCAATTCCTTACAGGACAAAAGTTTCTTGCCTCATCTCACTCCACATACCTTGATCTTTTTGGCCTTTGGAGCAGCACGAGCTTTTTCTGTACTCCTCTTCCTCTTCTTAGGTTTGCTTCTACGGACACGGTTGACAGTCAGCGTGATGCTGGTAGGGGTGTGCTGCGTAGCTGTGTACAGCACTGTAGAGGGAGATAGCTCTTCATCCCAGCTCTCAGTTGCACTGCTGTCCCCACCTACAGAGAGGAGAGCTTCATTAGCAACATTTTAATTCATCCCAGAGAGAACAGCTTACCCTTATGTACCTTTTCATCAAGACGACTTGATGACCCTGCATAGCTCTTCCCTGAGAAAACTATACCATGTCAGTTTTCCCACCCAAACTGAAAAACTTCTCACAGAATGGTACTGATGAACATCTTCCTTTTCTGTTCACAAGATAATCTGATTTTCCCAAGAGCTAATTGAGGTGAGGCGGAAGGAGACGAGAAAATCCCAGTGGTTGGGAGGCAAAGAACATTAGCTGGCACTGATGACAGATGATTAATGCAGCCAAAATACAAAGGTCTTGTAGAAAGAAAGCAGAAGTCACCATTATCAGAATTACAACCTCAACTCACCTGACACGTTGTCCTGCTTCCGGCGGCGGAGTCTGATCACCTTCCCCCTGCTCATTCCTCTGCCAAAGGAGAATGCACAATTGAAGCTGGTTTGTAGGAGTAAAGTCACTTGAAATTCAACAGGATGTCACAAGATGCGTGCCCTCAGTGGGGCCCAGGATGATAAGAACATCGATTTAACATCCTCATCTCCACTCCTGGTACCACCAACACTTGTCAGGCTGACAACGCAAAGGAGGAGGGTCAATACTAGGTAAAGCACTGGAAAGAACGCTCCAGTTAGCAAAAGGAAGTCTGTCCCACAGCCCGAACATGACACAGTTTGGTATGAGAAGTCAACACGAGGAGCAATTCAGATCTGCACTGCACCAAAGCTTACCTGCACTTTTCACACTTGAGGAGGAAACCATCTTGGGAGACACTGCAGTGGCACCAAGTGGGAATTGATTCTCCTTCTGAGGAGCTCTCACTGTCCCCGGAGTTCTCCTCATCAGGCGAGTGCAGGCCGTTCAGTTCTGCACGAGGTATAATGGTCTGGACAGGAGGAGAGGCTGGCGGCGTTGGAGGAGGAGGGGCTCCATAATTATGATCCTGAAAATGAGTATTTGCAGTACTACTTTTAACATGAAGATATGATGTCTAGAAACTGAAGTCCCAAATCCACAGTTCCCAGGTTTATTATTTAACAACTGCTGTAAAACAGTACTCTGAATTCTTCAATCTACAAAGAAGGTAAAGCAATAGCTCTGAAAGTTGTAAATTATTTTCTTCTGCACCAATGAATTATAATTCAAAACCCATGAAAACAACTAGGCTGTTTTGACATTAACTGTTGTACTGCTAATAATCTGAAATGACATCAGTGGTCAAACACTGGAACTGGTTGCCCAGAGATGTTGTGGAGTTTCTGTCTGTTGAGATATTCAAAACCCAAACAGACATGGTCCTGAGCAACCTGCTCAAGCAGAGCCAGCTCGAGCAGGGGGGCTGGAGTACGTGATCTCAAGAGGCCCCTTCCAACCTCTATGATTCTGTGACATCCTGTTCATCCCATAGTTTCAAGCCACGCTCCTACTCTTCCTGACTGTTCCTTGTTTCTCATAGTCATAAGTTACCAACATGAAAACCTGCGCAGTTGAAACAGTACAAATAGCACACAATAAACCAAATGGGGCATAAAATTACCACCAGGAAAATATTATATATTCATATATATTCACACTTCATTCATATACTTCATTCAGTTAAAAAAAATCTATCACCTAGAACACTAATAAAACTTGCTATAGAGTATGCAAGACTTCACAAACAAAAAACACACAAATGCAAAATGTATGGCAGAACTCAGCTGTAACTCAAGTGTTCCCTAATAAATAAGCCAAAACTCCTAAGGCTTACCAGGCAAAGAACTATGGAACAAGGAGAAAAGAGTAAAGCAGACAGTAAAGAGCTGATTCACTGCAGAGAGAGTACTCACTGCGTAAGGCAGCCCGCGATAGCTGTGTTTCTGGGTGGCCCCATAGCCGTGGCTGGAGTACACATTCTTCTCACTGACAGCTGGACTAGCTTCCACAGACTCTGGGCTGTAGAAAGTGCCAGAAGTAAAACCCATCAATATAACGTCATTTTTTATTTTTTTTTTTTAGTGCCAGTATTTCACTGCTCTCTTCTATTCAACACATGAGCTCAAAATGAAGAAATTTCATGAAATTGAGGTATTATTCGCTTCACCAGGCATCATGTGTGCAGAAGTTGTACAGGATGAACCTGCTTTCAACAGAGGGAAGCAACTGAGTAAGGGCCACCCTGGATAACTCATTAAACTGGGTCTCAATCTGGGAAGTTAAAAAGGTAATTAGCATGTAACAAGCTCTCAGTTTCCTTATAGTTGAGGAAGTTCAGCATTCAGATCTGAACTCAGGCAGCCTAATCTTAATGCCACTGAACAGTACTGCCATGTTATCTCCGCAACAGCTTATTTCCAATAGCAGCTAAGCAGCTTTCCTGCATCTGTGCTTGTTTCTCTCTCCCTCAGATACTAATTGTTAGCCAAGTCCAACGTCCTGTGATAAAGCCTGCCCGAAACCTACAGCTATCCTGATAGCAATGACCAGGAGTTGGAGATCCCTGTTACAGAGAGGCAACAAAATCCATGACCTGGACAGACAGCAGCCACAGACAAATCAAATTCACCCTGAGCTTTCTCTGCAGCAACACGGTGTGCAGTGTGCTGAACAGGAAATTTGCTGCTGAGGTACAATGCACTCTTCCACCACACGGTGGTGAAAAAAAGCAGCTAAAAATGAAAGGTATATCCCCGAGCAAAAAGCTGCAGAAACCCTACTCAGAGAAGGGACAGCTGCAGTTCAATGCAGGGAGTATTAGATAATGAGGCTACAGACAGAATACCAGCAAGGAAACACACTGTCTGGCACAAGCAGGAGACAAAGTCAGCGAACCTCTGCACAGATTAGAAGTAGGGCCCCTATCAGAATACTACTGAATCATGTCTGCAGCAGAAATCTTCAAAATTTTAGCAGGGAGCTGAGCAAGCAGGAAAGAAAAATACAGGAAAGGAAAACTTTACCTTGGACCTCTGCTGCTCTGGTGAGATCTTGCGGGATTCTCAGCGTGAATCAGGCAGTGCTCAAACACCAATGGCCAGTGGTCACGCGTGGGGCAGCGCTTAAGCACCACCCACAAACACTAACCCCTGTGCCCTTTGGACTTCCTATTAGCTCTTGAAATCTCTGCTGCACTGAAGTTTGCCCCACCCTGGCACTAAATCTGATCTATTCTCCAGCACACTAACCTTCTGAGCTTCTGGCTTACTCTGGAGTAAGGTGGATCTGTCTTTGCAACATAAAGGAGCAATAATTTATTGCACAAAGAACTGCAGAAAGTAGAAGACCTCAAGCCATGCAAACCCCACTTCCATAGCTCAGGATTTTGGCGCATGACACGATAAAGTCAGTTTGTTTTCAATGTAACTACAGCCAGCTAAATTGTCAAAAGCAGGAGATATAGGTGGCGATACCTCTCAGAGGATATAAATCTTAAACAAAAGACACCGTGTAGAGCTTGCTACATAATCCAGCCTCGAGGGATCTTTGCAACAGTCCTTTAGGACTTCCAGATTGGCATAGAGTTAAATCTATGCAGGTTTAATCGTATTTTCAGAAACAATATTAGAAGGAAAAGAGCCTGAACAGCCTAAGCACCAGGTCCGTCCTCTGTCCAAGTCACCCACATTCCTAACTACAGTCAGCCTGGAATACCAGCAGCGCTGCTGCAAGCATGAGCAATAAAACTCCAAGATTGTTGGTGCAACGGTGTCCAGGGGCAACAACGCTGGGGCCCATGCTTCCTCAGCAGCAGCCTGCCAAGGAGCTTCAACAACTTCCAGTGTGCAGTCCGACTAACACAGCAGAACTACTCTGCAGCCTCCCTGTCACCCTCAGATGAACACAATCACCCTTCAGCTTTTTCCCCTTCCCTCAGATAGCAGAGGTCAGGAGAAGATGCAAAAACTCAGCCTGAAAAGAGGGCCAGCTAGTTTTCCTTTTACCTTCCCGCTGCCTTCATCTTTGAAATCAATCCCTTATAAGAGACAAGAAGCTCGGGTACCCCAGACGTCATGCATTAAATGAGTTGATTTTCAAAGGAGAAGTGGAGGATCGCCTTAACTTTGAACAGACTCACGAAGGACCCTTCAGCAGTAACTAACAGTCCATCAATGCAAAGCCTGCAGAATGAAGTCCTGGCATTCCCAATTTTTAGAACACAGACAAGAGAAACTAATTCAGAGATCTTCAAAAGCTTTTTTTCAAAGCACTCCAGCCTAGCCTCAAGTTGGACCTACAAATTTCTTACAACCAGGGGAAAAGAAAATACTTTGCAGAAGGTTTACAGACAGTCCTTTTGATATTTAAATGTTACAAGGGACATGCATAGATATATCTGGCTCTTCTCTCTACCATGCTCAGCTCTGAAAGCAAAGTGCCTAGTACACGAGTAAACTATTTAGCACTCTTTCTCCTGTCATAAACAGTTTAAAATTCCTGTGTGCTGAGTCTTTCAAGTGCTGGTGTGGGAGAAGCATGGTGACAAGCAATGCTGAATGTTAAACCTTGGAAAGTGATATACCCACTGCTGATGAGTGACTTACTAGATTCTGACTCCCCATTTAAAAACAACATGTAAAAATATGGGCTTTAGGATGGAACGAAGCATCACGAAGAAGAATGCCTAGAATGGGGCCAGTGCCAAGACAGACAAAAAAGAGCATTAGCAGTCTCACAGAGAGTGCGACTGTGCAGTCAAACTCTGTGCGTAGTCAAATCAGGGCAAGATGGAAGGGAAAAACAATGATTCATACCCTATCCCACTGCTCTTACAGCTCAAAATTAATAGTCTGGAGCAATATCTGTTCTGCACTGATCAATCTGTCACGCAGGTATTTGCACAGTCGGTACCTTTAAATAATACATGGGGGAGATCTATCTCCAAAATGCCTTTTGTAAATTTGTTGTAAAGAGATGTTACAGTCCATATTTCAAAGAAGGATGCAGGAAAGCAGGAGGTAGAAGCATACAGAAATAACTTAAGCCTTCCCTCTCGCCCCCGACAAAAACATAGTACTCATCTGAGCTGACATCATTCTAACCAGGTTTTAAGAGAAGATCACAATGCACTATTTTCTAGATTAGAAATGTTTCTGACGGCTGCAGAAGCAGAGTCCCCTCCAACAGGCCTCAGAGATAGGACTGCAATGAGAGCCCTGCATAGGGTCTTGTGGTGGGGGACCCTGAAGGTGTGTCATTCTTGTAACCTGCTCAGAGGCAGGAACAAAATAAAGGTGTCTACACAGGCTGATGCTGTCTCACATCTCTGGTCAAGCTCCAAAGGGTTCCAGAAATCAGTCATGTAGGATTGGTACTGAGACTGAGTTAGCAGGCTCTACTGAGAGGGAAGCTCAGCACATTGACCCCTCATATAACACAGCTTTTGGAAAACGAGCTGGCTTGTACCTTGCCAACGTCAAACACGGGTACAGCAAACGCACAACTGCCTGCACTTGAGTATAGACTTACTCGCCAAGCTGATATAAAACGCATGGTTGAGTGCCTCATCGTATTGGAGTTCTCATATTCCCTGTCTCCTGTGTCAAACTTACCAATTGCCATAACACTGCATTTGTTAAACACCGGTCTCTGCATTCACCTCTCACACAGCCAATGGATCAGCACCCCTTTTCTCCCAAGTGGAGAAAGCAACGGCACCGATCCTGCAGCCCCACTCCAGGGCAGCCCTCTCACACCCTCCCCTCCTCCTTCTCCTCCTCCTCCGTGGGGTAACACTCACTCCGATCCTGCAGCCATGTCGGAGTAGGACGTATCTGGTGTGGTGACTCCCAGAGGGATTGCAATGCTCATGACGCCCGTCGGGGATCACGGAGTCCAGAGGGCAGCGACTGGCCGCTCCGAGGGCGGAGAGGAGCCGCAGAGCCTCGGCCAACACGTCACGGACATGGGGAAACCTACCGGGGTAGAAACAAAGCATTGCATCTCTGTTACAGGATGAGGTCTCCCTGTGTACCTCTAACGAAGGCTTTCACAGCAAAAGACAAGCAGAAATAGATTTCCATCAGTGACATGCGGCATCATTTTTACTTCATTTTCATATGTGGGGACAGGGAAGAGGTAGGTAGTAGTAGTTTGGTGGGGGTTTTGTTTGTTTTTTTACAGTCTTGGATTGACATGCAATGAGCTGCTCTGCCATAAAGCCGATAATGACAGTTCCCCCCCTCCCCCTCCTAAACTTAGAACTAATTATCAGATAAGCAATCTATTAGCTCCTTCTGCATATAAGCAGCAGCTGTCACCTATCACCCACACCCCTCCATCAGCATTTCCTAACTGCTTCGCCAAACAAGTTGTGGGCAAAACCCCGTCTGGGAGGACAATGAGACAGAGCTGAGGTGGACTGAGCTGAGACCTCTCGCTCAAGACCAGTTTGTATCTGCATTCACTGGGCCCACGGCACGGGCGAGCACGACCGGCAGAGCAGCCATTCCTCCCCCCACCGACGGCCTCCCCTCGGCAAGCGAGGCCCATCCTGGATTCTGCAGGGATTACTCAGTCCGGCGAGCCCTGACGCAACGGGCCCCGACTTCCCCAAAATCCCAGCTGACACCTCCCCGCCACAGAGCCACGTCAGACGTCTGGGCACTCGCGCATAGGCCGCTCCGAGGAGAAAGACGGCGGGGGCCATTGGCTCAGGGCGGGGAGCCGGGGTGAGTCAGGGCGGCATGGCGGGGGGCATGGCGGGGGGCAGCCACCGGGGCCGGCAGGGAAGCCCATGCCCAGGCTCCACCTTCCCCGCCGACCGCAGCGGTTTGCTAAGGCAGCTGGAGAAATCGCCCATAAAACAGAAACTTCTGAGAGTCAGGTGGCGGACGGAGGTAAAACAGGATCAGCTCCTCGTTATGTAAATAACCTCAATAACACAGAGGTCCATAAAGGAGCCATTATTCTACGCAGCTCTAAAGAACACCCCCCCCCTTCCCCTCCTCAGTACAGAGTAAGGCCGCGTTTCAGCACAGAGCAAAAGCAGCTCCAAAACCCAAGGAAAACGGGTGACAATTTAGCCGCCCTCTCTGGACGTTAAACTTTAAGGGCAGCCTTGAATTAAGTTTGGGCGGCCTTGCCCGGCTCTGGCAGCTCGGACGAGGCAGGCTGCGCTCCCAGCCGGCCGTCACATGCTCCCCGGCATCTCGGGGCTCTGCCAGCAAACCCTCCCCGGCTACAGGGAGGGAGGCAGCCGGCCAAGTTCTCCTGCGGGGAGCGAAGTTCTCACAGGGAACTGCCTTTGCACACCACAGTCCAGCCATTGTTTAACACATTAAAAAAAAAAAAAAAAAAAAAAACCCCCCCAAAAACATCATTTCATCATTTTTTGCCTGGAAAAAAAAAAAAAAAAAAAATAAAAAAAAAAAAAAAAAAAACAAACCACCCCAGAAACACAAAAAACACACACTCACTACCAGGGTAAATGAAGGAAGAGCGAGAGAGTCAAAAAGTTTAAATGCCACACACTACATTGCCTTTTTCTGTCTTAAAAGGCAGGTCACCTCTCTTAGCACAAGGAAATGTTTTCCTTCTTCGGTATACATCCCTAAGAGAAATCCTTCTGCTAGGATGACAGGCATACAGTGAATTACAGAGGTAGCACGTAAAGATTTCCAAGTGGTCTGTGGCAATTCCCTGTTATGCCCCAAAGCAAGAGTCTCCCGGGGAGCTGGGAGATGAAAAAGCGAACAGGCAGGACTCAGCTCACCAGCAGCTCCAACCCAAGACAGCCCAGGTGTCCTTGAGCATATTTTTTGAAAAATAAAAATAAAAATAAAAGGACCTTTAGGAGTGTCTCATTTATCCTTTCTCATGCTTGTGATGTTGACACCAGGTGAGTCGAAACACTGCTAAAATACAGTTAAAAGGTACAGACATCAATCCCTGCTGCAACCCAGAGTCATAAAGCTCTGGCAAAAGGTTAAAAGAAAGGGAACAGGTTTCTCAGTGTCTGAAGCACCCTTCTCCCTTTGAAGGGACATAGAAACTTTCCCCCTCAATATTTTTAAATACTTAGATTTTTTTATTTTTTTTTTTTAACGCCCTATTGATTTCTTGCCTTTGCTATGACCATACCCAGCTGGCAGCAGCCTGAGATTTCATCAGGACAAATTCCAGCCTCCTGCCTGCTTGTGACTCAGCAGAACCAGAGGATTTCAAGTGCAGCTTCTGGACTCGAGAGTCACAGGGTATCTGGTCAGTCCTGGGGTAACTGGGACAAGTTTTCAGCCACTTCTCATAGGAAATCCTCTTTCCAACAACTCTGTACAAACACCAGACTGTTTCAGTGCAACAGTAACTCCCACTTTTGGGAAAGAGATTACTGGAGAAACATGAAATACCAAACAGAAAGGTTAGACAAGGCAAATTCCAGTTCAGTCGCTTTTGTGTTGACCCAGCAGTACTCGCCCAACCATCACCCATGCTCAGATTTTGCTGTTTGTTGCTGCTGTTTCATGTGTACTTTCAACTCAAACAATGTAACATTCAAAATGAATTGCTGAGATGAATCTCAAGTGCTGTCCAAGACCACATCACCTTCAGGCTAGATTACAGTCTGGTCTTCATGAAACTTGGCCTGGTAACACCCAAAACACTAGCCGGCACAGAAAATACTAGGGTTGAAATAAAAACCCATCAAACTGGCTGATTTTCTGTATATACAACCCCCAAGCTCCTTCCTACCTCTCCTTCCCCAAATATACAGCTGTATCCAGAAAAAAAAGTTGCACCAAGTTCTCTCCAGTGCCACTGAAAGAAGTTTTCCTAAAATTCAAAGTCTCAATGAAAATCTGATGAACTTCAGACCACAGCACAAACCTATCTTCCTTGTAATACTTTCTTCTTGAAATCATATGGAAACAGAAATTCTGATGGCCTCACAGGTACATACATACATCTCCTTTTGGAAATGCAGGATTTAAAGATATATTTTTTTCCCACATTTGGCATCTACATGCCTGCCTCCTTAACCAGTCATACCAGTATAAAGACACCTGGTCTTCCCCAGCATCATCAAAACAGCCCAGATGAGCATCCACCCGCACAGCCACCCCAGTTTGGGATCCCCAGTTCTCACCCAGCACACCAAGGGACTCACCCACGTTCTGACCAAAAACCCTAAGTGGTTGCCTTAGCTAAAATGTAAATGTATGCCATTCAATTATTTCAGGTAACATCCTGTATCGACGGAAAGGACTGTAATAAATCCAAGCTGGCCAAGCCAAGGTTAGGCAACACCTGCTTTAACAGTGAATTTAATTTTCGAAACCCTGTTTAGGATGCAACAGCCGCAGCGCTGCACTGGCTCACTTCCACAACCACTGCCTCCATGTTACAAGTAAAGCAGCTGCAGAAAATTTACTGCTGGAAACTCTTTTCATGGCTTGTGGTGTTAAAAGACAGTAGAAACAGGGGCAATCGAGCAGGGTCAGTCAAACAACTCACTAGAGGTTCCTCCTTCAAGATGTGGTGGTTCCCATTTTCACGAATGCCCTGGTCTCACAGACACCTCTGGGCACCTGTGGGTGCAACACTTGGTGACAGACCCTACAGAAATATTTGTGAGAGCTGTGAAAAATTCACTCCCAGACAGAAACCCTGGGCACAAACAGCACTTGTTACCTAAATTCAGATGTCCTGGCTTCACCTCCACTCAGTGCTGCTCGGGTGGTGTTAGACAATCTTGGGTGGGGGAGAGCAGTCCCCTTGCACCCTCCCATGGTCACAGGCTGGAGGGGAAGGCAGTTACCCAGCAGGACAGAGAGATTCAGCCTGTTTCTCTGCAGCATCAGTGCAGGTCTGTGAGTCTGTGTCTACAGAGGACTTGAAATATTTTAATGTTGTACATTCAGCGTCTCATGCGTTGCTGAGAATGATAAGAAGGTAACACTGGTACAAAACACATCACGGAGAAACTGAGAAAAGCCTCTTCCAACTATATACAACTGGAACACGTGTGCCAGGGGAGGGAGGACCGGGAAATCCCCGCTGCCTACACAGACAACGGCCACTTCTCACGTGTCTCTTGTTCACCGATAGCAAAGGACAAACAAGTGCTTCCTTTATCACTCCCTACAAATCCAGTTATGGAATTCCCAAAACTGGATACAGACCCAAGACTTTTCACAACCCAGGACTGCTAGCATCCAAACGATACCTGTCATCCTTCTCTTTGTGCTTGGCAACAGGCCTGCAAGTCACCTATATATAGATTGCATATAATGAGCTGTGCATCTTTACGCTCCCAAGCCATAACCAGTCATAAAATTCAAAGCACATTTTTCTCCTGCATCTCACACTGCCATAGGCCAGAGCTGGTGGCAAACTGGAAATAGCAGCTCTGCCATGCAGCCTTCCTCGGCATCCTCTCTGTCAACCTCATCCAGGACAGAGCCAGTGAATTCTGACCAGTTCATACTTCCATTGCCATTTGCATCAGTAGCAAACCTCTCTGCAAGTAGAGCAGTATAAAAAGCCTCAGCAACTTTACAGATCCTATTCATACACCTTTTCCCCTGAAAATTTCATAATAGCCAAAAATCTATGGGACATCAAATGTAAGCATGAAGTGCTTCAATTACCACACTGAAAACATCCCGTCTCATCAGCTGATGCCACCCAAAACACACGTGTAGCCCACCTGAGTCCAAGCACGCACTCCCCGTTCTTTCCAGCACACCTATAAACCTCGTGTCAAGGGCAGACCCTCACAGAAAGGCAAGCACCTTTGGTGCAAACAGAATCAGATCAAGGGCTTTTGCATTTAAAAAGGCCAGCTCAAAAATGCATGAAATTCCCAGAATTCCAGACACACTTGCCCATAAGGACACCTACACAGAGGCAGGGGCAGAGCAGACAAACCCTCAAGTCACTTAGTTGCAACTTATTCTGAAACATGCAGACTCCTGAAAGTACTTGAATTGTGCCTCAATCTACGGATACAAGCGCTTAGGTCTGCTCTGACAACAAGTTGGTTTCACTGAGCAGCAAGGAAACAAATGCGTCAGTTTTAAAAAATGAAATATTGACATTAGCATCTGTTATCATGAGTACCATATATCACCTGCTCCCTGACTGACAAAGCAAGACAGCAATCCATCCATCCATCCCACGGGGGCTGGGAGAGCTCAGTCCTAATCTACAACTGAAAGGATCAAAAAAATAGGCAACACAAGTATTCATTACTACCTAAACATAAATACCATGATAACCAAATTATTGATAAATATAGTGCAATGCTTACAGATTTATCTGTCTTACACCTTTCTTAAGATTCTCTCCTGTTTTATACATAAGTAACTATATGCAAAGAGAGGTGCTTGTATGTTTGGTTCAGAGTTCATCTTGCTCTCCGGGATCTGGAGAACCACGATAAAGCACCAACAAGCTCTTAGAACAAGAAAAAACCCATACATTTAAAAATTGTTAAGTGTGTCAAAAAGCAGGAACCCAGCGAGATCTGATCCTGCTCACCATGCTGCACGAGACCTGGAGTCGAGGATCAAGGAAAGGCAAGACCGCTGCTTTTAGGGAAATGGGTGATTTCAAACAGCTTTTGGTATCCATGGGCCTATGCATCATCCCAGCTGTTCCATACAAGATATGAAATCATATTAATAATTCCCACTATTCTTAAAGTACCATATGGAAGCACTAAAAACTACCTCAACACGTGCCTATGAACACACCTACTTAGCTAAAGTCAGCGTGACAAAGCAGCCCAGTGAAGGCTATGTAAACCACCTTTAAAACTGTGGTTCAAGCACAGTTAATTGATTTTGATAAAATTTGGTAAACAGCTGGAAATTAGAAAGCTTTTGACTAAATTTACTTAAGTTAGGTTTAAGCTATTTTAAGGAAATTCTCATCATGTCCATCCATGGGATTCCATCATTTTATCAGATGAAGAAAACATCAATTTTAGCTAAACTCCTCCACAAACTACACCCTAAAGGACTACTAACGATGACAGTGAGCAATTGAAAGAAATTAAACCCTCAAGCAGAGAAATTACGAAATGCACAGTCAAGTGGCCTCAGCAACTGACCCAAGACTGCAAGAGATTACTTGGGAAAGCAAAAAGAATAACCTCAAAACTTTGCTGCTGCTTCAGCAGTCAAGAAGTTACGCAAAACCTCTTTGTTCTGCAGACCAAAAAAAACCCCAACCAAATCATCTCCTGTGTTTTTCTTTTGGAATCACTAAGGATTTCAGGTATTATGATAAGAAATACAAGAAAAATGTAATAAGAGATAAAGGGCGGGTAGATAAGACTTTGCTTCCAGAAATACCTTCTACTTGACAACTCAACCACATTCTTTACAGTCCAGTACACTCCGGAGGTGGAGACGTCAGACAAGGGTTTGTTTGGACTTTCTTAAAAGATCTTATTTGCACCACGAAACATTACTGGAAAGTTTAATTTATATTGATTTGAAATTGCATGAAGAGTCATACATGAGGATAATTCCATAAACAAACACATGCCAAATTAGAAAGGGGAAGCAAATTACAGAGTAGCAGTGATCTGTGGTTGACCAAATTATTCTGAGGTACATTTATGAAGAGGTGGCAGGCAGACTCCAGGAAACTTTGCCTGCATCCCACACTGATGAGAAGGGACTTGGCTGCATTTGCGTGGGCTGCACACATGGTGCATGACGATGACAGAAATGACGTTTAAAGGAATAACAACCTCAATGTAAACGGAAAAGGATTATCCCAACCAAGAAGTTCATATCAAAGTCTTCATAACTGTAAGGGCCATAAACAGAGGAAATCTTCCAAGAAAACTTCACAATACTTAGCATTTCATATAGGTTGCTTGATTTTCAAACACCTTAAAAATGTTAATCAGCAAAATAAAACTTAAAGAATAATAGTGATAGTGGAGAAACTCGGGGAAAAAACCCTAGACCCAAATCGTTGGCCCCTGTCAATGCTGAAAACTGTTCTACATCGCCTTTATCCCACAACATAACAAGTCTTTGGTGAAGATGACAAATACTTAATACTGAAACACTTAAAATGATATTTTTAAAAATGGAAGGAAGGTGAGCCACTGAAGACTTTTATTTTTGCTAATACTGTTTTCCATTATTTCCTGAAAGATATACAGCAATATATAAAAAAAAAACAAACCCATGAGACCTCACAGAAATGATGATACAAAAATTACTAATGTAAATGAAACAGGAAAGAGGAAAAACATCCCCCCTCTTTCAGTTCCACAAACTTTTGATTTGGGACAGTCATGGAGGAAAACTATTCTGCAGCGAGGGGAACACATCCTAATTGCCGTGCCAGTTCTGTACTGTGAGATAGTCAGTCTTTTCCCACGGGGTGAAGGAGAACAATCAAATGTCTGTATGTCACAAAAATAAGAAACTGCAAGCAAAAAGGTTCAGAACTGGTATTTTGAGATTAAGGGCTTGACAACTAACCTCCAGTGAATCCAGCTGTGGCAGCTGATGTTACTGCTGCGACTGAACCCTCTAAGCCTTTGCCAAAACAGCTGGCAGGAAGGAAACATAGCCATGTCTCATCAAGTGCAGTTGATGCCAAGAAGATTGGACTGGAAGCAGAAGCAGGTAAAATACATATTCCCTTTTAGATACTCCTATAGGGGCAATAAATTTCTGTAACAGGGTAGGGCAGATAACTAGGGACAGAAATACTGGAAAGCACCGCTGCTCAATCTGCCACACCTTGTAGATATAAATCCTATGTTTCCAGAAGGGGCTTCCCTACACCAGAAAATGGCTACAGATAAAATAAGACTCAAGATTAATTTAAATAATGTAAATGGCATTGGTTTAATCTTTGCAGACCAGAGTATTTCTTTGTTCTATATTTTGTTGCTTGTGAATGTAATAGTATTCACATGAGTGATTCTACCTGTGTAACTATTAAGTTTTTCTAAGTAGACAAACCCTAAATTAGAAGGCTTGTCAGAAATCACACCCCCCCTCAAAAAAAAACAAACCCACCACCTCGAGAACTTGAAATTGTGTTTTGAAGGGATTTCAGAGAAAAGCCTATACCACATGCAAGGTCAGACGGAAACAGAGCAATAAAGGGCAATAACTAGGATCAAATCCAAACCCAGGGAATTACAGTTCCCATGAGAATCCGGACAGTCCAGAGTCACGGGAAGTCGCTGAATATAGAAGGGGAATCAGCAGAATTTACTGGCACAGAGCAGCGTCCCGAACTTGCAACCAGTGGAAGGCTAACCACAAACAAGTTGCCAGGAGTAGGATTGCAACCTCCAGTCCTAGAATTGGAAAAAAAGATTTCTCCGTAATCCCACTAAATACTCTCTGCCTCACAGGTCTGGCTGGGCGTCCTTTATACATCTATTTAAGGCCCCCACGTGATGAAGGCTGCCTGCCTGGCCACTCCCAGCCAGGGCAAACAACCCAGCTCCAGAGGAGACTCCAGCAGCAGCTTCCAAGGCAGACGTTGCATCAGCCAGGTGTGCAGGAAGCGGCGGAGATAAAGCAGCTGTTGACGAAGGAGCTCTCGGACGGAGGTCGCTTCAGGAATCCCGTGGAAAGGACGACAGGAAGGAGAGAGACGCTCTGCACACAGAACAAGCTTCATCGGCTTCAGAAAGCCTTTGTGCTGGGGCTCCGGACCTGGCCTTTCTCCCAGAGATGATGCAACACTGAGGAACAAGGTCTGTGCCAGAGAAAACTATTCACAGGCTATGCAGATGGCAATGCAGCCAAAGGATCTCGGATCAAAACACGTCGGAGCCCATCCAGGCCCGGCAAGCCCCCCCCCCCAACCCCCGGGGCCTCCCCTTGTGCCCCCCTGGGATCCTCCATTTCGCATTGCCTTCTCGCTCCTAGCACGACCACAGCTTCAGGCAGAATGAAGGACCTTAGGAGAGCGAGAAAGAAGTAAAAAGGGGTTTAAAATTCCTGCAAAAAATCACAGCTCGCCCTCTGATCTGTTGGAGGGGAGAGACGGGGGAGAGCCTGAGCTTAAAGCCTCAAATCTCCCAGGCGGGGATCCTCCCGTCAGCGAGGCCTGCCAGCGCACGCCTCAGCTCCCCAAACACGTAGGGCAGCTCTGCGCTCGCCGGCAGCCTCAGCCCCGCTCTCACACACCAGGAAACCAGGCAGGGACAGCCCAGGCAGCCATGGCAACATCACACAGCGTGGCAATTATGGAGCCACGGCTCCTCAAGCAACTCGCTTCCCATTATAGTGCTCCTTTTGACCCTCCACCCCCCCCCCCCCCAGCTCAACCCATCACCGAGTGCCCTCCCGGCTCCAGCCTGGCCTCTGCGGTTTGCGACCAGTGAGTTTCACAGCCTTGCACCTGGGCTCCAGATCATGCAAATACATTTTTCTCCACGTTGTAAGGAAGTTACTCCAGGCTTGTGTAATGCTCGGGTGCCGTGTCTCAATAAACACTGGGAAAACCCGGCTACAAAAACACCTGCAACCTGCACACAGCGAGACAGTCGGATCGGATACATTTGCTAATTGAGCTATACTATCATGGAGAAACATTAAAATCCAATGAATTTTACATGGTTAATAAGGATTTCAGCAATGTTCCAGCATTGTGGCAGGTTTCAAAGCTCAGCCTGCTACTCTGCCTCACCACATCCCCTTCTCAGGGACATCTTTGTAGGAAACACCACAGACTGTGGCACCTGCCCAGGCACCAGTGCCCACTGAATTACATTTAAGAGACGTTCTTTGCTGCAGTTCATTTTTCTGGCTTACTTGCATCTCATGTTATATTGTATTTTGGCACTGGTGAGATATGTGCTGATCCCAAAACACAGGTACTACCAACACAGCAGCACAGCACACCCCGGCCCCGCACATCGGATCCTCTGCGTGCAGTGAGTGGATGTTCACCCGATTACAGCGGTCAGATTGACAGAATAAGCCATCAGCCAACAATATATTGGACCGTCGAGCTTTGAGGAATCTACGTGTTGATGAGTTATTTTGGTAAGTTTTTGGTAAAACAAGCTAATCAAAGACTTGCTGTCACACTGCAGGTGTGACGCTTACTCAGGAAGCTCCAACCTGCTTCTTAATTGCTGGCAAGAAATGCAAAGCTCAGTGGCACAGACAGCACCGACAGCCACGGTCACTTTTTGACTAGCCCATTTTTTGTTAACAAGATGAAAAGCAGACAATCCAGTTGAACACATTTTCAAAGTAAATGCAGATGACCAGAAATCAGCAGTTGCAAACCTGCAATCGGTGACTGAATAAAGACAAAAGCCACTTAAACCAGATTTATTTCTGGTGACTTGTGGATAAATTCAGAATCACTTCCTTTGAGAAGAGCTTCTCTATGAGCACCCAACGCAGCAACCAATCACCTTAACTGCATGTGGGTGGTAACACGGGAGCACTGAGATCAAACAGTTGGCCAAGAGAGCTCATTGTGGGGCTCACACGAAAGCGATGCTGAGCAAGTGGTTCTGTAACACATCAATAATGAAATGCTATCTGCTACCACAGCCACTGCGTTTCTTGAATGTTGAATTATGAGCAGAGGAACACATTAAGGACATTTTCATGATCACTGCAAACACAACTAAGCCCAGGTATGTACAACCACATGATGAAACTAAGGTTGAAATGCAAGAGTTGCTTATGCTGAAGAGACTGACAACCCTCCTCCAGCAGGTCGTCTCCATCAGGCTCTGGATGCTAGGAAGAGGGGGGTGATGACACAGCAGAGAGGGAAGGCAAGACAAGGGGGAGATTTCTTTCCTGCTAAGCCCTCACAACCTGTTTGGTGTGCAGCACTTTCTGCGAGTTGCTTCTGCAGGTTAAGACAGATAGGGCTGTCTGGAGAAGGGATTGCTGCACTACATCTCAAAGCTGGAGGCCTTTGCTTTACAATGTGTAGTGCCCCAACATGTTTCTGCTATCCCTTTAGCCCTAAGCAAGGAAACTCCAGTTGCTAGACAACCTCCTTCTCACCTCAGAAACAGCTCCATTTATGTGACAAATCGATAGGCTCAACCTTCTAAAAGCTAGAGAGTTTTGAGCTGCCTCTTCTTCCTTAGGACACAGAAGTATTTCCTTACTGCACAGCTGCGGAGATGAGAGCCATGGGGCTCCTCCCTGGCCCGACTGGAGGAGGAGAGGAGAGGCAGGAATGCAGCCGTGCAGGAGGAGGGAGAACAGCCCAGGTAGTTCCAGGTCCTCCTCTGCGCAGGTGAGGAGGAGTATTCACACAGGCAGAGCTCTACCTGCACCGAGCAGCAGATTGTGAGAGCTACCAGAAGGGAGTTTAAGAGCTCTGCACGTCTGCAAAGGCATCTGGAATAAGATAATCTATGGAAATAGAGAAGCTCGGCAGCTATCAAGGGAGTGGTGGAATGGACAAATAAAAAGTAGAAGCACGATCTGGAGCCATTACCAAACTGAGTCACTCAATTCCCCAGGTGAATTTACAAAGCAAGGGAGGAGCAGAATTGCTGAAGTACTCTCATTTGGATGGCACGAAAACCAGCAAACAAGTGCCATTAGAATACTGCTTCTGACAATTATTTAATATTGTTTCAAACACAAATAAACTTTCCAACTAAGTCCAGTCGATTTCAGAGACAGGGAATATCCTACACTAATTTAAGAATGAAACCTACCAGGAGAGCTTGTGCTTACTTTGCCTCTTGGAGGAACTGTAATCATACTGCCCTTGTGCAATTTTTTTAATACTGTTTCTAAAAAAGGATGAAAAAGATTTACAGACTTCTGCTGTGGTGAACTGGAATTCAGAAATGCTCATCTGAATACAGTTGAGTGTACACAGCTACATCAGGGCTTCTCTGTAGAGGCTTTCAGAAAGCCTTACCCATATCTTAAACATCTGAAGCAACGCAGTATGGGAAAGAACTGAGTTCCAACAATGCAAGCCACAGAGCATTAAATTTCAGAGTTCCCTTCACATCTTATGTGTCTTATGCAAGACAGTATTCTAGCACCAGGTTAACTATTTCTCCTCTAAATTCATCCTAATTTCATGATCTTGGCTTTTACTAAAAGTGCACGTACCTGAACTTGTGCCAACTGCTCATGGTACAAAACCTTTAAAGATTCTTAAACTCCAGTGTCAGGAAAGAAGTATTAGCGCCATTTAAAAAAAAATCACAATGTATCTTCTCCAGAAAGAAATGAGTTGGGCTTATTTTAAAAGACTAAGGTGGACAGGGGAAAGGAGACTAAGGGCTCCTTTCCCCTTGTCTGTAAACCATTCCAATGTTTAATTATTATCATTGCTAAGAAACTGTACTTCAAGACTGAATTTGTCTAACTTCAGTAGATATTGCTACGCCTTTGTCAGCAAATCTCACAAGTCCTTTTAGAGAAAGATCAAGTCCTCTTTCAATTGTCTTTTCAATAAGCTGAGTAAGTTGAGCTCCTTTAAGCCTCACATCATGAGGCTTATTTTCCAGTCCCTGGATCATTTCTGCAGCTGTCCTTTGAATTCTCTCCAAATACACTGGCATTCTTCTTGAAGCATGGAAACCAAAATCCAATTCCAGTATCAGTCTCAGTGGTGCTGCGTTAAGATTACTTATTTCTGCTTCACATTCCTTTCCCCCACTTTTTTTTTTCCTCCTCAATATGCTCAAGAATCACATTAATCCTTCTAGATAAAATACTGGCCCAAGTACTATGGAGAGGCAACTAGCTGCAAAGACCTTAAATTGAGCTACTGCTTTCCAAAATGCTGTTTCACAATGTACAGGTGAGTTTGCAGTTTTGCTAACAAATGCATCACCTCGCAACCAGATGGATTCATATCTTTTGTTGAAATGTGGCAAAACAATTCAGAGCTCCCTAAACATACTTTATTATCTCACTAGTGTCTCTGTGACAGAAGCTTTATCAAATATTTTATGCTATCCAGATAAAAATATTCTAAAGAGCAGTAAATTAAAAGCTGATTTCATCTTACAACCTTTTACAAAGCTAGGTGTGTCCTTTCCAAGTTACAATCCCAGATATTTCAGATCTCCAGTGCTAAGGCAATTTCTCCAGCACAACCATTCCTAGTGTCAGACTACCGTGCCTTCTTTCTCCTAACCCTTACTCTCTTCACCCAAACCAGACATGTCCCTCACAACTCCTACACCCAGTACAACTTCCACAGAACCACAGAATAATCCAGGCTGGAAAGGACCACTGAAGGTAAACTGAAACCCCCTCCTCTTCCCCAAAGCAGAGCCAACTTGGATCAGGTTGCTCAGGGCTTTGCTCATTTCTTCTCCAGGGCCACAGTTTGCGTAACTATGCATTTTAAGGCCAAAAATAACCTTCTGATGATCTGACTTTCCACCTAACAAAGACTGGAAAAATCTCACCTAGTCATTTCTACACTTGGCACCGCAGCTTACAAACGAGCTAGACCATGTTTGTCAAGCACAGCCTAAAAACCAGCATATGGATTTCCACAATTCTTTGGGGGGAATTTAAAATCATGCAACAGACTGCAGCCTAGAGGTCCCCAGGCACCATCAACCCAAGCCATTAAGTCTTCACAGTGAGCACGCTACATCTGTAGTTTTTATGAAAAAAAGTGTAATTTTTTTTAGAACTAAAACTACATCAAACACTTTCTTGGAAGCCTTTGAAGAATGCTTCAAGCTACCCAAGTGAAGCTCCAGCTCTAACTACACCTCCAAAGGAGACAGTTCTTCCACTGCATACACAGGTGACTTAGACATTAGCTTCCCCAGTTTCCTGAAACATGTATTAGTGACAAACCTATCGATACAATTTTAAATATTATCTTCCATGTTCACAGTGGTAAGACTTATCAGCACCTATCTTTATCAATACATTTACTTAACAATGCACTCACAGTACCCGTTTCCTTGATTACCTAAGTAAGGATGTCCATCATCCCTTAACGAGCACAGAGTATCTTTCCATTCACACAGGCCAGTTCCTACAAAGATTACCAGTTCTTACTCCAGTCACTAATAAGAATCTTCCCAATCCCTCCAGAACTCCCATAATTACAGAAACAAAGGATTAATGCGGATATATATATATTTATCCATACAAAAGCATGTCATAATAGTCAGTTATCCCCCTTTCCTTAAAGGATAGCTATGTGAAATCAAAGCGACTGAGAGCAGGGCTGGATTTAATGTAACAGCATGAACTACTACACCGGAATTAGAGATGTTAGCCAAGATCCTGTGATCCTCTCATCTTGTGTTCTTCCCTAAGCATCAATTTTTGGCCCTGTCAGAGATGAACAAAACCTTCAGTCTGACTTGGGAGAGTCACTCTGTTCTCACGTTACGTTCTCTGCTCCCCCTGTTTGGGATTATCAGTGCTGTACTCCCTGCCAACAGCACGGAACCTCTTTAAACCTGGAAAAATTGTGGAACAGAATGAAAAAAAAAAAACAAACCCAACACAACCACAAAACCATCACATGAGTAAATGAGGCTTGACAGCATGATGGATGCTGCAGGTTCACAAGTATGAAGGCACTCCTAAGAAGATGGCTTGCGCCTGTTACAGCTTCACATAAGCATAAAAGACGCTGGTTTGCCGCATTCAGGAGGGAGATGCTCAACTATTTAGATTGGACGCATTTTATATAAGACTGAAGATGACTAAGTCACAGCTGGACAGATTATGTTCTAGAAGCAAACTACACGCTCCTCCCTGTACCTTAAACACCAGCATTTCCTCATCTGCATCTTTTCTCCTTTCCCTTTCAAACACAAGATGCTGAATTCTCCCAAGAAAAAAAAAAAACAGCCAGAAAATATTCAGGGCAACGTCCTTTAACCGAGAGGAATTTCACATGCACCAGTCATCGTAGGGCTAATTTGATTTTGTCATTATGGAAAAACTGAGAACTATCAAGACCTCAGCAGGGTAACAGTTGGATAGGAGAATGATCTCAACACAGGAGGAAAACAGCACAGATAGGAATTATCTTCCTGAATAATGCAGATAGACTTTGTGTGCGCTGAGCATCCAAACACAGTTTGCTGAGATACTCTGAAGGCCCCTTCATGTAGTTTATCGGTCCTGATGGCTATAAATCAGCAGCAACATTGTTCTTAACCCAAACTATCTTGTAGCATTACAGTGCTAGTAAAAACAAGCAGGAAAAATACCCTGGATCATACTATAATGCTTCCCCACAAACAACTCATACAGGAGATTTTTTCACCCATATCCACTACAGAATGTACCCCCCCCTGCCCTGCCTATTAGTATTAGAACCACTGATTGCTTTACTGAAAGAAACCAAAGGTATATACAGAAGCAACACTGCACTACAGAACACGGACAGGCAGACAGAGGCGAGGAGGGGCATGGGTAAGACCGGTACCTGAAAATGTCCAAGTGAAGCAGTTTGCACTACTAGACTAGGAGCCAAAAAAAAAAAAAATCCACGCTTTACCTCCACACTGCCTATAAGATGTCCTATGCAAGCTAATCACTTTTCTGTGTCTTAATCTTCCTATCAGTAAAATCAGAATATTACTTCTGAGATGTCATATGCAGTGTTTCGAGCCATGCACATGAAAACTAGAGCCAACTAGATTTAACCAGAGCAGGACTGGGGACAAACCACCTTGGCAGAATAGCATCTTAAACTTTTGGGTGGAGAAAACACCTGAAAAAGATTTAAACCACTATGGCTATTTGATTTATTTCAATCACAGCTGGTACAGGCTCAGCACCCATGCATGCATCCCGAGTGAGAAGCAGCAGCCTCCCAAAAAGCAGAGATGATGTGTTTAAACGGAGGGATTTTAAGCTAAACTGCACCTTCTCAATACTCACAGAACTCCATAGCAAGTCTCATTGTTCGAGATGAATTTGTACTTTTTAAACCCACATACCATTTCAGTAACAACCATCTTTCTTAACAACTTAGGTAATTTTTGTTTTACAAAATGCTGAAAAGTTTCCATCATTTTTCAAATATGTGTCAAGGCCATTTATTTCCTCCCTCACAACCTTCTCTTCATGTAAAACTGAAAATATCAGAATTCCTTGCAAATGTTACCCCAACACAGCGACTCTCATGGGAACAGCCTACTTCACTATCGCTCAGAAAAAGGAGCGAAGCCTTAAACTCTGACACTGGAAGAGCAACAGAAAGCTACAAACTTTGCTCACAAGAACAGCCTGCTCCTAAATCACCCCCCATCCATCTCCTCTGTGTGACATGGTTTGAAAAAAACAGGAATGTTCAGTCGAAGGATTTCACTGAAAAGATCCTGGTTACATTTTCATACAGTTCTGCAAAAGCTAAAGAGGTTTCGACCATGCCATTTCATTTTCCTTGCTCCTTCAAGGTCCTCTTCTCCGTGTGCAATTCAACAAATTCCTGCTGACCAGTTTCAAGCTGACGGTTCCAAGCTATGCCCAAGAAAGGCCTAACTAATGACTGCAGGTTTCAATGTTAAGTCTTGCTTTTAGAATAAGCCAGGCCTTTATTCTTCATTACTTTATTACTTTTATCTGTGTATGTAAGACTTAGAAACACAGGAGCAGGAAATAGGAACTGTGACATGTTAATTTCACTCTTACTTTCTCTGGCAGCTTGTGGGGAAAGGCTTTTCCCAGTTTTTGAGTTTTTCATCTTACAAATTCTGTATTTGAACCTTTCCTAATGGATACTCTGAACTCACAATGACTGAAGAGGATCCACCAAACAGCAGACTTGTGCTACCAGATGCAAGCACTTCTGTGCTCAACTTCTTGAATTTCTCTGACCCATGTGTTTCCAGGAGCTCCAAGCGTTTCAGGAGTTAAGCTGGAAAGGTAACAAGCACTGCTCTTCTAGCAGCACTAACAGTCATTTCCACAGGTGTGTAAAGGATGCCATCAGCTTGGGACTTCAGCATCCAAGTGTCTCCCACCTCAGGCAGAGCACCCAAGAAAAGCCTCTCCAAACAGGACCATCACGGGGCAGTGTTAAGGTATTTCCTTTACACATCTCACAAGTTGTAATTTTAACCTCCGTAGAGATCTTCGTACTGACAAGACGCTTGTCTAAAGAGAAGGGTTTGGGATGGCATAATGCAAAATACAACATCTATTAGTTAGTAAAACTTTCCACCCTCTGCCAGGCCACTGTTAGATAAAGGATGTGCCCCAACCCTGAGTACTTATCTGGGGGCATGGGCAGGGAGGGGACACAACTGTTCAGATGAAGTACATGGACCTCTACCTACATGTCACCTACTGCTCACCTGGGTAATCAGCCACCACACTGCAAAGTCAGAACAACTGCTATCAGCCGTGAAGCATAACACAGCAAACACAGTCTGCTTAGCTCCTTTATTGCAATGTGATTGATTTGGGGCTATTTGTGAAGATTTTCATTAAATAAAAGATTACCCTCACAACAGATAAGATTTCTTGCTTATAAGACATATTGCTCATGCCCAACATGAATTTTTTGCACAGCAATACACATTTGGAGATGTCACGACATGTCAACATTTAAATAACTTTCTTCAAATTCTACTGGCCAAAATGCTCACTCAAGTTCTACTAGACCAAACAGTCTCACCAGGTATGAAACTAAAAGCCTCAATTCACACTGAGCAGACAGAGCAGCACACACTGGGATTTGCAGTACACAGACAACTGCTCTATTTCAAATATATGCTGCTTTAACCAAGTTTTCCATATTAAAGAAATAGGATTCAAGTTCTTGCTGCAACTGACCTTGACTGAATTAAATTTTTGCATTGTTCCAGTCACACTTGTTTCTCTACACATTTTCAGCAAAACCAGGTGGAATTCATGTTATGGGGTTTTTTTCTACGATATTTACTACTGTATCCTCAGCAATTCCTAATTTTCTGCTTGCCTGGATATCTCACAAGTCATAATGACTGGCAAGTAAATGCAAAATAAAGACTTTTGAATCACCAGGTTAAAAAAATGGGGGATAAGGAACATTGGAATATTGTGTGGTGCATTTGTTTACACAGATTTGAATACTTGTATATTAATTAACATTTTGCCATCTTTTAAAATGAGACGTCACTTCAGCTCTCTGCTGTATTTACTTTCTGCAAAAGTACACCTATAAGAATTTGCTATTTTGAAGGTTAAGCACCACGTGTAAGTTATAACACCATTCCTCCATCACAGATAAAGCTTACATTAAAACTCCTATCTGACCAGCTTCCTGAGCAAACGAGAGCAGGTGAAGGAAAGACTACACTGCCAATTTTCAAGCAGGGAACTAAAGGTTTGCCTAAAGAAAGCACTCAATGCACGGAGACCAAGGGCAAAAACCCACAGCATTTCACAGACTGCTCGGCACGCAGTGGATGGTAGCTCACTGCCCTTTAAAAGGAGTGTGAAGTTCAGGGGACAGCCTGAGCTGGCCACACTGTGTGCTGCCACTGAAAGGCAGAGACCCTGCTCCCCTTCTCTGGTCCCCACCACATCCTCTGGACTTCCACCCATATGCTCTCCCCTATTTATTTTGTGAGGGCTCTGGATGCTTGTCAAATCTCTTGGTGAGCCAATTCAGTTCACTATCTTGGCAAAAAAACAATCCAGCAAAACCCAAAACATAAAATAACCCCAACATAGCTTTCTGCTGGGTTAGCAAGCTGGAGGAGTTCAGAAAAGGGATCCAGCGAGAACCAGAGCTGGCAAACGGAAAAGGCAGAGCTCCCCGTTGGGTGGGAGAGGAAGGGGGGAGCAAAACTTCCCCCATTCAGCAGCAGAGCTGTTGGATGTACTCAGCTGTCTCGTGTAACTTCACCCGGAGTAACCTCACTCGCAGGGTGCAGTTCTGCAATAGTTTCAAGCTGACTTCAGCTGGCACAGCCTCAGCGCAGCCTCCCCAGCCCTTTCTGCACTGGTGCTAACCTGACCCCACAGCCAAGCAGTTCAGGCAGAAGCCAGCAGAAAACTCTTACTTCCATAAAGGAAATGCATTTTTTTGCCTCATGGTAGCCATCCTGAATAGTAGGCACGTGCCAGAACAGAAGCAAAAGTGATGGTGGCAAGGAGAGCAGGACCGTGGCAGCAGCACGTCAGGTCAGCTTGAATTGCCATGGAACCGTATCATTCGCATGCACCAAAAACCTCCACAGAGTTGTGCAAATAATGTACAGCACATCACAAACACCCATCCCAGTTTAACACACTAATTTCCATACAGAAGCAAACCCCGAGGAGGATATTAGAAGAACTGCACAACAAAGCGAGTTTGTGGCAAGCTCAGAACCTGACTTTCACCCTACAAGTATCTTTGTTCCCTATTAACCTCCAGGCCATCTTGAACCCCAGCATCCTTGAAATTCATGAAACTGCAGGAGAACTTTGAATCAGGAAGTCAGTCTCCTCTAGAGTCAAGCAGAGCCTACTTAACTTGATCAAGCAATCATCTTTGCTTCAAAGGTTCACTTTAGCTCTATTTATACAGGAAGCTTCCAGATCTTTGCTGTGGCAAAAGTTAATCTACAGCCACATTACTGAAAGCATTCTTCCTGCACGATTATAAGTTATCCCAACCTAATGCCACCAAAACACAGGAAATGATTTGTTTTAGTGTCTTTAGTTAAAGGCCACATGAATGCAAAAGGCTTATATACTCTTCCAAGTATCTATAAATTGATACTGCGACTCAGGTTGAGACACGCTAACTATTTTAAGGACTCCATGCTGAACCCCCAGGGCACTTCAGTTTCCTAAATCACTGGTTCTCAAACTTTTCCCAGTGTATTCCTTCCTGCCTACAAGCAAAGGTACATTCTCACCTCCTCACTCTCTCTAATAAAAACATTTGAGTATTGTGCCTTGGGAGCAGCTTCCACATCAGCATCCTGAAGGAGCACCAGTCCTAGAGAGCGATGGACAACATTGCCAGAAAGATGCAATTTGGGTAGAGGCACAGCTAGGAAACAGGACCACACTGGAAAACACTCCTCCGCTCCCATTCTCTGCACTACCTGAAGCTGTGTTGAGAGGTCTCGGTCCTCCTGGTCCCATCCTCCTACCAGCTATCACCTCTGCAGCTCCCATGTTCTCGTCCCAGAAACAAGCTGCATCTTTCCCTCCTCCAGTCTGAGCTTCCTTATCCAAATATTTCCATGCAACTCAAAAATCCTCCAGCCACTTACTTTCATGATTCAAAGTCTATGCAAAACCAGGAGACTGCATTATCTGACACCGACAAACCAAAACTTCAAGCTGCATCCTGACTTTTTTTTCCTCTTTTACTGAATCACCCTCAGCAGGCGCGTTCTGTTAAAAAGTCTGATGACGGGGTCTCGCGCTCCTTCCCTATCAACAACTTGCATTTCAAACTGCTCACTTCAAAGTCAAGAGGATTCTTCTCAGTATCAGAACTTCAAACCGTCTTCTGGGCTGCTGGCGTGGTCACCAAAAAAGTTTTGCTCTGTAAATCAGCAAGGCTGCAGAAACAAACCCTGCTATGAGCTCTGTAAGGACAACAGGAATAAGCCTGAGTCACTAAATGAGCAGCTACCAAATCCAGACAATATCTTCTTGTCAATGTGTATGATTGCAATTGTAATCATGCTCTAAATATGAACACATCAAAAGCACCATGACCTTTCTACTCTGAAATTACTTTGAAATATTTTCGGGCTTAAGCATTCTGGTTTTAAAACTTACATTCTGTCCCAAAAGGTTGATTGTAAGTGAAAAAAAAATAACTAAGTTTGCTTAGAACAGGATGAATAAGCAAAAAAGTTACTGCCTGGAAAACTGCATGGATCTGACTGCTTGGGATACCTCCCCTTTGCTAAACTTAGCCCTTCCGTGACCCTCAGCGAGGAATGCAAGACCTGTCTACGTTATCAAGTTTATAAGGATTAAACTTTAGCATAAACAACAGATCACTTCTAAACTTCACTCTGAAAGCCAAATTCCTGGCTATTTCTCAATGCCACTCTTCTATGTTCCTCCCTCTTCCTTCTCCCTTTTTCTTCATGTTTGGTGAATGTGGGACTATTAGATTCCTGACCACAAAAGAAATTACTTCTCCTGCTCACTAAAAAGCTTGCCACTCAAACTGCTGACAAGTCCTCCCACATTTTTCCACCTTGAAGTCTGAGCACATCAGTGCACTCTTCTGAGTATTTCCCATATTGCTCATTAAAATAATTGGGTTTTGTGTGTGTTTGGTAGGAAGAAAATGAAACTCTCCAAGAAAGCTTTTCTTTCTCAAATTTATTATTTAAAAATATAATTTGTTTGTTCTACTGTTTAAGCATTTAAATTAGATTTAAGCATCAGAAAGTTACAGATTTACAATTTAAACAACAACACTGGTGCTCCTATAGAGCTTATGGCAACAAAAACTAGCATTAGGGCTAGTTTTCTTCTTTTGGGCTACAGCTTTTCAAGTTCAGACTCATCAGTTGAAGTGAGGGAAAAATCCCTTTAGCTATTTTTGTTACAGGAAAATAATACTTCACCACTAGTTGGGCTGGGGCGGGGGGGGAAGGGGGACGATGAACAAGAATCTCCTGATTTGTCGTGTAGATCATCCTCCGAGACAAAGAGCATCTTTACTAATTATAGAAGAAAAAAAAATTTAAACTAGGAGCAGTTGAAAAACTGTTTCTCAGCATGCTCAGTGGGCATTAGCTGCGATTTCAGCAGCTTAGCAAGTCCCACCCCTGCGTGAGCTCAGCGGGGAGGCCAGGAGCACTGCACATTCTCCCTGCTCAGCAGGGACAGGGGCCGTCGCTTGGCTGATTTGCTACAGGAATACTGGAAAATTGCCACCAAAATAGCAATTCCTGTGAAAAAAAAAACCAAACCAACCAAAAAAACAAAACAAAACAAAAAAACCCACAACACACAAACCACCAAAGACCCAAACCCAAGAAACTCCCAGCAACTTCCACAAGGAATTAAGAAAAGAGAAAGAGTGGAAAGAAATCTCAGCTCCCACAGTTTCAAGATGTTGAACTCTTGCTGCGTTACAGTCTGAGGCTTTTTCCATAATCAAAATAAGCAAAAGGTTTAGGCTAAGACAGATTTATGCCAAACTGCCTCTAACAAGGTAAGTGCAAATTTACTGTGCACTAACTCTTGCCATAAGTTGGTCATAGAAGCCAAAGGCTGGCTGTAGATCTGCAACAGCTTTAACATTCAGAGCTTTTTTTTTTCTTTAATTTGGAAGAGAAAAAAACAACTAAATAGACAAGTAAAATGCAACAAAGTCTTTATTTTAAAATCAAATAGGAGGTTTAGTTTCATTGAGGCAACTGAGACTTAGTATCTCGCATCGTATATATTTAAACATACATTTAATGCTTTCAACTCAAGTACCACTACTACATCTTGTATATATAAAAAAACTTTGCCTGTTGCAACCTTTCTTTTATACTACAAGATTTCAGTTACACATACAAGCAGCACCAGAGTAAGAACACAAATGTGCATCTGTAATACAGTAATATTGCCATGAGAACAATGATTTTTGAAGTTTCAAACCTCTGAACACTCATTATGTTTGTTTTACTATTGCCAGAATAGATAGAAACATTTTTATCTCATCACATCATTCAAAACAAGTTTGAAAAGTCTGATCACCCAAAATGGGAGAAAGAATAGACCAGTCAGACTCATAAATAACATGGCTGGGACACCACACATTTAGTTTTCCCTTGCATGCTTTGCACCTGGAAGTCTGAATTAAAAATTTATTTTTTTTTTTTTTACTTCAGGAACATCTGGAAAATTTAAATCAGCAGTTGTTGTTGGATTCCCCACCCCCACCCAAAAAAGAGCATAAACTTTTGCACATTCTGAGATGCCAGTTTGATGCCATCTCTTTCCTGTGGGTTTTTTCAACTTTATCCTATTACTTTTCAAAATAAAATCTGGCTGTAACTGAGTCCTCTTTCTAAAAAAGGATATAAACGTATGTGGGATTTCACTGCCTCACCTTGGAGTGGTGAAATTGCAGACGACATTAGCTAAGGAATATTACTTTCAGGTCACTTGGGATATGACAGTAAAAGGAAAAGCCAGGGCCTTGTCAAAGCGGTGCCAGTTATTCAACAAGATGCGAGGCAGCAGATTAATTCCCCATTATAACATACAGAGAGACTGTAAACAACGTACAGAGAGACTGTAAACAAAGACTAAGGGACCATGAAAATCACTTTGCTGTATTTTATTAAACCAAGGAGCTAGTTTTTCATACTCACAAAATTCTAAGTCCATTACTGTTGTCATGCCACTCCATACTAGGCAGCAGATACCACATTCAGCCCCAGTGACGGATGAATTTTAGGTGGGTTAAAAGTTGCCTGAAACAATTTATGTGCTACAGACCCTCAAATATAAGAGCTACTTAGAGTTTGGCATCTACCCCAGGACTGTTGCCAGTCAAGCGGATTTAAGGGCATATTTTAATCTCTCTCACATTATTCTGGTCCTGGAATTTTTGCTTCAAGCTCATGGTAATTCTCAGTTCAGTAATGCAGGCCAGGGCAAGGGGCTCCCCATTATAGGTGTTAGTTTACAAAGATGGCAGTTGTTTTCTAACGCGAACGTATTCCCATTTCCCATACTGCATACCTCAACCAACAGTTTCATCTTTAAAAAATGCCCTGGAATACACCGATAGCTCCAAGTCAACAATATAATACCATACAGACAGCAGCCAGTGCCAAATGGTTAGTTAAGCTGATAAGAAAAGCACTCATTCTTCCTTTAAAAAAAAAAAAAAAAAAAAAAGAAGGAAGCTATTGCAGTGAAGTAGACAGAGTGTGGGGATAGGAGCTGGCAGATTCCACAATACACAGTCACGTCAAAAATGGCCTCCTGCAAACTATTCCTTCATCAAGCATTTGAGTCAACCAAACGAGAAAAATCTCCCTTATTATTCAGAGGAGATTTCACCCCACTATTCCACAGCAGAGAAGCATTTTCTACACATTTTAAAATACAAACGCCTAAGAAGCACAGGGGATACATTTTACCCTGCAGCAGAGGGGAAACTCCTCTCCCTGCTCTCTGTTTGCAGTCCCAAAGTTGAGCCGGGCCTTTATTTTGACTGTTCCCTGGTCTGTGAATGGAAAATCCCTTCTCAGCACTAGCAGGCTGGTGTCTGCTGCACACACCCACTGCACACAGCAGAAATTCCAGTCAATAAGGCAAGTGGGGCCCAGGCGATGGAAGGGGAGGAAGGAGACATACAAACAATAAGAAAAGCATCTGGCTCTGTTACTGGCTGGAAAGGAGACTGGAGTTCAAAAGAGACACGACTGCAGCCTTCAGTTAACAGGAAGATCATATCAATTCTCGCTGTCCTACTTTTCACACTGAGCAAAATATCTGGAAAGGGTAACTTGGGGTTTCCAGCCAACAGTTTAATACAATTCCATTAACTCAAGAACAGCGATGAAACCCACCTTGTAGGCATTTGTCCCACCGGACCAAAACATATCCCTGCTTCTGCTTTGGACCTGTGGAAACGGCCCAAAAAGTAAAGCCCTTTGCTGAATGTGAGCCAGCCATCTCTCCACCACCACACTAATGGAGGCTGCTCTGCTGTCCTTCCCTGGAGATAGCAGCCAAGTCTACTGAAGCTTCTCTCATAGCAACCAGAGCTCCAGAGCCAACAGCAGCTGCTGTCACTGTCTTCAACGCTTACCCACAGGATCCAGAGCAAAGCAACACCCTCCTCCCTGCACCTCTAGAGAAAAAAAAAAAAAAAAAAACAACAAAAAACCAAAACCCAGAAGGCTGGCGACAAAATGATTTCCTGGGTCAACCACAAGAAGAAGAAGAAAAAAAAAATCCTGGTATTTCCTATAGAAGTGAAAAGGGGAATCTCCTATTTCTAGTGAAGAAATAGGAAATTCCTTTTCTGGGTTAAGGCTCTGGCAGTAACACCCAGTCGGGGTGAGGGGGAACCATCTGAAATCCATGATGTACCTGTACACCGCCCAGCATCAAGTTTTTTTGAGACCCAGCTGCATCCTTCTCACCAGGAGAGACATTTGCCCCCTCGCCCGGGCCGGGCCGTACCCTCAACGCTCCCATGACATCATGGCCAGAGCCCGCAGCAGCCACCGCAGCCCTGCAGCACCCCGTGCCCTCCACGGACCCGCGGAACACACACCACCCCTTCTCCAAAAGACAAAGCCCACCCGGGGGATCCTAGTTTGGGGCAGAGGAGCGCGGGGACAGGGCTGGGAAGGGGGCTGTGAACCTCCCCCCCCCCTACCCCGACGCCGCTACACCCATTTCCCCGCTTCCCCACGCGGCTTCGCACTTCGCCTCCTTCCCTTCCCTCCCCGCCCGACCCGGCGGTGAACTCCGGTCACCGGCACCCAAGGACGAGCCGCCGGGCGACAGTGACCTTGCCGGTGCCGGCGGAGAGGAGGCGGCGGGGGGTCGGAGCGGAGCCGGGGCCGGAGGAAGGCAAGGCAGGGCGGGCCGGGAACCCACCCCACGGCGGCCACGCGTGACGGGCGGGGAAACGCAGGAGGATCCGCGCTGCAGCCCCCGGCGGCGGGAGCGGGGGGTTACGGGGGAAGACGCCGCACGGGCACCATGAGAAAGCAGAAAATGCAGGTCAAACACCGCCTCCCCCGAGGCCCGGAGGGGCCGGCGGCTCGGGGCGGACAGCGGCGGCGGGGGCAGGCAGCGGCGGCCCGGAGGAGGCTGCCCCGAGACGGACAACGATCCCTGAGCCCCCCCCCTCCCCTCGGGACAATAAGGGGGGAAAAGGGGGAGCGGAGGAAACCAACCTACGGCGGGGCTTCCCCGGCCATCGCTCCACCGACAAAGCCCCGCGGCCAGGCCCGTCCTCAGCCCCGGCCCCGCACCGGCTTGCCACCACCGGCTCCAGCCCGGCCACCGCGGGCGGGAGCGCACCACCGGGACCGCCATGATGGCCCGCACCGCTGTGCCTTGCCGGGCCGGGCCGGGCCTCCCCCGCCGGGTCGG